>NC_052635.1:5889404-6214404 GCF_016161935.1 Mauremys reevesii
TTCATGCTGGGTGAGGGGGGGTGCCCATGCAAATGAGATCAGACCCTGAAGTACTTTTCCACAGCTCACCACCACATGTCAGGGTAGAGCTCATTCTGACTCTGCTTACACAAGCATATGATTTTTTAAATTTGGTTAAACATTCAAGTTTTTTTAAAATCAGGTTTGTTTTTGTTAAAATTGTTTAACTAAAATAGTTAAATGAAATATAAAAAAATCATTAAATCGACTATGGAAGCCAGGTCAACATGAGAAACTTAACATATTGGCTTCTGCAGCTAACTCAGTTGTCTTCACCTTCATTTTCCTGTTTGTTCATAATCTGGAAAAGAAAAAAACAAGCTTTCCTGCTTTTTCAGGTCCCAAACGATTTCTCAGTTTGGAGTGAATTAGTCCAAAGGAGGAAAAATATTCTTTCGATACCGGCAGAAGAAGCTACTGCTGTTAAAAGTGAGATTATCACTTCAGTATGTCTGAATCCAAGTGCTTAAGTGACTTTCATCAGTTCACTGGTGTGACTTTCTTTAAAACATCATCAGCAAACATATTTCTTGAATGATTCACCCTTAGCTCTGAAGTTTATTATAGTTGGCATTACGGAGGGATGGTTGCTGGATGTCCACGTCATAGCCAACTCCTCTTCTACCGCAGTTAAGATTTGACCCTGGTACTGAGTATTGAGAATATTTGCAAGAAAATGAGCTGGAGATAGTGCTTGTCCCATTCATTTTTTTAATGCTTGTAATTTAACTCTGTCATTGCAAATGTCTCTTTTTAAGATCTCATTCAGTTCCTTCCAAATTTCAACAGCGTCAGCGATAAAAAAGCTCTTTCCCTGCATTTTGTTCAAGGCTACAGAAATAGGCTTCAGGGTACTCAGCATGTGTTCAACATTTCTCTTAAGCCCAATGTTGAGAACTTTGGCTGGGGCAGTGCCATCTATTTTTTCACTATTTTGTTCACAAACTGTCATCAGATTAGGCCAGTTCTTGATGTAATGTTCAAAACAGTCCACTACTGAGTCCCATTGCATGTCTTGTGGGCGAGTTAGCTTGGTTCCGCCCACTTTTTTTTCAGAGCAGCTGCTGTGAAGTGGTTGTTACAGAAGTATTTTGCAATTTCAACAACATTAGCCTTTATTTCTGGAACACTGAAGTCTTTGGCTAGAAGAACCATCAAATGAGCACTGCAACTGTATGTTATTAGCTTGGGACTCTTCACTCTTTTCTAAATTTCTTCTCATCTTGGATACATTTGCAGCATTGTCCATGACCAAGCTGCGTACTAGACATTGATTTTTCCCCCACAGTTTGTTATAGCTTTTATTACTACTTCTTGTAAGTGTTGCCTGATTTAGGAGACTAATAATAGTGATTTGTATAGTACAGGTTTTAGGCTCGCCAGTCTGTTTGATCAGAAGATAAAGTAATTGTCCCTAATCAGGCCCCACAGAATTTACAAAGGACCCTTGGGAGTATGACAGGAAGCTCACACTGAGACAGATATAGCCGTAAAGACTTATTAAAATGAAGTAATAATTAAATGGTAAAATAATTAGAGTTACAACGTTACAGTTGTATTACTGCTATTCAAAAGGTAGATATGTTATTATATGCTACAAAGCTTTGGTTAATATACTCAGCCCTTCCTTGATAACCTGGTTCTGAGAGACATAGGACCAGCCTCACCTCACCGGTTCAGGTTCCTCAATTCTTGAGTGAGAGGTGCAACACTTAGAAGACGCTAGTGCTAAGAGCTATCAAAGCTAACTTAGAGTTTACTTAATTAACTTAAAATTAAAACCTAATAAACAAAACGGTTGAGGTCTGTTATTTCTCACCTCTATACATTATTTATTTATTTTAAAACATTTTCGCTGTTAACAAGCATGTTATCTCTGGAGACACAAATCCACAGTTTGAGGACTGCAAAACTAAGCATCTCTGATGGTATCTTCTAGACTGAGCACTGAGCCCCAGTGGGTAGATAGAAAGATTAACCTAAATAATCTATACAGAAGCCCCTGAAACCCCATAAGAAAACTTTTCTTAAATATTACATGAATATAGTCTCATACTCTAGAATTAGAATTTATCATCCCTATTCTATGATGAGATATCTTTGAGCTATAATGTATCTTAATTAAAATGCCCTCAAAAAGCATTTTATCAAAAAAATCCGATTTAAATAAAAAAAGCAATGATTTTTATCCACCCTGATCACTGGTCACTGAATGTGCAAAAGTTGCTATTCCAAGAGGAGGGGGGCTGCATGGAAGTGTTGGGTGTCACGTTGTGGTTTAATCCGAAACCACCTGCCCTGTAACCCTGTGTGCCTTGAAATGCTCGGCTGCTGCTGCTCCCTTTCTGCACCGTGTACTGAGTGTCTGTGTGATCAACAGCCAACTCCAACCCAGCAGCTTACTTGGTAAACCCCCGCCACACTCTTGTCTCCTCCAGCCTTGGTCATTACTAGCTAAGGGACTCCAACACCCCCAGCCAAAATTTCCCCTGAACCATCTGCACGGAAATGTCCAGCCCTCTTCAGGAGCATCCAGAGAAATAATAAGGGCAGCTTGTTCCTTTAAAGAGACAGTCCGCAGCTGCTGGCCACGTTCACTGGAGTTACCAGTGACCTGAATTTCAACCCAGCCCTGGGTTGGTTTCGATCGAAATAACCCAAGTTCAGTAACAAAGGCCATGGGTTAAGTGGTGCCAAGAGAAAAGAGTCCAAGCCAGAGACAGTTACAAGTCAATCGAAGTGAAAACATGCAGCTGAGAGGCGAGTACTCGCTGTAGCAAGGCCCGGTCTGTGTTCGAGATGGTTTCGGTCTGCGATTCTGCTCGGTCCAGCCTGGCTGACTGTGTCTCAGGCAGGATCTTCCACTGAAGTACAAGGTGCTTGTTTCTCTTCTCATCTTAGGGGAAGGGAACTTAGGGGTTCACTGCCCCTCTCTCTCTATTGTCCAGGACAGCATGTCTCTTTAAGTTCATTGATCTTGGTTCAAGAAGCAGGAAGGTCTCCTGGGGATACCATCTCTGCCCCAGTCAATAAAGGAGACATCACCTCCTCTCCTTGGTGACTTGATGGCTTTGTTTACTGCACATGTACATCCTAATTCTCTTGTCACTGGTCACCCGGCCTCATTTGTATTCAAGCCCTGGACAGACCTGGTTCCCCTTTGTTCAAATACACCTCTACCCCGATATAACATGACTCAATATAACACAAATTCAGATATAACGCGGTAAAGCAGTGCTCCGGGCAGGCGGGGCTGCGCAGTCCGGTGGATCAAAGCAATTTCGATATAACACGGTTTCACCTATAACACGGTAATATCTCTGCAAAGGTTATGATCTACTGAGTATATTTTCCTCTTTGTATGCATGTGTCATTGTTTTATTTGAAGTTATGAATATTGGCTGTATACGTGTTTGATTTTAAATAATCTTAGTAAGGCATTTGGTCAGCTTCTTTAGAAAGGAATGTGCAAGTTAAGTGCTCAATCAAGAAACACTTAACAGACAATGGATCTTGGAAGGCTCCAATCCACATAAGAAGTCTACTTGAGGATGTTCAAGGTAACATGTGAACCATGGCTGCTACCTGTAAGTTCTGAGTCATGCATGGACATGTGACTTGCACATGTGACTCCAAAACTACATCTTGTAGCTGGATTCTACACAGGAGGAGGGAGGGGTGTCCACCCACAAGAGAAAGACTATTTAAACCCCTGGGAAACCCCTCTCCGCCTCTCCACCCCCAAGGATACCTGAAAGACACTGGAACAAAGGACAGTAACTACAGGGGGTGTGAGTGATTGCTGAACCCAGACTAGGAGGAGACTAGTCTGTAAAAGGAAGCTTACTGGAACTCCTCTGAGAGTGAGGTTTTATCGGTATTCAGTTTTCTTACTGTATTAGGCTTAGACGTGCGTGTTCTATTTTATTTTACTTGGTAATTCACTTTGTTCTGTCTGTTACTACTTGGAACCACATCAATCCTACATTCTGTATTTAATAAAATCACTTTTTACTTATTAATTAAGCTTTATACAGGGTAAAACGGATTTATTTGGGTTTTAGACCCCATTGGGAGTTGGGAATTTGGGTGTTAAAGACAGGAACATTTATTAAGCTGCTTTCACTTAAGCCTCTTTTTTTCTTAAGGGAGTGAATACAGGGCTTTCCGGGTTCACACTGGGCATGCAAACACTGTGCACGAGCAGCCCAGGTTGAGCAGCTGTGAAACAGTGACCAAGCCCCACCCAGATGCAGATGCATTTCAGTCGGTTACTGGAGTGTTCATGGCGCCTAAAACCCTTTTCAGATCCTGCGGAGGTTTCTCAGATCTCACTCTAGGAGTTTCCACCAGAACCTCCCCCAAACATGCTGGAATTCAAGGGGAGCAATTGCAACCCAAGTGGGTCTCTTTGTGGAGAGAATCCAAGACACAGAATGAAGGGCCCCCTTCACAGAGCAAGCCAGTTACCTGGATCTAGAAGCAGCAGTGGGAAACAAGGAAGACTGTTGATGAGGAGGAAGGAGCCACCCACTGCCAGCTCCCAGACCCAGAGGAAGCTTTGAGCTGCAGAGAGAGGAGAAGCTCAAATGGAACCAGCAGATTAACATCACTGCTGAGCGTGATGCACATGATGTCCATGTGCCTGTGTCTCTAGGATTTGTGACAAACTGCTCTGGATCTCAGGAGTCATCAAGCTGAAATGTGAAACCCACCCCTGTGACCTGCCCTGTCCTTGCTTGGCTGTCAGGGGCATTGGTTGTTCCCCTGGGAAGTGTGTGTGTCGGGGGGTTAGGACGGTGAATTTATCGGGGAGATGTTAGCAGCTATGGGAGGTCTCACCTGTCACTGTGAAGTTCCCGGTGACGTTCATGGCCTGGCTCCTGGTAGACCGGATCCACCTCTCATCACATTCGCCTTGTATCTGCATGTGAATTCCCCAGTGTTGTTGGCTCCAGCCTGCAGGATGCTAGGCATAGAGACATTCGAAGAACCAGTGCCAGGCTCCGCAGTGCTGATCTCAGACCCCGCTTCCTCGGGAACAATCTCAGCTCTGTCCTTGTAGAAGTGAAAACTCTGCTCACCGGCAGGTGATGTGGGGTCCAGAGGTGATGTGGGGCCCAGAGGTGGCCTGGGTCACCAGGATGTGACTAATTTTCTGTCACCCTTCTGTTACTAATGCCCCAGCCACTGATATTTATGGAGGCTCTCTAGATAGGGAGGGCCCCAGGCATGTAGCGATCCCGCTCCCTCCGGGCAGACTGAGAGCTGGATGCCCTGCTGGGATCCTACCATCTCAGAGGGTAGAGGTGTGAGGTGGCCATGTTGGATGCCCAGGTCTTTGTCCAGGCTGATGGAGAGGGGCTGGTTCTTCCCTGCTTGAATCTCCTGGCCAGATGGACCTATCCAGTACAGACAGGTGCATGCCCAGAGTCCCCAGGCACTGTGATGCTCAAGGAGAGACTGGAGCTGCCCCTGGATGAGCCCCCAGCTGACATGTTGCATCCCCCCACCATGTCGAATCAGAATCCAGAAATGTTGGGACCCCAGGGACAGCCCAGCATGTGAGTGGAACAGGCTCTCTAGGGCGGTACCCAAGGAGATCAGGGCTCAGGGAGAGGGACGGGGCCACAGCGGGGTCTGGAAAACAAGGGTCAGAGTTAGAAACAGAAGAACGGTCACACCCGGCAGGAATCTCTGGAAGGGCCTGAGATTTAACTTACCCCATACTAAACCAGCCTTGGGTGAAAGGTAGGGATTTTACCACTACAAATAAGGGGGAAATGCTTTACTGATGCTAAGGTGCCCCCACCTCAGCAATGCCCCTAACAGGAGGTATAACACCAACGGTTGTAAACTAGAGACACACACGTGCTTGGGAATCAAAACATCCCCCAAAATTGGTAAAATAAATAAAATAAGCTTTGACCAGTGAATTTATGCTGACCATCTGCACAAACACAGAAGGTCATAAATAAGTTAAAATTTGGACAGGCGAGATAAAATGTAAAAAGAGTTGAGCAGGGAGGAGAAAATACAGTGAATGATTCATTAAATTTTGTTACCGAGGGGTACTGAATAACGTGATAGGTTTAGTATAGTTAAAGGAGGTAGCTGGTTTTACCTATATAATGTAACAAAAAACAGTGCTCTTTGGGAACCATCTCTGGACGGGAATTTACCATCAAGCTGCTAGAACTCTGACCTCTCTGCAGGACCATGATGTGCAAAGGCATCGCCGGAACCCCCAGACGAGACAATCCTGACTGGCCACTGCGTGAATTTTGTCTGTATATTGGAAGTGGTGAGCATAAGAAATTTGCTTGGTATATCTATTCCATGTGTGCTGCTAATAAATAAATGTTTATAGTGCAGCTGTGTAAGGCTCTCACTGAAAAAAAGGGTTCTGCAGACCCGTAAAGCCCTAATCCCCAAGGAAAAGGGCGGGGACTTAAATTGACCAGGTTTCTTCCAGAGCCCCATAGATAAGAATATGTGCCCTATATCCTGAGCACTCGGAAGGAAAAGGGTGGGGGTTCCTAAATTGATCGGGTCACGCCTTGTGCCCTTGGTAGAGTATAGGCGGGATGAATCCAATGTTATTTATTTATTTATTTATTCATTCATTGCGCCTAACACTGGGAGGTGAGGGGCACATGTTAAAATTCATCTTGGGAACTACAGTGGGATGGAGGATTTACAGTGAGAAACTCCCTGCACCTCACTGAACTCCAGCCCTCTACTCTGCTCATATACTAACCATCAGGCGACAAGGTCCTCTCTGTGTGGCATCCACTGGCTGCCGGTTCTACTTGTGATTCTCCTCTCTTCTGCAGCTCGCAGCTTCCTCTGGGTACAGAAGCTGGTGGTGGGTGGCTCCTTCTGCCTCATCAACGGCCTCATCTTCCTCATCGCCTGCTTCTGCTTCTAGATCCAGGTAACAGGCATGTTCTGGGAAGGGGGCCCTTCATTCTGTGCCTTGGATTCTCTCCACAAGGTGACCCGTTTGTGTTGCAATCGCTCCCCTTGAATTTCAGCCTCCCTGGAGGGGGAATCTCTGGTGGAAGGTCCAAGAGTGAGATCTGAGAAACCTCCATGGGATGTGAAAGGGTTTTAGGAACCATGAACGCTCCAGCAACCTATCAAAACCAGGGCCGGCTCCAGACCCCAGTGCGCCAAGCGCGCGCGTGGGGCGGTATTTTTCTGGGAGGGCAGCAGGCGGCTCCAGCGGACCTTCCGCAGTCATGCCTGTGGATGCTCCACTGGAGCCGCGAGACCAGCGGAACCTCCACAGGCTCATCTGCAAGAGGTCCCCCGGAGCCGCGGGACCGGAGACCAGCAGCGCGCCCCCTGCGGCGTGGTGCCCTGCTTGGGGCGGCCAAATTCCTAGAGCCGCCCCTGATCAAAACGCAAACCTGTTGGGGGTGGGGCACGACCACTGTTTCACAGCTCAAGCCTAGCAGTGATTTCCCTCTCAAGATGGAGCCTTCCAGCCACATCACTTTAAAGATGCTTCCGTGTGGGGATAAATGAAAAAGGCAGTAAACTAAACTCGTATAAACATAATTCTCCAACTCTCCCCAGACTCCCCCACCCCTGTAGGCCCTTCATCCCTCCCTGGGCTCTGCAGAGCGAAGTCTCCTAGGACTTTCCTGCTGCCGACCTTCTCCCAAACTGCTCTCTGTGTCAGGGGATCCCTTCCCCAATTCCTGGGAGCAAGGAGGGGAACCCAAACCCTGCCGCTCTTCTCTGGGCTCTCGACCCAAGACCTGGGGTGAGCAGTCAAAATCTGCTTCCTCAGATGCCTCACAGGTGCCTCCCAGACTCCTTCCTACCTTGGCTTTCCTTGAGCCCCTTTCCCCAGCCCCTCCCTGGGCTGTCTGCACAGCTGCTTCTCTCCAGCCCTTCCCTCCACTCTCCAGTGACCAGAGAGAGATGGGAGACCTTCTGCCCACTGCCCCCATATCTCCTGGGCTGCCTCCCTTTCTGTTCACCAGCCAGCCTTTCCCCAGCTGGGCTCCATTTCCAAGCTCGTCCAAGCTCCAGCTCCTCTTACCTCTCCTAATGGCAGTGCGGCTGTACCCATCACACGGGATCAGGGTTTGGGGATTGGAAACTCTCCCCAGCCCAGTTAATCCCTATCTCTGCAAAAGCTCCCTGTGATGCAGCAGAACCGCCAAATGGTTTAAAACACACCCTAAGTCCATAGCAGGACGAGGGGCCTGGCTTCAGGACCATCACCGTGAATGAGCAGGATCCCCAGCTGGTGTCAATGGGCCGTAGCTCCCCAGTGGGTGTAAACCAGTGTAACTAATGGAAGGTTCCTTTACACCACCTGAGACCCTGGGCCCCCCTGTAAGATCCAGCTCCCTGGGGCTGCTGCTCTGCCCCCCCCCCCATGAGCAGTGTATTGAAGTACAAAAGCCGGAGCAAACATCAGAGAAGGTGGCAGGAAGTGGTCAGCTGCCCTCAGCCCCTCCTTGCCTGAGATGCTGCTGCCTGTCAACACGCCCAGCTGAGCAGTGACTGCAAATGAGCCTGTGGCTTCCTTGCTGAGAAACCAGTTCCCACCACAGAGCGACCAGCTTAGCATGGCGCTAACTCTGCTTCTGCCTCTGCTGGGTAAGTGACCTCCCTCAGCCCACAACCCTCTGTGTGTCTGTCCGGAGACTCCTCCCCCACTCTGCCCCACATCCCCCATCCAGAGCTCTCAGCCCCTCTTCTCTTCTCTTCTCTTCTCTTCTCTTCTCTTCTCTTCTCTTCTCTTCTCTTCTCTTCTCTTCTCTTCCAGGATCTCTCCAGATTCTCCCCATGCCGGTGTCCCCTGTAGGTAACAGCATCTCTTGTCCTTGCTGAGATGTTTGTGGTGGGGGTGGGGGTGTCTCAGGATTGGGGGTGGGGATCCCCCATCTCCCACACTATGATGTTTGGAATTGCAAGGAAGGGGGGAACCCTGGGTGCCCCTGTGTCATCTGCTGCGTGGGTCAGGCCACCCCATTCACAGGCGTCTCCCATGGAAGCTACCCCAGCAGCAGCAATTCCAGTCCAGAGCCACGTTCCTGGAGGCAGAAGAGTGACCCCAGCTGATGCCTCCCTGGAGGTCCCTTTGGTGGGTCTCAGACCAGGCCATAGGGGAGAAGGGGCCCCCGTCCCCATGGGTGCTACCCAGCCCCTCAGTGGTGGGCTCAGCAGAGAGAATGAGAGGTGGACGGGCCGTGGAGACTGAGAACCCACCTTCCCATTACACTGAGTCCCCCTGGTCAGAGGCCCATCAGGGGTGGGGTGGGGCTGTGTGTGGAGGGGGGGAGCTCTCCCTACCCCGATTTGGGCTCCCACAGTGGACTCAGGGCAGAGGGCACAGATACAGCAGCACATTAAAAGCAGGTTTTGCTGAGACTCCAGAGGAAACACGTTGGGTGGGAAAACTTCCCCGTCCCTTTACCACATCCGACCAAGCTTCCTCATTTCTCTTGTATGCCTTCTAGCTACTGACAGGCAGGTCTGCTGGTCGGCTGATGGATTCTCCTCTCTCTTCTGCCTCTACCCCCAGATGGAGAACGCGGGGTGAATACCCTGATGGGAATGAGGATCTTGGGGTTGAACCATTTGCATCAACAACCCTCCCCCCTTTTTGCACCCCACTTCCACTGGATGCAGAGTGTGGTGATCATGGGGTGCGCCAGGTTGATGAAGGACCCTCCCACACTCAACATGTCCTCACCTGCTCCCCTGGATGGACAGAGAGGGTCTGCTGGGGCTACCCAGGCACATAAGGGACCCTTCCCAACCCAGCTCTTCTCCTGATGCCTCTAGTCCCTGGTGGGAAAGGCAGCTTCTCTCCTGGTCTCCTGCCCTTGTCCCCGGCCCTGAGTAGCACCTCGGCACAGTCTGGGTCCTACCCACCCCGCTATCTCCTCAGTGCACGGGAGTGGGAAACAGCAGATTGCGGGTCACTAGGGGGTTATCTGGGGGAGCAGGCTGTAGGATGGGGGCTGTGATGGTACACAGATGAGAGCCTGGAATTTCCCCAGCTGCATAGAGGGTGGCTCCATCTTATAATGAGAAACTCCAGGAGCTGGAGGTGTTCAGTGGAACAAAGAGAAGGTTAAGGGGGGAGTTGATCACAGTACAGCAGTTCCTACATGAGGAACAAATTTGATAATCCACCATTCTTCAGTTTAACAGAGAAAGCTCTAACAGGATCAAATGCCTGGGAGTTGGAGCTAGATAAATTCAGACTGGAAATAAGGTGCAGATTTTAACAGTGAGGGGAATTAACTACTGGGACAGTTCCCCGGGGGTTGTGGTGGATTCTCCAGCGCTGGCGATTTCTGAATCAAGCCTCAATGCTTCTCTTAGAGATCTGCTCTAGGTCACATGGGAATTAGTTCAGGGAAGTCCTAGGGCCTGAGTGACACAGGAGGTCGGACTCCATGATCACAATGGTCCCTTCTGACCTTGAGATCTATGAAAAGATCCCAGAGGGAGAAAGAGAGACAGTGATGGGCTGTGGTTTATGTGCCCTGGTGTATTTCCCAGCGTGGGGGAGGGTGCCAGTAGTGAGATGAGGCTGGTTTGTGATCATATCTCTCCATGACTCATCTCTGCCCCCTTCTCCCTTCTCTTTATTCTATTGTGCCCTCCCTCTGCACTGACCCCTCTGCCTCTGTTCTAGCTCGACCGCCGGCCCCCAGGCTCTCTCAGTACCCCGGGTACACAGCGTATCTCCCAGGGGAGCAGGTTACCCTCACGTGCTCAGCTCCTGGGCCTGAGCTGGTTTTGGGATACAGATTCTTCTGTCCAAAAGCAACAGGACCCCAGCGCAGTCCAACACCCGAATGGAGGAGCCCGGCTGGAGATCACAGCTGAGAAGGGAAATGCTGGGACATACACCTGTGCGTAATGGAGATGTCACCTGGCCTCCTAGTTAGTGCTTTGTTCTCCTGTTTCTCATGGTGGCCCATGCCCAGCAGTGAGGCATCAGTCACACCTGGATCTCTGGGTCTCTGCAAAGAGTAAACAACCTTTTCCCACCACCTAGTTAGCCATGCAACACATAGGGGAACCTGAGGCATGCACAGTCTGCATAGAAAATATTATGGAAAAATCTCACATGGTCACATACCCCAACACTTTAACTTTACCCCCTCTCTCTGGTCAGAGCCACTCCCTGCTTCTCAGATTCTCCATGGTGGGCGTGATCAGCAAAGAGCAGGCACTGCTGTGGGGAAGCTCACAGCACTGAGGACCTGACTAGGCACTGTCAGGACCACCCTGCAGCCGCCTAGATTCCTCTGTCATGGTTTCTATCGGAAGCAGGTTTGGTTTCTATCATTTCACAACACCCCCCTGCTGGCACCAATATGCCAGGGTGCCCTGCTGCCTATTTGTATCAGAGAGCAACGTGCTACCCTGATGTGCCAAGCACCTGGCAGCAAAAGCACCACACGATACAAATTCCTCTCTCAAGTCAGGGATTTGCTCTCTAAAGAGGTTCCTTGTCTAAGTGGAGTGACCACCCGTCCCTTATCTCTGCTGTGGACTGGGCGATCCAGTGCAGCTGGTGAATCCCAGACAGAGCAGCCCTGCCTTCTACTGGGTAACATGTGAGCACAGTGCAGGGTTGGAGTTTGGGGAGGTACTGAGGTGCAGGGAGTTTCCCCCACAGAAGTCTCAATTCCCCCCAATTCCTAAGATGAATGTTACCTGGTAACATCTGCCCCTCACCACCTAGCTCCTTCCAGGGATCCCTGCTGGGTGTGACCTTCTTCTGTATCCAGGGGCGGCTCCAAGTGCGTGCCTGGGGCGGCAAGCCGTGGTGGGCGCTCTGCTGGTCGCTGCTAGGGTGGCAGGCAGGGTGCCTTCGGCAGCGTGCCTGCGGGAGGTTTACTGAAGCCGTGGGACCAGTGGACCCTCCGTGCTTGGGGCGGCAAAATGTCTAGAGCCGCCTCTGTCTGTATCTAACACTGACCCTTTTTTCCACAGCCCCTGTGGCCCCCTCCTTCTCCATGATCACCCTGGATACCTCCCCAGAGAGTCTGTTCCCCTCACAGGCTGGGCTGCCCCTGGGGTCACAAACTTGAAGAATTCCGATCTGAAAGCTCTCCAGCTCCTGTTACCCCTCTTAGTGCCAGTGCGGGGTCAATACCCATCACACGGGGTCAAGGTTTGGGGACTGGAAACCCTCCCCAGCCCCGTCACTCCCAATCTGCTGCAGAACCTCCAAACATTAGCTTAAAACACATCCAAGGGCCCTGGGGGCTGGTTTCGGTGTCATCGCCGTGAATGAGCGAGATCCCAGCTCATGAGATTCAGTGATTAGAGCTAGATGAGTGTAAATGAGCCGTAGCTCCATTGCAGCCAATGGCGCCAGGTCCCTCACTGACCTCTGTGATACCTCTAGCAAAAAGACATTTTTCTTTTAACTTAATTACACTACCTTAGGGGCCCACTATACAATATTACAAGGTTCAATACCGCTGTTTCGGTGGGGTAGTGCTGTTTGTTTCCGCAGGGTGGGCAGTGCCTGGGGGGGGGAGTATTTTGTGGGGCTGGGCAGCAAAGGGGGGTGTTGTGTTTGGGGGTGGCGGTGCTGCGGGGAGGTTCGGTGGGGCCGGGGGGGTTTGGCCCTCAGCTGTTTTCTTTGGAGTAATATGGCCCTCGCTGCTTTACAAGTTGTGCAGGCCTGATTTAGCCTGTTCTTCTCTCTTCCAACAGTGGCCAATGCCAGGTGCCCCAGAGGGAATGAACAGAACAGGGAATCATCAGGTGATCCATCCCCTATCGCCCATTCCCAGCTTCTGGCAAACAGAGGCCAGGAAACCTGCAACCCAACCATTTCTGTCAGAAAGCCTGGATCCTGCACTTCTCTTCAGTATTGTGTTGTGTGTTATGAACGCAAGGCTAAAAGAGAAGCCCAGTGAGGGGGCTATTGGGCTGAGGGATGCCTTGAAGGAGCATATGAACCCTGAACCACAGTAATGTGAGTTGCTGTTGTGTGCTGAACCCGGCATTGTTTATTTGCACCATGCTAAGAGCCTTGTAACGATTGCTGTGTGTGCCCAAAAGTAACACATTTTAAATCACCTTTGAAAGTAGCGCTCAGTAATATGACCAGCTGACATTCCTGATCACTAACACAAGAAGCCCACAGCAGTGTGTGTGTGTGACAGGGAGTGTATGGGTATATGTGTGTGTATGTGAGTGAGTGAGAGAGAGTGTGAGCTGGGGGAGAGTGAGTGTGACCACACGCTGTCTCTCTAAGTTCAGACAGCAGCTAGAAGCAACCAATCCTGAGGCAGAAGCTGATGCACAGACAGCTGGTGTCCCCCTGCCCCCCAACCCCAGCTCAGCAGATACTGGTAGATGAGCATGGGGAGGGGGACACCCCAACTTCAGCCTCCACCTTCCTCCTAGTGCTGGGCAGAGTAGGATTCCCCCATAATGTTTTGATTCCATGATTCCCTCCGAGTACTACCACAGCCTCCTCTCCCCACAGACCCAGGAGATCCACCCCCTACCCTGTAGTCAAGGCAGGAGTGTGTTTGCTGCAGAGCCATCCAGCTGGGCAGTAGCAGTGGGAGCTCTCCAGGTTGAGCAGTTACAAAACTTCCTAGGGCTTTGAAAGGGATGAGGCGCATGCCTCTATAGCTGGACGAAGGGCAGCGGAGTTCAAGACTGAGCAAAGCAGTCATGGTGGGCATTGTGGGATACCTCCTGGAGGCCAGTTACAGTGACATAATGAATGCAGTGTCCACACTGATGCTTTGTCAAGCTGACTTTGATGCAAAAAGCTCTACAGCTCTCATCGAGGTGGTTTTATTTTGTCAGCTAAGCAGGAGAGTATTGTTGGTGGGAAGTACCCTGTAGTGTGTACACCGTGACCTCCATTGTTTTGTTGATAAAAGCTGCCTTTTGCCAACAAAATTGTGTAGTGTATACAAGGCCTTGGACTTACAAGAATGTTTTTAGTGTTTAGACTCTATGAAATGCTTGTATGATGCTTCCTGAATTAATCTCACTGATGTGGAAGTAAAGAAATAACTGATAGGGATTTGTAGGGGATATTAATGCAAGACAGTCTGTTAGCAAGAGACAGGCTAGCTGTAACCCTAATAACGTGAGATTTGTAGAAGTGAGGATTGTGTAAGGTGAGTGGAAAAGAACTGTGTGAGAAGTTGTTGCGATCTTGTGTAGATAATACGAAATGCGGAATGGTGTCTCAGAAGTGAGAAAAACAAGATATCAGGATGACCTATGTATAAAAAAAATGCAGCTGTTGCTTATTGATGTCTGTAAAAAAAGTATAAATGCTTCTGTAATTGTTTACTTGTTGAGAGACCTGTCTAGGAAGGGGAGAACCTATATCCTAGTGCACTCTCTCCCTGCTGTAGCTGCTAAACAGAATAAAGTATCTGACTTTATTGGGTCAGAATAAAATATCTGACCCAAACAGAAAGTGAGAACTGAGTTTTTCTCTGACACTGATAATGTGAATACCCCATGTTATAAGGTGATATTTAAGTGTTTTCTCTGAAATGGTAAACACCCACAGGCCAGAGACAAGCATGAACAAGTGTGAAATACGAGTTTGCCACAGGAGGGGTTATTTCCTGCCCAGCAAAAGAAGGCCCCTAGACACCAGACAAACCATTGTGGAACAGCAGAGGACAAAACACTTTGTTGCTCTCGTCCCCGCACCCATAAAGAAGAGACGTGCATGTGAACACATCCAGCCTCCTGAAATCTGGAGGAAGAAAATGAAAAACCCTGAGGGTATGTCTACACTACAAGACTATTTCGAATCAACTTAAGTCGAATTTGTGGAATCGACCTTAAGAAGTCGAATTTGTGTATCCACACTAAATACACTAATTCAACTGTGTGAGTCCACAGTAACGGGGCAAGCGTCGACTTTGGAAGCGGTGCACTGTGGGAAGCTATCCCACAGTTCCCGCACTCCCCGCTGCCCATTGGAATTCTGGGATTTCCCCCCAATGCATGCTGGGGGGAAAAATGTGTTGAGGGTGGTTTTGGGTAACTGTCATCACTGAACCGTCAATCACGCCCTCCCTCCCTCCCTGAAAGCGCCTGCAGGCAATCTGTTCGTGCACTTTTCTGCTCAGTGACAGCGCGGGCGCCACAGCACTGCGAGCACGGAGCCCGCTGCAGTTATGGCCGTTGACAACTCCTCGCACCTTATCGTCCACCTCTTCCACAGTCAGCTGCTGAGAAATCGGGCTACTTTTCAATGGTGCTGCGAGCACTGGTGAACCATGGGGGACGTTTTACCAACATCAACGTCGGGTGGCCAGGCAAAGTTCATGACGCGCGTGTTTTCAGGAACTCTGGTCTGTTTAGACGCCTGCAGGAAGGTAGTTTCTTC
Source organism: Mauremys reevesii (assembly GCF_016161935.1). Lineage (NCBI taxonomy): Eukaryota > Metazoa > Chordata > Testudines > Geoemydidae > Mauremys > Mauremys reevesii. The sequence continues at coordinate 5,904,811 of NC_052635.1, forward strand.
CCGGACCACAAAATAACTCTTGGGGATGTGCAGATGCCCATAGTGATCCTCGGGGACCCAGCCTACCCGCTAATGCCCTGCCTCGTGAAGCCCTATGCAGGCGCCTGGCACAGCGACAAGGAACTCAAGTACCAGCGAGCAGCGAGCAGCGAGCAGCATGACCTGTGACTGTTCAGTTTCTTTACAGAGAAGCTGAACCTGCCCCTGTTTCTTTACCAAGTTACTGTTGACTAGCATCTGCAGTTACAAACCCCGTCCACCCTGCTTCCCCCACTTCCAACACACATTTAAAAATAAAATACATGTTCCACTGTAACTTTACAAAGGTTTCTTTATTGATGACTTTGCATTAAAGGGTTGAAACTGGGACGCAGGCTGTGCTGGGTAGGGTGTGCAGTGATGTAAAGACCACCTCTAAACTCGAGGAATGACAGGCTCCTGCTCCCAGAGCGGTCTGCAGTGCCAGACTGGTTGTTTCAATGGAGCCTGCCATCCCTCCTTTTTGGGACTCTGTGTGCGGGGGCTATGTGGCCTTGTGGTGGGGGAGGACGGATACAGATTCCTCTGCTGCGTGGCTCTGTGGTCCAGGACAGGAACCGTTGCATGAGATCTGTAACCCTCCTCCCCCTCTACAAAGTCACGTACCCCCCCACCCACACAGAACCTGCAAACCACGTCCCATACCGACCAGGGTGCCTACTGACTGCACTGTGTGTGTGACCTGCTGCTGATCCTGCCCCCGTCTCTGTACCCTGCTAAAGGTGACTGTCCTATGCAAAGTCCCTACCCCCTTCCCCACCAGCCTACCCACCCACCCACCCACCCCTTCAAACGCAGCGTTCTGTAAAAAAGCATGACGGAAACAGTAATTAACAGCAAAGTATTTTTAATAATTAACCAGACAGTCAGGGGATGAAACTGGGATTGGGGCTAGGGTGAGTCAGGAAGGGAAGGAATTCTCAAAAATTAGGGTATGAGAGCTTTTGGGTACTTGAGCACTCTGCTGGGGTGCAGTGACAGTTTTCACGGCCCCTGGCGCCACTCCTTCTGGTTACTTTGGGTGACGGGAGGTATGGGACTTTGTGGCAGGGGAGGGCGGTTGCAGATACACTGTGGGGGTCTCTGTCCTCCTGGCTGCGGTCCTGCAGAACATCCACAAGGCGCCGGAGCATGTCCATTTGCTCCCTCATTAGTCCAAGCAGCGTTTGAGTCGCCTGGTTGTCTTCCTCACGCCGCCTCTTCTCCCGTTCGCTGTGTGAGTGCTGGTACAGAGAGAGGGTCTCCCTCCACTGGCTCTGCTGGTCCGCCTCGGCTCGGGAGCACCCCATAACTTCAGCGATCATCTCGTCCCGTGTCTTTCTCTTTCGCCGCCTAATCTTTGCCATCCTCTGTGAGGGGGATGCTGTGGCAGGTCTGGAGACAGTCGAAGCTGTGTGATGGGAAAAAGGGAGTGAATTCCTTGCAAAGATACATTTTTGCGAACAATGAACACAGTCTAGTCTAGTCTGTGTCTGTGAACAACACCATGCACAGCACCTATCTCGTCCGCACTCCTGCAGCAGGCAATCCGGAAAGCATAAACTCTGCCCCTGTTCTACCACATCGCAGTGTCCCCCGACCCTTGCACTTCTGGGTTGAGATCCCAGTGCCTGATGGTGCAAATTTCATTGTTGCGGGTGGTTCTGGGTAAATGGAGTCAGTCATTCCTTCATCCGGGAAAGCAACGCCAGACAATCATTTTGAGCCCGTTTTCCCTGGATTGCCCTGGCATACGCCATAGCGTGGCAACCATGGAGCCTGTTTTGCCTTTTGTCACTGTCACCGTATGTGTACTAGATGCCGTGGACAGAGGCGATTCAGCAGCGCTACACAGCAGCATTCATTTGCTTTTGCATGACAGCAGAGATGGTTATCAGCCATATTGCACCATCAACCATGCCAATGTAAATTGGCAGGGGATGACGGGTAGCTGTCCTATTGCACTACACCTTCTGCTGCTGTCATAGGTGCCCCTGGGCGAGATCATCCGGGGGCGCAAAAGACAAAACTGGGAATGACTCCCTGAGTCAATCCCTCCTTTATGGTATCTAAAAATAGAAACAGTCCCGCCTAGAATATGGGGCAACTGTACTAGGGTTGCAGTGTATCAGAGAACAACCAAGCACAGCCGCTCCATGTCAGATCCCGCAGGAATGACGAGCTGCATGCTATTCACAGGGGGTGCCCCTGCAACAACCCTACCTGTTGCTTCCCTCCTCCTCCAGCCTTCCTGGGCTACCGTTGTAGTGTCCCCCCATTTGTATGCTGAACTAATAAGGAATGCAGGAATAAGAAACAGTGACTTGTTAGGGAAATGAAATGAGGGTAAGGCTGCCTCCAGCCGCTATGATAGTCCAGGCAGTACATAATCTTTTCTTTACACATGAAGGGCGGGGGCTGATGGAGCTCAGCCCCCTGTTGCTATGATGAAGACGGTTAGCAGGCCGTCTACTTATGGGCTGATGACGAGGACAGGTAGCAGTCCTATTGCACTACACCATCTACCGCAAGGCTGATGATGAGGACGGGTACCAGTCATTTTGCACAGTCAGTCACCCATGAGGTGGGGAAGGGGGGGGGGCGAGGATGTTACCGTAGCGTGCCGCAGCATCGCGTCTACCAGCAGCATTCAATACACATAGGGTGACATTTACAAGAGTCAAGAGATGATTTCTTTCCCTTTTCCTTCTGGGGGTGGGGGGTGGCTGTACATTGACGAGCTATGCCCTGAAACACCATGGACCCTATGTTTGACCCTAGAAGCATTTGGAGCTCAGCCAAGAATACAAATGATTATCGGACACAGCGGGAACTGTGGAATAGCTTGCGTCCTCAGTCCCCCCCCCCTCCCTCCATGAGCGTCCATTTGATTCTTTGGCTTTCCGTTACGCTTGTCACGCATCAGCGTGCTGATTCTCTGCTACGCCTTCTGTCCAGAGATTTTTTAAAAATACTTTGGACCAGGCGTAACATTACGGTAATTTTCCTAATTAGATGCAGGAGTCGCCGAGCGAGATCACCCTGAGGACGGTCAGTGAAGGAGATACAGAGTGCATGCTGCATGAAAGCCAGCACAAACCAGGGGCTTATGCAGCCGTGCTCGGGGAGGCAATGCTCCCTGAGTACCTCATGAAAGCCTGGCGCGGAAAAGTGTGCTACCACGGAGCACCCAATAAGGCAGCTCTCCCCAGGAACCTCCTGCAGAGGCTTTTCCTTTTACCTCCAGGAGAGCTTTGTGGAGATCTCCCAGGAGGATTTCTGTTCTATCCCCATATATATAGACCTCCTTTTCACATAGTTCAGATTCCTGTTCCATTAATAATAAAAGTTTACATGTTTAAAGCACTTACCAACTGATCCTTCCCCTGATTCAGGGTCCGGGTTAACGGCCAGGGAGGGTTGGTAGGGGTTCTCCGTGAGGGTGATGAAGAGATTCTGGCTGTCGGGGAAACCAGCGTTGTAAGCGCTGTCGCCTGCCTCATCCTCCACAAACCCTTCCTCATCTTCCCCATCTGCGAACATCGCCGAAGAACTGGCCGTCGACACTGTCCCATCGTCAGAGTCCATGGTCACTGGTGGGGCAGTGGTGGCAGGCTCCGTAGCGTCCGTTTGCTGCTTTGATTTTTTGGTAGCCTTGTCTGGGGTCCTTGATTTTCACGCGGCGCTGCATTGCATCCCGCCTGTATCCTCTGTCTCTCATGGCTTTGGAGACCTTCCCGTAGGTCTTTGCATTCTGTTTGTTGGAGCACAGACTCCTCGCCCCACACACCGATCAGATCCAAGACTTCCCGGTCAGTCTATGCTGGGTCCCTCTTTCTATTCAGAGATTACATGAACTCCTCTGCTGGAGAGCTCTGCATCGTTGCCGGTGCTGCTGAGCTCGCCCCGATGTCCAACCAGGACATAAGATTCAAACTGGCCAGACAGGAAAAGGAATTCAAATTTTCCCGGGGCTTTTCCTGTGTGGCTGGTCAGAACATCCAAGCTCGGACTGCTGTCCAGAGCGTCAACAGAGTGGTGCACTGTGGGATAGCTCCCGGAGCTACTAAGTTCGATTTGCATCCACACCTAGCCTAATTCGACATAGCTATGTCGAATTTAGCGCTACTCCCCTCGTCGGGGAGGAGTACAGAATTCGAACTAAAGAGCCCTCTATGTCGAATTAAATGGCTTCCTGGTGTGGACGGGTGCATGGTTAATTTGAATTAACGCTGCTAAATTCGAATTAAAGTCCTAGTGTAGACCAGACCTGACAAGAAGAAATGACGTCTTTTGGCTATTTGAACTCAGAAGGGCCAGAGACTCTGAACTGAAACCAGAGATCCCCAGAGGCTTTGGATAGACAGTTTGGACACTTTGGATAGAGATCACTACAAATCTGTCATTCTTCTGGTTTAGATGGTAACTAATTGGCATGTAAATGTTTTCTTGCTTTAACCTGCAGAGAACTCTTATTCCTTTTTCCTGATTAATAAACCTTTAGATAGTTGATTCCAGGATTGGCTACAGGGGTTGTCTTTGGTGTAGGATCTAGGGTACCAATTGTTCTGGGGCAGTGAGTGGTCTCTTGGTTCAGGAAGCAACCTGAATGTGATGTGATTTTTGGTGTACGTGACCATTACCACTAAGTCCAGTGTGCAAGACAGATTGGAGAACCTAAGGGGTCTGTCTGTCACTCCATGGTAAGGCTGTTACAGTGATCCAGGAGTTCACGTTTGTTATTGGCTTGGTGACATCGAATAATAGGACTCACCACCAGCTTGGGGTGTCTGCCCTGTTTTTAACAGTATGCCCTGAGGTAGGGATCTACCATCATAAGCCACTCTAGACAGTGTGACAGTTTGACTCCAGGCAAAGGACCACAGCAGAACATTTGCATCTAACGTATAGTAGAACTTTAGACTCACAAACACCTCAGGGAAAGTTGGTTGTTCGTAACTGTGAAATGTTCGTAACTCTGAACAAAATGTTGTGGTTGGTCTATCAAAAGTTTAAAATTGACCATTGACTTAATACAGCTTTACTCTGCAGAAGAAAAACGTTGCTTTCCTTTTTTTTAAGCAGTTTACGTTCAACACGGTACCTTACAGTATTTTTTTTCGTCTCCGCTGCTGCCTGATTGCATAATTCCAGTTGCAAGTGTGGTGTGTGGCTCACTGGTCAGTTCATAGCCCTGGTGTTCACAACACTGAGGTTCTACTGGAAAGGGACCCAGTCAATCAAGAAAGCAAATGGACCTAGGGATGCAGGGGGCGTGAATCCTGAAGAACAAGCAGCAGGAGAAGAGGAACTTTGTCTGGATTTACTTTCCAAAGAATACATTTCAAAGTCAACCTCTGTAACTCCTGCACTGTGAGCTTCCCACAGCAGTGACCAACTGGGGCCCAATCTTTGATGAGTAGCTTGGACCCCCCCACACACCAAGCCCACCATGGCGTATCTGAGACACAGGGAGTAGCACTCCCTAGAGACAAGGGGTGAAGCTGGGGTATTGGGATGGGCTTCAGATTCCCAGTCACCCTCCCACCAAGCAGCAGGAAAACAGGGACTCACCTGTCACTGTGATGGAGACGGTGGCACTGGCTCTAGTTAAGATATCTCAACAGGATTCCATCTCCATTATGCACAGGTGTATGACCCAGCATTTCCCTTTGCAACATTTGGATTTTGATTGAAAACCACCTGCCCTGTAAGCCTGGATACCCTGAAATGCTCGGGTGCTGCAGCTCTCTGTCTGGATGCTCCCGGCCAAGAGACAAGCTGATACTGAGTGTCTGTGTGATCAACAGGCCTGGTGTAGAAACTCTGACTCCAGCAGCCTGCTTGGTACTTCCCGGCATGCTCTGGTATCCCCCAGCCTTGGTTACAGCTATCCAAGGGACCTCAACACCCTCCAGGCCCAAATTTTCCCCAAACCGTCTGCCCTGAAATGTCCAGCCCATTCCTGGACCATCCACATAAATAACAAGAGTTGCTTGCTCCTTTAAAGAGACAATCCTAAGATGCTCGCCACATTAACTGGAGTTATCAGTGACTTAAATTCAAGCCCAGCCCAGAGTTGGATTACATTAAAATGAACCAAGTTTATTAACAACAGGCCATGGGTTAAGGGATGCCAAGTGGAAAAAAAAAAACACGTTAGAGATGGTTACAAGCAAATCCAAATGAAAACACACAGCTGAAAAGCTCAAACTCAGACTGCATTGAAGGTGGTTTCACTCTGTGATTACGCTTGGTCCAGCCTGTCTGACTGGCTCTCAGTCAGTAACTGTCACCAAAGTGCGAGGGGCTGGTTTCCCTTGTTGTCTTGGGGGGAAGTAACTTGGGGGTTCACTGCCCCCTCTCTATCACCCAGGAGAGCATGTCTCTCTATGTTCATTGACACTGCTTCAGGAAGCCAGAAGGTCTCCAGGGGGTGCTGTCTCCAGCCCTCGTGGATAGCTGAGTCATCACCTCATCTCCTTGGCTCGATGGCTTTGTTTACCAGACATGTACTTCCTAATTCTCTTCTCACCGGTCACCCTGCTTCATTTGTGTTCAATCCCTGGGCAGACCCTGTTCCCCTTTGTTCAAATGCAGACTTTAAAACAGACTCACAGAGAACCGGCATATCTCCATCTGTGGCGTTCTCACATATACTCCACAGTGATATTATTGACCAGTGTGGTGGGAGTTTCAAATGATACCTCGCAAGACAGAGTGTGTACACACATCATTGCAGCCGTGTGTAGGATGTGAATACAGGGATTCCTAGGTTCACACCGAGCAAGCAAACTCTGTGCACAAGGGTTGTGCAGCTGTGAAACAGTGGCCATGCCCCACCCCAGACACAGTTGTGTTTTAGTTGGTTGCTAAAGCATTCATGGTGCCTAAAGGCCTTTCAGATCCTGTGGAGATTTCTCAGATCTCACTCTTGGACTTTCCACCAGAACCTCCTTCCCCCCAGACTGAAATTCAAGAGGAGTGATTGCAGTCCAAATGAGTCACTTTGTGGAGAGAATGCAAGGCAGAGAATGAAGGGCCCGTTTCACAGAACACACCAGTTACCTGGATCTACAAGCAGCAGTGGGAGACGAGGAAGATGAGGCCATTGATGAGGAAGAAGGAGCCACCCACCACCAGCTCCTGGACCCAGAGGAAGCTGGGAGCTGAAGAGAGAGGAAAATCATGAAGGGAACTGGCAGGTTAACATCACTGCTGAGCGTGATGCACATGATGTCCCTGTATCTGTGCCTCTAGGACTAGTGATGAATTCCTCTGGATCTCTGGAGCCATAAAGCTTCTCTTTCACTGGTAGACACCGAACATAAGAACATAAGAGCGTCCGTACCGGGTCAGACCAAAGGTCCATCTATCCCAGTATCTGTCTACCGACAGTGGCCAATGCCAGGTGCCCCAGAGGGAGTGAATCTAACAGGCAATGATCAAGTGATCTTCCTCCTGCCATCCATCTCCATCCTCTGACAAACAGAGGCTAGGGACACCATTCTTACCCATCCTGGGGAATAGCCATTTATGGACTTAGCCACCATGAATTTATCCAGTTCCCTTTTAAACATTGTTATAGTCCTAGCCTTCACAACCTCCGCAGGTAAGGAGTTCCACAAGTTGACTGTGCGCTGCGTGAAGAAGAACTTCCTTTTATTTGTTTTAAACCTGCTGCCTGTTAATTTCATTTGGTGACCCCTAGTTCTCGTATTATGGGAATAAGTAAATAACTTTTCCTTATCCACTTTCTCCACAACCCTGAAGAACCCTGATTCTTCTCATCTCTGTGTCTGTCCCTCTCCTGTCGGCCTGTCCTCCAACAGCCCTGTAACCTGCCCTATCCTCACTTGACTGTCAAGAGAGCTGGGTACGCGTGTGTGGGGTTAACAGGGTGAATCTGTCTGGGGAGAAGTTAGCAGCCAAGAGCCGCCTCACCTGTCCTGGTGACACTGTCATTGACGTTCACAGCCCGGCTTCTGGGGGATGGGATCCACTTCCCACCCACATTCTCCTCGTACCCGCAGGTGAATTCCCCGGTGTTGCTGGGACCAGATCGCGGGATGCTGAGCACAGAGAAGTTCATAAAGCCGGTGCTGGGCTCTGTGGTGTTGATCTCAGAACCTGTGTCCCCGAGGACGATTTTGACTCCGTCCTTGTAGAAGTGAAACCTCCGCTCTCTGGCATCTCTGGACGTTGCGCAGATGATGAGCAGGGGGAGCCCTTCACTCACTGCTCCAGAAGGGGGATCCAGCTCCAGCACTGGCTGCGGAGGGGAATCTGTGGGGAGCAGCAAAGGGGAGGGGTCAGCTGGGACATGACAGTGAGGAATGTGAAGATGGTGCCCAGAATTCAATTTATTCAGAGCTGACCTTTGTCCTCTGTCCAGAGCCTCTTGCTTCACCTCATGATCCTGAGGGGCTCCCCACTGAAATAAGTGAGAGCTGGGCTAGGGGGTGAAGATGGGCTCCTTCAGATACAATATGGGGCTGGGATGTGGGGATCAGAAGGTGGCCAGGATGTGACTCGTTTCCTGTCACTTCTCCATTACTAATGTCCCAGCCCCTTGCATTTATGGATCCCTTGGCAGATAGGGAGGGCTCGGGTTGTCTGGAGATCCTGCCCCCTCCGGGCAGACTGAGAACTGGGTGGCCCTGCTGGGATTCTACCATCCCAGAGGGTAGAGGTGCAAGGTGGCCATGTTGGTTGTCCAGGCTGGTGGAGAGGGGCTGGCACTTCCCAGCTGGGATCTCCTGGCCGGATGGGCCTATCTGGTGCAGACAGGTGCATGGCCCAGAGCCCCTGGCTCTGTGATGCTCTGGGGTGAATGAAGCTGCCCCTGGATGAGCCCCCAGCTGATATGCTCCATCTGCCCACCATGTTGAATTGGATCCTGCTGTTTAGTGAACACCAGGGGCAGCCCAGCATGTGAGGGGAACAGGCTCTCCAGGGAGTTATTTGATGTGCTCAGGGCTCAGGGAGAGGGATGGGGCCACACTGGGGTCTGGAAAACAGGAGTCAGCTTTAGATACCGAAGAAGGGTCACACCTGGCAGGGATCACTGGAAGGCCTGGGAGGTGAGGGACAGATGTTACCAGTTTATATTCATCTCAGGAATAAGGGGGGGGGGGAACTTCTCCATGGGAAACTCCCTGCACCCCTGTACCTCACTGATCCCTAACGCTGCACTGTGCCCATATGGAACACAGCAGGAGGCAAGGCCTTTCTGTGTGGGATCCCCTGGCGGGACTGCTTTAAGGGACAGGTGGTCTCTGTCTCAGCTGTGAGCATCAGCCAGTCACTCCACTGGGGACTAGAGATCTTTTTAGAGACCCAATCCCTACTTTGAGAGAAGACTTTGTATTGATGGCACTTTCCCCCTGGGTGCTGAGCACCTGTGGGTAGCACCTTCTCCTCCCATACACATGGGCAGCAGGGGATCCTGAGGGCATTGGCGCTGCCAGGGAGTTGGGGTAACATCAGTAACTGCTCCCGCTTGTGATAATAATCATGAATAAAGAGGTGGGGCTGGGACCTTAGAATTGGTTGCCTTGTCAGCTGGGACGACAGTGCAGCGAGCTCCTCCACAGCAGTGCCCTCTCAGTGCCGAACTTTACTGATCAGCGGGGAGCTTCTCCCTACTGCTGGGGTTCCCAACCTCCCCACAGCGTGTCTGACACCAGGGCCTGACCCCTGCCACAGATGGGGGAGATTTGGGGTTTGTTTCCTTAAACATCCCCAAGTTTTCAAAACCCAAAGTCTCATCAACACTCCCCCAAAACCCACCAGAAGAACCAGAGAACCAGGGAGTGACATTGACCCAGTGGGTGGCATGGCTCTGTCTGGAGCTGAGGTACCGTGATGTGTCTCACCCTGTGCAAGGAAAAGAGATACCCCCACTAGGGGGCCATCAACAGCAGGACACAGGGGGTATCACCTGTCAGTGCTATGGAGATGGGCTGGCTCCTCATTGATGGGATCTTTCGCTCAGACACCCTCCTCCAGTATTCACAGCTGTACGCTCCAGCATCCAACATAACCACCCCCGACAGCCGAATCGAGTCAGTGTAACTGTACCAGGGTGAGGGGGGTTCCTTGGAGTGGATTTTCTGGCCATCCCTGAAGAACCAGACCCTGGAAACAGTGGACACCCTGGCAGCTGAGCACGTCAGGTTCACAGATTCTCCGGTTACATAGACAGGCTGCTGCGGGGACACGGTGAGCTGGGGAGCTGGGTCAGGGTCTGGAAAAGACAAGGAGGTCGGGGGAGGAGACGGTTCCTAGTTGGGCAGCTGGTGACACAGAAGCAGAGCAAGAGCCAGTGAAGAGCAGAGGAGGGAGGGATCCTGGACACAGACCCCAGCCAGCCCCAGCTCAGTGCCCAGGGACCACTTCCCCACCGTGCCTTGCAAACTCTGAGCAGCAGAGATCTCATTGCCGGGGAAACTCTTGGGACCAGTGTCCCCTCCATGGTAGCTGAGGGGGAAGCTCCTGCTGGGCCATGTAAACACCGAACAGCAGAGATCTCACTGCCGGGGAATCCAGTGGGACCAGTGTCCCCTCCGTGATATCTGATGGGGACAGCTCCTGCCCAGGGCCAGCTCAGCTGGCAGGGGCTGGGAGGGGAGGGCTTGTGCGGCTGAGCTTCTGTGCAGCAATGCCCTGTAATTGTCCAGTCTTTGCTGATCAGCTGGCACCCTAAGCCCACTGCAGAGTTGCTGAGATGTGTGGAGTGGGGCTGACCAGAGACAGGGGGTGAAGCTGGGATGGGCTTCAGATCCCTAGAAATAATCCCATCAAACAGCAGGAAAAACAGGGGCTCACCTGTCACTGTGATGGAGATGGCGCTGCTCTTCTTAGATGAGATCACACGATTGGATTCCCACCTCCAGTACGCACAGGTGTATGTCCCAGCATTTCCCTTCCCAGCTGTGAGCTCCAGCCAGTGTCTTGTATTTGATTGTTGGACTATGTCAGAGCCCTGTTGCCTTTTTTGATAGAAGAATCTGTATCCCGAAGCCAGTTCATGCCCAGGAGCCAAGCATGTGAGGTTAACCTGCTCCCCTGGGAGATACACTGTGTACCAGGGGTTCCGGGAGAGCCTGGGCGCCGGCGGTCGAGCTAGAACAGAGGCAGAGGGGTCAGTGCCGGGGGAGAGGCCACGATGGAATGAGGAGAAGGGTGAAGGGGGCAGAGATGAGTCCTGGACAGACATGATCACAAACCAGCCTCATCTCACTGTCCTGCACCCACCCCCCACGCTGGGAAATAAACCACAGCTGAAATGAGGAAGCCAGGGTGGATGTGGGGAAGGGAGGGGGGAGTTTTTCCACCCACTGCGTTTCCTCTCACTGCTCCCCTGTATCTCACTGAGCCCCGACCCTGCACAGTGCCCACATGGTTCCCAGCAGGAGACAAGGCCTCTCTGTGTGGGATCTGCTGGCAGGGCTGGGTGGCCTAGTGCACAGCAGGGGTAAGGGACGGGTGGTCTCTATCTCAGTTGTGAGCATCAGCCGGTCACTCCACTGGGACCAGGGACCTCTTCAGAGACCAATTCCCTGCTTTGAGAAAATAATTTGTATCCTATGGTGCTTTCACCCCACTGCCGAGCCCCCCAGGGTAGCACCTTCCCCTCTGATACCCGAAGGCAGCAGAGGATCCTGGTGTATTGGTGCCAGCAGGGGGTCAGGGTAACACGACAGTAACCAATCCCTCTCCTGATAGAAATCATGACTGAGGAATCCAGGCAGCTGCAGGGATGAAGATTCACAGTGGGTGGCCCGGCAGTGCCCAGCCAGGTCTCCAGCGGTGTGAGCTTCCCCCGAGCAGTGCCCACCTGGGACCCCAGGGCTAGAGCTACCCCACAGCAGTGCCATCTCAGTGCCCATTCCTTGCAGTCAGGTGGGACCCCCCTACCCACCACAGAGTGTCTGAGATGCAGGGAGTGGCCCTGACTAGAGGCAGGGAGTAAAGCCGAGCTCTTGGGGGTGTGACCATATGGCAATATTCTATTAATAGGGTGCATGCCTCGGTTTCCCCTATGTGCTGCATGGCTAATAAGGCGGTGGGAAAACATTGTTTCCTCTTTGCAGAGACCCAGATATCGGGTGTGGCTGATATCTAGCAGCCCGGAGCCCCATGCCCATTAAGAGCCCAAAAAGACAATAGCCACTCCAATTTCCGGGCATTTGATGTCTAGTAGCTAACGACCATGGACGTCCCACCCTCTGCAGGACGGCAGTGGGATGTGTCCAGCTGGAGAACAAAGGGCTAAGGGGAAGGGTCAGGTGACAAGGTTTCCCCAGTAACAAGAACAATGGACTGAGGAGGGGCCAGGTGGGGTTGCTCAGTGCGGGCTGCAGCAGCAGAAGACGCTCAGGGACTGGGACTAAGGAGAGGCCAGAGGACTCTGGACTCCGGAATGACCCAGATGGATTTTGCTGTAACTTCCTGTTCTCGATGGTAACTAAGGACTTTCTAGGCTGGTTCCGAAATAGCCAATAAACCTCCTGCTGTTACCGCGCTAGCTGAGAGTCACTGCAGCGTAAGGAAGGTGGGGGCGCGTTGCTCCCTTTGCGTGTGCAGGTCTCTGTCTCAGGTGTGCAATGAGGTGCTGTCGCTGAGGGGAGCTCGGGGCGTGACCCAGGGGTGCTGAAGGCTCCAAGGTTCAGTCCCAGGAGGCGCTGCAGCCAAATGGCCCCTGGTGAGATTGTGACCCTACGGGGTTGACACAGGGAAGGGGCCCTCCCAGGCACTGCTCCAGAGCGGCTCTAGAGAACCGCACCTGAGGCTCTGTCACAGGTTGGGCGTCAGATCCCTAGAGACTCTCCCATCAAACAGCAGGAAAACCAGGGGCTCACCTGTCACTGTGAGGGAGACGGAGCTGCTGTTCCTAGATGAGATCTCTGGATTGGATTCCCATCTCCAGTACGCACAGGTGTATGTCCCAGCATTTCCCTTCTCAGCTGTGAGCACCAGCCGGGCCCCTTCATTCGGGGGTTGGACTACACTGGGCTCCTGCTTCCCTTTTTGATAGAATAATCTGTATCTCCAGTCCAGCTCAGTCCCAGGAGCCGAGCACGTGAGGGTGACCCGCTCCCCTGGGAGATACACTGTGTACCCGGGGTTCCGGGAGAGCGTGGGGGCCGGCGGGGGAGCTAGAACAGAGGCAGAGGGGTCAGTGCAGAGGGAGGGCACAATAGAATAAAGAGAAGGGAGAAGGGGGCAGAGATGAGTCATGGAGAGGTATGATCACAAACCAGCCTCATCTCACTACTGGCACCCACCCCCACGCTGGGAAATACACCAGGGCACATAAACCACAGCCCGTCACTCTCTATCTTTCTCCCTCTGGGACCTTTTCATAGATCCCAAGGCCAGAATGGACCATTGTTATCATGGAGTCCGACCTCCTGTGTCACTCAGGCCCTAGGACTTCCCTGAACTGATTCCTCTGTGACCTAGAGCAGATCTCTGAGAGAAACATTCAGGCTTGATTCAGAAATCGCCAGGGCTGGAGAATCCACCACGACCCCTGGGGAATTGTCCCAGTGGTGAATTCCCCTCACTGTTAATATCTGAGCCTCATTGCCAGTCTGCATTTGTCTAGCTCCAGCTCCCAGCCTTGGGGTTGTGTTTGATCTTTGTCTGGTCAACTGAAGAGCCGTCGATTATCAAATTTCTGTTCCCCAGGTAGGAACCTTCTCATTGTTACACTAAACAGCTCGAGTTCCTGGAGTCTCTCACTCTAAGTCAGGTTTTGCAACCGTATAATCAGAACCCTAACCCTGCTCTGCCCCCTCTCCAATTCATCTCCATCCTTGAACGGTGAAGACCAGAACTGGATGCAAGATTCCAGCAGCGGTTGCCCCAGGGCCAAACCCAGGGGTGAGATGGCTCCTCTCACCCTGGTATCTTTGTGTGCCATGGACATCCGTGCATGTGCCATCACCCCACCCCTGAGAGGCCAGGAGGAGGAATTATCCCCATTCTAATGGGGGAAACTGAGGCCCAGAGTTAATCAGGAGCTTAATGGAGTTAGGCCGCCATCAAATTCCAGTGGGATTTTGGCACCAAACACCCTTTGTCTCCTTGGAGATCCCCAAGGGAAGTGACTGGTCCAAGGCCAAGGGGAGAGTCTGTGGCAGGGCTGGGAACTGGACCCTCTCCAAGTCCCAGCGCACTGTCGAATTGTCAAGGCCCATCTGGCTCAGGGCTTCCCATAATGTCTGCCCTGGCACTACCTAGCAGTATAAATCAGACCCAGAGCCACTAAGACCCAGTTCAGTGTCCAAACCACACAGCCAATCTGCCCCGCTGGGGTTTCTTGGTTGCCGATCGCTGTGGTGTCTGGATGGGTGACCAGCTCCCGGCTGCTCTAGGAAATAAACCCTGCTGGAGATTTTTCCAGGGAGAAGTGGGTGAGGAGTGGGGATGGAGAGTGTCTTCGATGGTCCTTGTACAGACACCAAGATCTCTACGTTCTCTCTCCGCTGTAACTGGGGAGAAGGTGGAAAGCTGAGACTGGGAGGATCATTGATGCAACCCTGACAGCCCCATTCCCATTGGCCTCATCACCCCACGCTGCCCATCTGGGGATGTTGGGGAAAGGAGCTCAGCTGGAGGTGGGGGTGGAGTTTGGGGGACTGGCATTCAGCAGAGAGGGGTGTGTGTCTGTGTTTGTGTGTGTGTGTGCACGTGTGTGTGTACACATGTGGGTGGGTGGCTGCTCCCTGCTGCAGGGAATGAGTCCTGCTCTGTGTGAGCAACATTCATCACATCGACCACAAGTCCTGGATTCTGCATAGGAAATGGGGTGTCTACGAAATGCAGATACTCCAAGGGAAGCCGAGACAGCCCAGAACTCACCTGTCACAGAGATGGAGACAGTGGGACTCTCCACAGATTTCATCCTGCGACCTGACAGCTCTACCCAGTACACACAGGTGTATGATCCAGTGTCTGTCTGCGTTACATAGCTCAGGGTGTGCGTGTCACTGTTACCAGAGGAGATACTCTCTCCAGCAGCTCTGGAGAACTGGAATCCTGTAATGGTGTGATCACTGCGCGGGGGAGCCGAACACGTGAGCTGAACAGACTCCCCGGTGAGGTACAGATGGTGTAGGGGGCTCAGGGAGAGGGTGGGGGGCGCCGGGGAGTCTGGAAAAGACAACAGGTGAGATTTCACTGCAGGAGAAGGGGCTCAGAGAGCCAGGAGGGGGAGATGCCGGGGAGAAGGTTGTTACTGGCTAACTGGAGTGAGGGGAGGACACCCACAGGAGGAATAGTTGCCCCCAGCAATTCCACTGCACCCCAGTCTGACCCTGCACCCCAATCTGGCATCACACCGCACCCCAGTATTACACTGCACCCTGACATAGCCCCGCACCGCACCCCTGGATCTCCCTGCAACCCAATAGGAGAGGAGGTTGCAGCCCTCGATACCTCCACACTGCACCCAGTGCAGCATTGACCTGCAACCCAAGGTACCGTATGACTTGTGTGTGATGTAGGAGATCAGGTAGGTCAGTCCCAGGGCTAAACACAAAGAGAAAGAGGCCTCACCCAGCACTGATATTGAGAGAGGGTCACTCCGCATGGATGTGGCCTCTGCTGGAGCCTGGTGTATTGTGTAATCACAGGAGTAGGACCCCGTCTCAGCCTTGATTTCAATGTTGTCCCGGTTATTGGGGTTCGAGATTTCACCCAAGGGCCAGTAGAACCTGTATTTCATCCCTCGGTCAAGCCGGGGAGCTGAGCAGATGAGGGTGAGCAGCTCCCCTTGGAGATACACAGTGTATGTGGGGCGCAGAGAGAGCGTGGGGGCCTCCAGGGACTCTGGAATAGAGATAGTGGGGAGACCCCAGGTAGTGAGGGGAAGAGCAGATGGGGGAAGGAGGCACCAACACAGGGCTTCAACCCAGCCCCACCTTCCTGTCTCCTGCCCCATGACTGAATTTACCCACGGCAGAGATACCGTGGGGGAGCTCTCCAGTAAACCAGTAGGAACAGCACCCCCTCCCCACTACCTGCTGGGCCCAGCACAACATGGCTGGATCCTCTCCCAGTGGCTGAGCCCTACACCCACTCCCCGCAATTCCCATCAGGGTATTCGCGCCACATTCTCCATCTGGGGTACCAAAGTGCAAGAGTGGGGAGAACCCATCGGCCGACCTTCAAACCTGCCTAGCAGTGGCTAGAAGGCATAAAAGAGAAAGAGAAATGAGGAAGCTCAGGCGGATGTGGGGAAGGGAGGGGGGAGTTTTCCACCCCCCACGTTTCCTCTGGGGTCTCTGCAGAACCTGCTTTTAATGTCCTGCTGGGCGGTGCTGGGTCTGTGCCCCCGGCCCTGAGTCCTGTGTGGGAGCCCAGAGCTGGGGCAGAGAGAGCTCCCCACTCCACACAGACCCACCCCGATGGGCCCCTGCCTGTGGGGGACTCAGTGTAATGGGGAGGTGGGTGCTCAGTCTCCATGGCCCATCCAGCCCTCGCTCTCTCTGCTGAGGCTGCCAGTGAGTGGCTGGGTAGCGCCAATGGGGACGGGGGCATCTTCTCCCCTGTGGCCTGGGCTGAGACCCACCAAAGGGACCCCCAGGAAGACACCGGCTGAGGTCGCTCTTCCGCCTCCATGGATGTGGGTCTGGACTGGAGCTGCTGGTGCTGAGGAAGATTCCACAGAGATGCTTGTGAATGGGGCAGCCTGACCCATCCAGGGCTGACACGGTGGCACCCAGGGACCCCCCTTCCTTTGAATTCCAAACATCACAGTGTGGGAGGCGGGGGATCCCCACCCCCCACTGCCTGAGACATCCTCACCCCCACCACGAGTATCTCAGCAAGGACAGGAGACATCGTTACCTGCAGGGGACACTGGCCTGGGGAGCGTCTGGAGAGAGGCTGGAAGAGAAGAGACGAGAGGGGCTGAAAGCTCTGGGGAGGGGGGGTGTATGAGGATGGAGGGACAGGGGACAGGGGGTATCACTGGACAGACACACAGCGGGATGGGGGCCAAGGGACATCACTTACCCAGCACAGGCAGAAGGAGAGTTAGCGTCATGCTGAGCCGGTCACTCTGTGGTGGGAACTGGTTTCTCATCTCAGCCACTAGAGACTGGACTCTCCGGGACTGGAGAGACACCAGTGCCTGGTGCGTAGGGCATGCGGAGGGGAAGTGGCCATTTATCAGGGCTGACAATTGGTGTGGGGGCGGGGCAGCAGCCCCACGTTACTGACACCTCCATGGGTGAGCCAGGGATTCAACTGGTGCAAAGGAGCCTCAGATGAGTTTCACTGGCTCACACCCACTGGGATCTGGCCTTAGTGACTCCCTTGCAGCTGCGGCCCATTGACCCCAGCTGGGATCTGGCCCCATTCACTCAGTGGAGCTACGGCCCATTGATACCCACTGAGGATCTTGCTCATTAATAGCGAAGACTCGGACACCAGCCCTCTGGTCCTGCTGTGGCCTTGGGGTGCATTTTAAACTAACATTTGGATGTGCTGCTACGGCACAGGGAGCTTAGAACAAACGGGGAGTGAGTGTGATGGGGCTGGGGAGGGTTTCTAGTCCCCAATCCCTGACCCTGTGTGATTGGTATTGGCTCCACACTAGCACTGAGAGGGGGAACAGGAGCTGGAGGGTGGGCCCAGCCCAGTTGGAGGTGGGGTAAGTGCATCATTTTTCATTCCCCTACCAGCCCTCGGGAATGGGGGCCGGGATTCCTAGACACAAGGAGGAGAAGCATCGCTGAGGTTGGAAGAGGGTCTCCAGAGGGAAAGTCCTAGGAAGCATTGGTCTGTGCAAGAGCCGGATGAGCCTGGGGAGGGGTGAAGGGGCTGCAGGGACAGGAGGAGCCTGGGGAGAGATGGAGAATTATGTTTATCTGAGTTTATCCCCACAGGGGAGAGTCTTTAAAGTGACCCGGCTGGAGGGCCCCAGCATGGGAGGAGAAATCACCCCAGGGCTTGAGCTGTGCCCCACCCCTGACACGGCTGCATTTCGGTGGGTGCTGGAGCATTCATAGACCCCTCTGCTGTTACTGTAGTTAGCCGGCCTTCCCCAGCAGTCTCTTGGGCTCCCTTCTGCATAGTGTATGCCCAGGGGAGCGGGTTCCCCTCAGGTGTGAGGCTCCCTGGCATGAACTGGTGTTGGGGCACAGATCCTTCCATCCAAAAAACCAGCAGCTCCCCAACATAGTCCCAGACGCAGGAACCCGGGTGGAGCTCATGGTGGAGAAGCAAAATGCTGGGTCATAAACCTGTGTGTACTGGAGATGGGAATCCAATGGAGAGATCCTGTCTAGAGACAGTGCCCCCATCTCCACCACAGTGACAGAGGAGCCCCCTTTTCCTGCAGTTTGATGGGAGAGTTGCTGGGAATCTGAAGCCTACCTGAACATCCCAGTTTCTCCACCTCTTTCTAGTCAGTGCCAGTCCCTGCATCTCAGATACTCTGTGGTGGGCGTGGGGGTCCCATCCCACCGAGCATCCACTAGGCACTGCTGTGGGGAAGCTCACAGCACTGGTATCATAAGAACATAAGAATGGCCCTACTGTGTCAGACCAAAGATCCGTCTACCCCAGTATCCTGTCTTCCAACAGTGACCAATGCCAGGTGCCCCAGAGGGAATGAACAGAACAGGTCATCATCAATTGATCTATCACTTATTCCTAGCTTCTGGCAAACAGAGAACAGGGACACCATTCCTGCCCATCCTGGCTAATAGCCATTGGTGGACCTATCCTCCATGAATTTATCTAGTTCTTTTTTTAACCCTGTTATGGCCTTGGCCTTCACAATATCCTCTGGCAAGGAGTTCCACGGGTTGACTGTACGTTATATGAAGAAATACTTCCTTTAATTTGTTTTAAACCTGCTGCCTTTTCATTTCATTTGGTGACCCCTAGTTCTTATCTTATGAGAAGTAGTAAACAACACTTCCTTATCTGCTTACTCTACACCAATCATGATTTTATATCCTGGCTGGGCAGTGCTGCGGGTAAGCTTATAGCGCTGGTGTCCCAGCTGGGCACTGCTGCAGGGAAGCTCACAGCACAGGAGTTCCACAGACTGACATTAAAACCAGGCAATGTTCTCCCTCTCCTGCTGGTTTGGTCCATTTGCGCTCTCGGTTGGCTTGGTCCCTTCACCATAGATACAAATGTACTTCCCTGGTCCTATGCTTGGACTCAAGCCGCCGCGCTGTCCGGAGGGGCTGAGCACCAAGGGTCCCTGCCTCAGGGCAATCTGTCAAACAGGGCGGACACTTTGCAGAGGGTTAGGGGTGGTCTCTCCCCCTCTGGGTCGGTGGGAAGCCACTCCGCCTCGCTGTGTCAGTGGGCACCGCCCACAGCCAGGGAGTTAGCAGGGTTTGGTGTGGGACTCCGGGGTGGAGAGGGCTCAGAGTCTTCAGCAGGTCCGAGGTTCAGGGCAGGCAGGATACAAGCAGCAAAGGCTCAGGGCTCAGCAGGCCTTTGGGCAGGGGCTTAGCACCACAAAGTCTAGGGCTGAGCTCTGAAGCAGCACCAAGAGCTCTCAGCCCTCAGGCCAGGGTGGATTTGATTTAAATCATGATTTAAATCACTAGTCAGGAAGACTCAATTTAATCATGTATCACGACATAAAAGTGCATTCTGTTGGTTGTTAGAACCTTAATACATATTCTTCACAACTCAGAGATAGATGTAGGTGTCATTTTTAGAAGGTACACACTATACATTTTTAAAGTGATTTATTTTGAAAACTTTTCAGATTAGTTTTACAGCTATATCAGAAATAAAATGATTGTTTAGTTATTTCATTTACCGAAGTAATATCACCAGACAGAGAGTTAAATGTTTTTATTTAACTAAAACAACCTTATGTATTCTAGATGTTTCTCTTAAACAACAAACATAATATTTTAACAAAACAATTGTAACCCTTCTGCCCATCAGAGGCCAGGTTCAGTATCTAGGAGGTCCATTTCACATAGCTGAAGTGGTGTAACTCAGATTTATTTCCCCCACCCCATGTAGACCAGAGTTCATAACCACTTACCCAAAGTAGGCATAACACTTATTCCAAAGAATCAGTCATTTCAGCTCCACAGCAAGTAATACAACACCTAATGGAGCCAAAATTAGTTCTATTATTACACAGCAGAGAGAAGAGGAACCACAGTAGTGCTCAGTACTCTCAGAAGGGAGCCCACACTACCACATACCTATCCACACTCTCTTTTAGCTCAATGGGCTTTGGAACCCATGTCCATTGCCTAGCAAGTGCTACTTAGTTGAGAGTGAGTCCCTACATCATAAAATGCCAAGTACAGTTCTACTGTCTTTGATTCCATAACCAGGATAACAACCCTTTATTACTCCTACCCCAATAACAGAGACTGAGGGTCCCACAGCAGCCAAAGTGATCATTTGGGCAAGCAGTCCCTTCATGCTCGGGGGGGGGGGTGCCCATGCAAATGAGATCAGCCCCTGAAGTCCTTTTCCACAGCTCAGCACCACATGTCAGGGTAGAGCTCATTCTGACTCTGCTTACACAAGCATATGATTTTTTTAATTTAGTTGAACATTCAAGTTTTTTTTAAATCAGGTTTGTTTTTGTTAAAATTGTTTAACTAAAATAGTTAAATGAAATATTAAAAAATCATTAAATCGTCTATGGCAGACAGGTCAACATGAGAAACTTAACATATTGGCTTCTGCAGCTAACTCAGTCGTCTTCACCTTCATTTTCCTGTTTGTTCATAATCTGGAAAAGAAAAAACGATTTCTCAGTTTGGAGTGAATTAGTCCAAAGGAGGAAAAATATTCTTTCGATACCGGCAGAAGAAGCTACTGCTGTTAAAAGTGAGATTATCACTTCAGCATCTCTGAATTCAAGTGCTTAAGTGACTTTCATCAGTTCACTGGTGTAACTTTCTTTAAAACATCATCAGCAAACATATTTCTTGAACAATTCACCCTTAGCTCTGAAGTTTATTATAGTTGGCATTACGGAGGGATGGTTGCTGGATGTCCATGTCATAGCCAGCTCCTCTTCTTCCGCAGTTAAGATTTGACCCTAGTACTGAGTATTGAGAATATTTGCAAGAAAATGAGCTGGAGATAGTGCTTGTCCCATTCATTTTTTTAATGCTTGTAATTTAACTCTGTCACTGCAAATGTCTCTTTTTAAGATCTCATTCAGTTCCTTGCAAATTTCAACAGCGTCAGTAATAAAACAGTTCTTTCCCTGCATTTTGTTCAAGGCTACAGAAATAGGCTTCAGGGTACTCAGCATGCGTTCAACATTTCTCTTAAGCCCAATGATGAGAACTTTGGCTGTGACAGTGCCATCTATTTTTTCACGATTTTGTTCACAAACTGTCATTAGATTAGGCCAATTCTTGATGTAATGCTCAAAACAGTCCACTACTGAGTCCCTTCTCATGTCTTGTGGGCGAGTTAGCTTGGTTCCGCCCACTTTTTTTCAGAGCAGCTGCCGCAAAGTGGTTGTTACAGAAGTATTTTGCAATTTCAAGAACATTCGCCTTTATTTCTGGAACACTGAAGTCTTTGGCTAGGAGACCCATCAAATGAGCACTGCAACCGTATGTTATTAGCTAGGGACTCTTCACTCTTTTCTAAATTTCTTCTCATCTTGGATACATTTGCAGCATTGTCCATGACCAAGCTGCGTACTAGACATTGTTTTTTTCCCCCACAGTTTGTTATAGTTTTTATTACTACTTCTTGTAAGTGTTGCCTGATTTAGGAGACTAATAATACTGATTTGGATAGTACAGGTTTTAGGCTTGCCAGTCTGTTTGATCAGAAGATAAAGTTCTTGTCCCGAATCAGGCCCCACAGAATTTACAAAGGACCCTCAGGAGTATGACAGGAAGCTCACACTGAGACAGATATAGCCTTAAAGACTTATTAAAATGAAGTAATAATTAAATGGTAAAATAATTAGAGTTACAACGTTACAGTTGTATGACTGCTATTCAGAAGGTACATATGGTATTATATGCTACAAAGCTTTGGTTAATATACTCAGCCCTTCCTTGATAACCTGGTGCTGAGAGACACGGGACCAGCCTCACCTCTGGCGGTTCAGGTTCCTCAATTCTTGAGTGAGAGGTGCAACACTTAGAAGAAGCTAGAGCTAAGAGCTATCGAAGCTAACTTAGAGTTTACTTAATTAACTTAAAATTAAAACCTAATAAACAAAACGGTTGAGGTCTGTTATTTCTCACCTCTATACATTATTTATTTATTTTAAAACATTTTTGCTGTTAACAAGCATGTTATCTCTGGAGACACAAATCCACAGTTTGAGAACTGCAAAACTAAGCATCTCTGATGGTATCTTCTAGACTGAGTACTGAGCCCCAGTGGGTAGATAGAAAGATTAACCTAAATAATCTATACAGAAGCCCCTGAAACCCTATAAGAAAACTTTTCTTAAATATTACATGAATATATTCTCATACTCTAGAATTAGAATTTATCATCCCTATTCTATGATGATATATCTTTGAGCTATAATGTATCTTAATTAAAATGCCCTCAAAAAGCATTTTATCGAGAAAATCCGATTTAAATAAAAAAAGCAATGATTTTTATCCACCCTGATCAATGGTCGCTGAATGTGCAAAAGTTGCTATTCCAAGAGGAGGGGGGCTGCATGGAAGTGTTGGGTGTCACGTTGTGGTTTCATCCGAAACCACCTGCCCTGTAACCCTGCGTGCCTTGAAATGCTCGGCTGCTGCTGCTGCCTTTCTGCACCGTGTACTGAGTGTCTGTGTGATCAACAGCCAACTCCAACCCAGCAGCCTACTCGGTAAACCCCCGCCACACTCTGGTCTCCTCCAGCCTTGGTCATTACTAGCTAAGGGACTCCAACACCCCCAGCCCAAATTTTCCTGAACCATCTGCACGGAAATGTCCAGCCCTCTTCGGGAGCATCCAGAGAAATAATAAGGGCAGCTTGTTCCTTTAAAGAGACAGTCCACAGCTGCTGGCCACGTTCACTGGAGTTACCAGTGACTTGAATTTCAACCCAGCCCTGGGTTGGTTTCGATCAAAATAACCCAAGTTCAGTTACAAAGGCCATGGGTTAAGTGGTGCCAAGAGAAAAGAGTCCAAGCCAGAGACAGTTATAAGTCAATTGAAGTGAAAACATGCAGCTGAGAGGCGAGTACTCGCTGTAGCAAGGCCTGGTCTGTGTTCGAGATGGTTTCGGTCTGCGATTCCGCTCGGTCCAGCCTGGCTGACTGTGTCTCAGGCAGGACCTTCCACTGAAGTACAAGGTGCTTGTTTCTCTTCTCATCTTAGGGGAAGGGAACTTAGGGGTTCACTGCCTCTCTCTCTATTGTCCAGGACAGCATGTCTCTTTAAGTTCATTGATCTTGGTTCAAGAAGCAGGAAGGTCTCCTGGGGATACCATCTCTGGCCTCAGTCGATAAAGGAGACATCACCTCCTCTCCTTGGTGACTTGATGGCTTTGTTTACTGCACATGTACATCCTAATTCTCTTGTCACTGGTCACCCGGCCTCATTTGTATTCAAGCCCTGGACAGACCTGGTTCCCCTTTGTTCAAATACACCTCTACCCCGATATAACATGACCCAATATAACACAAATTCGGATATAACGCGGTAAAGCAGTGCTCCGGGCGGGCCCGGCTGCGCAGTCCGGTGGACCAAAGCAATTTCGATATAACACGGTTTCACCTATAACACGGTAATATCTCTGCAAAGGTTATGATCTACTGAATATATTTTTCCTCTTTGTATGCATGTGTCATTGTTTTATTTGAAGTTATGAATATTGGCTGTATACGTGTTTGATTTTAAATAATCTTAGTAAGGCATTTGGTCAGCTTTTAGAAAGGAATGTGCAAGTTAAGTGCCCCATCAAGAAACACTTAACAGACAATGGATCTTGGAAGGCTCCAATCCACATAAGAAGTCTACTTGAGGATGTTCAAGGTAACATGTGAACCATGGCTGCTACCTGTAAGTTCTGAGTCATGCATGGACATGTGACTTGCACATGTGACTCCAAAGCTCCATCTTGTAGCTGGATTCTACACAGGAGGAGGGAGGGGTGTCCACCCACAAGAGAAAGACTATTTAAACCCCTGGGAGACCCCTCTCAGCCTCTCCACTCCCAAGGATACCTGAAAGACACTGGAACAAAGGACAGTAACTACAGGGGGTGTGAGTGATTGATGAACCCAGACTAGGAGGAGACTAGTCTGTAAAAGGGAGCTTACTGGAACTCCTCTGAGAGTGAGGTTTTATCGGTATTCAGTTTTCTTACTGTATTAGGCTTAGACTTGTGTGTTCTATTTTATTTTACTTGGTAATTCACTTTGTTCTGTCTGTTACTGCTTGGAACCACATCAATCCTACATTCTGTATTTAATAAAATCACTTTTTACTTATTAATTAAGCTTTATACAGGGTAAAATGGATTTATTTGGGTTTTAGACCCCATTGGGAGTTGGGAATTTGAGTGTTAAAGACAGGAACATTTCTTAAGCTGCTTTCAGTTAAGCCTGTAGCTGTTAGGGGATGTGGTCCAGACCTGGGTCTGGGTTTGCAGCAGGCTAGCGGGTCTGGCTCAAACCAGGCAGGGCACTGAAGTCCCAAGCAGGCAGGGCAGGAAGGCAGGGGCAGAAGTAGTCTTGGCACATCAGTTGGCAGCCCCAAGGGGGTTTCTGTGATCGAACCCGACACAACGTCATTGCAGTCATGTGTAGGGAGTGAATGAAGGGCTTTCCGGGTTCACACTGGGCACGCAAACACTGTGCACGAGCAGCCCAGCTTGAGCAGCTGTGAAACAGTGACCAAGCCCCACCCAGATGCAGCTGCATTTCAGTCGGTTACTGGAGTGTTCATGGTGCCTAAAACCCTTTTCAGATCCTGCGGAGGTGTCTCAGATCTCACTCTAGGAGTTTCCACCAGAACCTCCCCCCAACATGCTGGAATTCAAGGGGAGCAATTGCAACCCAAGTGGGTCTCTTTGTGGAGAGAATCCAAGACACAGAATGAAGGGCCCCCTTCACAGAGCAAGCCAGTTACCTGGATCTAGAAGCAGCAGTGGGAAACGAGGAAGATGAGACTGTTGATGAGGAGGAAGGAGCCACCCACTGCCAGCTCCCAGACCCAGAGGAAGCTTTGAGATGCAGAGAGAGGAGAAGCTCAAATGGAACCAGCAGATTAACATCACTGCTGAGCGTGATGCACATGATGTCCCTGTGTCTGTGCTTCTAAGGCTTGTGACAAACTCCTCTGGATCTCAGGAGTCATCAAGCTGAAATGTGAAACCCACCCCAGCCCTTCTCTCTTAGACTGGTGAACACCTACCTCTAATTCTTCCCATCTGTCTCCCTGTCCTCCAACACCCCTGTGACCTGCCCTGTCCTTGCTTGTCTGTCAGGGGCATTGGTTGTTCCCCTGGGAAGTGTGTGTGTCGGGGGGTTAGGACGGTGAATTTATCGGGGAGATGTTAGCAGCTATGGGAGGTCTCACCTGTCACTGTGAAGTTCCCGGTGACGTTCATGGCCTGGCTCCTGGTAGACCGGATCCACCTCTCATCACATTCGCCTTGTATCTGCATGTGAATTCCCCAGTGTTGTTGACTCCAGCCTGCAGGATGCTAGGCATAGAGACATTCGAAGAACCAGTGCCAGGCTCCGCGGTGCTGATCTCAGACCCCGCTTCCTCGGGAACAATCTCAGCTCTGTCCTTGTAGAAGTGAAAACTCTGCTCACCGGCAGGTGATGTGGGGTCCAGAGGTGATGTGGGGCCCAGAGGTGGCCTGGGTCACCAGGATGTGACTAATTTTCTGTCACCCTTCTGTTACTAATGCCCCAGCCACTGATATTTATGGAGGCTCTCTAGATAGGGAGGGCCCCAGGCATGTAGCGATCCCGCTCCCTCCGGGCAGACTGAGAGCTGGATGCCCTGCTGGGATCCTACCATCTCAGAGGGTAGAGGTGTGAGGTGGCCATGTTGGATGCCCAGGTCTTTGTCCAGGCTGATGGAAAGGGGCTGGTTCTTCCCTGCTTGAATCTCCTGGCCAGATGGACCTATCCAGTACAGACAGGTGCATGCCCAGAGTCCCCTGGCCCTGTGATGCTCAAGGAGAGACTGGAGCTGCCCCTGGATGAGCCCCCAGCTGACATGTTGCATCCCCCCACCATGTCGAATCAGAATACAGAAATGTTGAGACCCCAGGGACAGCCCAGCATGTGAGTGGAACAGGCTCTCTAGGGCGGTACCCAAGGAGATCAGGGCTCAGGGAGAGGGACGGGGCCACAGCGGGGTCTGGAAAACAACGTTCAGAGTTAGATACAGAAGAACGGTCACACCCGGCAGGAATCTCTGGAAGGGCCTGAGATTTAACTTACCCCATACTAAACCAGCCTTGGGTGAAAGGTAGGGATTTTACCACTACAAATAAGGGGGAAATGCTTTACTGATGCTAAGGTGCCCCCACCTCAGCAATGCCCCTAACAGGAGGTATAACACCAACGGTTGTAAAGTAGAGACACACAGGTGCTTGGGAATCAAAACATCCCCCAAATTTGGTAAAATAAATAAAATAAGCTTTGACCAGTGAATTTATGCTGACCATCTGCACAAACACAGAAGGTCATAAATAAGTTAAAATTTGGACAGGCGAGATAAAATGTAAAAAGAGTTGAGCAGGGAGGAGAAAATACAGTGCATGATTCATTAAATTTTGTTACCGAGGGGTACTGAATAATGTGATAGGTTTAGTATAGTTAAAGGAGGTAGCTGGTTTTACCTATATAATGTAACAAAAAACAGTGCTCTTTGGGAACCATCTCAGGACGGGAATTTACCATCAAGCTGCTAGAACTCTGACCTCTCTGCAGGACCATGATGTGCAAAGGCATCGCCGGAACCCCCAGATGAGACAATCCTGACTGGCCACTGCATGAATTTTGTCTGTATATTGGAAGTGGTGAGCATAAGAAATTTGCTTGGTATATGCATTCCATGTGTGCTGCTAATAAATAAATGTTTAGAGTGCAGCTGTGTAAGGATCTCACTGAAAAAAGGGTTCTGCAGACCTGTAAAGCCCTAATCCCCAAGGAAAAGGGCGGGTTCTTAAATTGACAAGGTTTCTTCCAGAGCCCCATAGATAAGAATAGGTGCCCTATATCCTGAGCACTCGGAAGGAAAAGGGTGGGGGTTCCTAAATAGATCGGGTCACGCCTTGAGCCCTTGGTAGGGTATAGGCGGGGTGCATCCAATTTTATTTATTTATTTATTTATTGCGGCTAACACTGGGAGGTGAGGGGCAGATGTTACCATGTAAAATTCATCTTGGGAACTACAGTGGGATGGAGGATTTATAGTGAGAAACTCCCTGCACCTCACTGAACCCCAGCCCTGCACTCTGCTCATATACTAATCATCAGGCGACAAGGTCCTCTCTGTGTGGCATCCACTGGCTGCCGGTTCCACTTGTGATTCTCCTCTCTTCTGCAGCTCGCAGCTTCCTCTGTGTACAGAAGCTGGTGGTGGGTGTCTTCTTCTGCCTCATCAACGGCCTCATCTTCCTCATCTCCTGCTTCTGCTTCTAGATCCAGGTAACGGGCATGTTCTGGGAATGAAGGGGGCCCTTCATTCTGTGCCTTGGATTCTCTCCACAAGGTGACCCATTTGTGCTGCAATCGCTCCCCTTGAATTTCAGCCTCCCTTGAGGGGGAAGCTCTGGTGGAAGGTCCAAGAGTGAGATCTGAGAAACCTCCACGGGATGTGAAAGGGTGTTAGGAACCATGAACGCTCCAGCAACCTATCAAAATGCAACCCTGTTGGGGGTGGGGCACGACCGCTGTTTCACAGCTCAAGCCTATCAGTGATTTCCCTCTCAAGATGGAGCCTTCCAGCCACATCACTTTAAAGATGCTCCCGTGTGGGGATAAATGAAAAAGGCAGTAAACTAAACTCGTATAAACATAATTCTCCATCTCTCCCCAGGCTCCCCAACCCCTGTAGCCCCTTCATCCCTCCCTGGGCTCTGCAGAGCGAAGCCTCCTAGGACTTTCCTGCTGCAGACCTTCTCCCAAACTGCTCTCTGTGTCAGGGGATCCCTTCCCCAATTCCTGGAAGCAAGGAGGGGAACCCAAACCCTGCCGCTCTTCTCTGGGCTCTAGTCCCAAGACCTGGGGTGAGCAGGCGAAATCTGCTTCCTCAGATGCCTCACAGGTGCCTCCCAGACTCCTTCCTACCTTGGCTTTCCATGAGCCCCTTTCCCCAGCCCCTCCCTGGGCTGGCTGCAGAGCTGCTTCTCTCCAGTCCTTCCCTCCACTCTCCAGTGACCAGAGAGAGACGGGAGACCTTCTGCCCACAGCCCCCATATCTCCTGGGCTGCCTCCCTTTCTGTTCACCAGCCAGCCTTTCCCCAGCTGGACTCCATTTCCAAGCTCCTCCAAGCTCCAGCTCCTCTTACTCCTCGTAATGCCAGTGCGGCTGTACCCAGCACATGGGATCAGGGTTTGGGGATTGGAAACTCTTCCCAGCCCTGTTACTCCCTATCTCTGCAAAAGCTCCCTGTCATGCAGCAGAACCGCCAAATGGTTTAAAACACACCCTAGGCCACAGCAGGACCAGGGGCCTGGCTTCAGAGTCATCACTGTGAATGAGTGAGATCCCCAGCTGGGGTCAATGGGCCATAGCTCCCCAGTGGGTGTAAACCAGTGTAACTAATGGAAGGTTCCTTTACACCACCTGAGACCCTGGGCCCCCCTGTAACATCCAGCCCCCTGGGGCTACTGCTCTGGCCCCCCCATGAGCACTGTATTGAAGTACAAAAGCCAGAGCAAACATCGGAGAAGGTGGCAGGAAGTGGTCAGCTTCCCTCAGCCCCTCCTTGCCTGAGATGCTGCTGCCTGTCCAGCCGCCCAGCTGAGCAGTGACTGCAAATGAGGCTGTGGCTTCCTTTGCCTCAGTGAGAGGGGAGGGGCCCATCCCCCTCCTTGCACCCAGACTCGGCCAGTGGCTGATCTGAGAAACCAGCTCCCACCCCAGAGCGACCGGCTCAGCATGGCGCTAACTCATCTTCTGCCTCTGCTGGGTAAGTGACCTCCCTCGGCCCACAACCCTCTGTGTGTCTTTCTGTCAGGAGACTCCTCCCCCACTCTGCCCCACATCCCCCATCCCCTACCCAGAGCTCTCAGCCCCTCTTCTCTTCTCTTCTCTTCTCTTCTCTTCTCTTCTCTTCTCTTCCAGCCTCTCCAGATTCTCCCCATGCCGGTGTCCCCTGTAGGTAACAGCATCTCTTGTCCTTGCTGAGATGCTCGTGGTGGGGGTGGGGGTGTCTCAGAAGTGGGGGTGGGGATCCCCCATCTCCCACACTATGATGTTTGGAATTGCAAGGAAGGGGGGAACCCTGGGTGCCCCTGTGTCATCCACTGCGTGGGTCAGGCCTCCCTGTTCACAGGCATCTCCCATGGAAGCTACCCCAGCAGCAGCAATTCCAGTCCAGAGCCACGTTCCTGGAGGCAGAAGAGTGACCCCAGCTGATGCCTCCCTGGCGGTCCCTTTGGTAAGTTCCAGCCCAGGCAATAGGGGAGAAGGTGCCCCCGTCTCCATGGGTGCTACCCAGCCCCTCAGTGGTGGCCTCAGCAGAGAGAATGAGAGGTGGACGTGCCGTGGAGACTGAGCACCCACCTCCCCATTACACTGAGTCCCCCTGGTCAGAGGCCCATCGGGGTGGGGCTGTGTGAAGGGGGGAGCTCTCCCTACCCAGTTTTGGGCTCCCACAGTGGACTCAGGGCAGAGGGCAAGATACAGCAGCACATTAAAAGCAGGTTTTGCTGAGACTCCAGAGGAAACACGTTGAGTGGGAAAACTCCCCCCTCCCTTTACCACATCCGACCAAGCTTCCTCATTTCTCTTGTATGCCTTCTAGCTACTGACAGGCAGGTCTGATGGTCGGCTGACGGATTCTCCTCCCTCTTCTGCCTCTAGCCCCAGATGGAGAACGTGGGGTGAATACCCTGATGGGAATGGGGGGCTTGGGGTTGAACCATTTGCATCAACAACCCTCCCCCCTTTTTGCACCCCACTTCCGCTGGATGCAGAGTGTGGTGATCCTGGGGTGCGCCAGGTTGATGAAGGACCTTCCCACACTCAACATGTCCTCACCTGCTCCCCTGGATGGACAGAGAGGGTCTGCTGGGGCTACCCAGGCACATAAGGGAACCTTCCCACCCCAGCTCTTCTCCTGATGCCTCTAATCCCCGGTGGGAAAGGCAGCTTCTCTCCTGGTCTCCTGCCCTTGTCCCCAGCCCTGAGTAGCACCTCGGCACAGTCTGGGTCCTACCCACCCTGCTTTCTCCATGCCTCCGGATGCTCCACAGAAGCCGCAGAACCAGCGGACCCTCCGTAGGCATGCCTGCGGGAGGTCCACCGGAGCTGCCTGCCGCCCTCCCGGCGACAGGCAAAGCGCCCCCTGTGGCATGCCGCCCCAAGCACACACTTGGTGTGCTGGGGTCTGGAGCCGGCCCTGAGCTGTGGTTTATGTGCCCTGGTGTATTTCCCAGCGTGGGGGTGGGTGCCAGTAGTGAGATGAGGCTGGTTTGTGATCATATCTCTCCATGACTCATCTCTGCCCCCTACTCTTTATTCTATTGTGCCCTCCCTCTGCACTGACCCCTCTGCCTCTGTTCTAGCTCGCCCGCCGGCCCCCACGCTCTCCCAGGACCCCGGGTACACAGCGTATCTCGCAGGGGAGCGGGTTAACCTCACGTGCTCAGCTCCTGGGCGTGAGCTGGTTTTGGGATACAGATTCTTCTGTCCAAAAGCAGCAGGACCCCAGCGCAGTCCAACACCCGAATGGAGGAGCCCAGCTGGAGCTCACAGCTGAGAAGGGAAATGCTGGGACATACACCTGTGTGTACTGGAGATGTCACCTGGCCTCCTCGTTAGTGCTTTGTTTTCCTGTTTCTCATGGTGGCCCATGCCCAGCAGTGAGGCATCAGTCACACCTGGATCTCTGGGTCTCTGCAAAGAGTAAACAACCTTTTCCCACCACCTAGTTAGCCATGCAGCACATAGGGGAGCCTGAGGCATGCACAGTCTGCATAGAAAATATTATGGAAAATTCTCACATGGTCACATACCCCAACACTTAACTTTACCCCCTCTCTCTGGTCAGGGCCACTCCCTGCCTCTCAGATTCTCCATGGTGGGCGTGATCAGCAAAGAGCAGGCACTGCTATGGGGAAGCTCACAGCACTGAGGACCTGGCTAGGCACTGTCAGGACCACCCTGCAGCCGCCTAGATTCCTGTGTCATGGTTTCTATCGGAAGCAGGTTTGGTTTCTATCATTTTACAACACCCCCCTGCTGGCACCAATATGCCAGGGTGCCCTGCTGCCCATTTGTATCGGAGAGCAACGTGCTACCCTGATGTGCCAAGCACCTGGCAGCAAAAGCACTGCAGGATACAAATTCCTCTATCAAGTCAGGGATTTGCTCTCTAAAGAGGTTCCTTGTCTAAGTGGCGTGACCACCCGTCCCTTATCTCTGCTGTGGACTGGGCGAACCAGTGCAGCCGGTGAATCCCAGACAGAGCGGCCCTGCCTTCTACTGGGTAACATGTGAGCACAGTGCAGGGTTGGGGCTTGGGGAGGTACTGGGGTGCAGGGAGTTTCCCCCACAGAAGTCTCAATTCCCCCCAATTCCTAAGATGAAAGTTACCTGGTAACATCTGCCCCTCACCACCTAGCTCCTTCCAGGGATCCCTGCTGGGTGTGACCTTCTTCTGTATCCAGGGGCAGCTCCAGGCATCAGCGCTCCAAGCGTGTGCCTGGGGTGGCAAGCCACGGGGGGTGCTCTGCTGGTCACTGCTAGGGCGGCAGGCAGGGTGCCTTCGGCAGCGTGCCTGCAGGAGGTCCACCGAAGCCGCGGGAACAGCGGACCCTCCGTGCTTGGGGCGGCAAAATGTCTAGAGCCGCCTCTATCTGTATCTAACACTGACCCCTGTTTGCCACAGACCCTGCGGCCCCCTCCTTCTCCATGATCACCCTGGATACCTCCCCAGAGAGTCTGTTCCCCTCACAGGCTGGGCTGCCCCTGGGGTGACAAACTTGAAGAATTCCGATCTGAAACCTCTCCAGCTCCTGTTACCCCTCTTAGTGCCAGTGCGGGGTCAATACCCGTCACACGGGGTCAGTGTTTGGGGACTGGAAACCCTCCCCAGCCCCGTCAGTCCCCATCTGTGCAAACGCTCCCTGCGATGCAGCAGAACCTCCAAACATTAGCTTAAAACACACCCAAGGGCCCTGGGGTCTGGTTTCGGTGTCATCGCCGTGAATGAGCGAGATCCCAGCTCATGAGATTCTGTGATTAGAGCTAGATGAGTGTAAATGAGCCGTAGCTCCATTGCAGTCAATGGCGCCAGGTCCCTCACTGACCTCTGTGATACCTCTAGCAAAAAGACATTTTTCTTTTACCTTAATTATACTACCTTAGGGGCCCGCTATACAATATTCAATACCGTTGTTTCGGTGGGGCAGTGCTGTTTGTTTCCGCAGGGCGGGCAGTGCCTGGGGGGGGAATATTTTGGGGGGCTGGGCAGCAAAGGGGGGTGTTGTGTTTGGGGCGTCTTGGCGGCGCTGCAGGGGGGGGGGTTCGGCGAGGCCGGGGGGGGTTGGCCCTCAGCTGTTTTCTTTGGAGTAATATGGCCCTCGCTGCTTTACGAGTTGTGCAGGCCTGATTTAGCCTGTTCTTCTCTCTTCCGACAGTGGCCAATGCCAGGTGCCCCAGAGGGAATGAACAGAACAGGTCATCATCAGGTGATCCATCCCCTGTCGCCCATTCCCAGCTTCTGGCAAACAGAGGCCAGGAAACCTGCAACCCAACCATCTCTGTCAGAAAGCCTGGATCCTGCACTTCTCTTCAGTATTGTGTTGTGTGTTATGAACCCAAGGCTAAAAGGGGAGCCCAGTGAGGGGGCTATTGGGCTGAGGGATGCCTTGAAGGAGCATATTAACCCTGAACCACAGTAATGTGTGTTGCTGTTGTGTGCTGAACCCGGCATTGTTTATTTGCACCGTGCTAAGAGCCTTGTAACGATTGCTGTGTGTGCCCAAAAGTAACACATTTTAAATCACCTTTTAAAGTAGCGCTCAGTAATATGACCAGCTGACATTCCTGATCACTAACACAAGAAACCCACAGTAGTGTGTGTGTGTGACAGGGAATGTGTGGGTATATGTGTATGTATGTGTGTGAGTGAGAGAGAGTGTGAGCTGGGGGAGAGTGAGTGTGACTACACGCTGTCTCTTTTAGTTCAGACAGCACCCAGAAGCAAACAATCCTGAGGCAGAAGCTGATGCACAGACAGCTGGTGTCTCCCTGCCCCCCAACCCCAGCTCAGCAGATACTGGTAGATCAGCATGGGGAGGGGGACACCCCAACTTCAGCCTCCACCTTCCTCCTAGGGCTGGGCAGAGTAGGATTCCCCCATAATGTTTTGATTCCATGATTCCCTCCGAGTGCTACCACAGCCTCCTCTCCCCACAGACCCAGGAGATCCACCCCCTACCCTGTAGTCAAGGCAGGAGTGTGTTTGCTGCAGAGCCATCCAGCTGGGCAGTAGCAATGGGAGCTCTCCAGGCTGAGCAGTTACAAAACTTCCTAGGGCTTTGAAAGGGATGAGGCGCGTGCCTCTATAGCTGGACGCAGAGCAGCGGAGTTCAAGACTGAGCAGAGCGGTCATGGTGGGCATTGTGGGATACCTCCTGGAGGCCAGTTACAGCGACATACTGAATGCAGTGTCCACACTGACGCTTTGTCAAGCTGACTTTGATGCAAAAAGCTCTACAGCTCTCATTGAGGTGGTTTTATTTTGTCAGCAAAGCCGGAGAGTATTGTTGGTGGGAAGTACCCTGTAGTGTGTACACCGTGACCTCCATTGTTTTGTTGATAAAAGCTGCCTTTTGCCAACAAAATTGTGTAGTGTATACAAGGCCTTGGACTTACAAGAATGTTTTTAGTGTTTAGACTCTATGAAATGCTTGTATGATGCTTCCTGAATTAATCTCACTGATGTGGAAGTAGAGAAATAACTGATAGGGATTTGTAGGGGATCTTAATGCAAGACAGTCTGTTAGCAAGAGTCAGGCTAGCTGTAACCCTAATAATGTGAGATTTGTAGAAGCGAGGATTGTGTGAGGTGAGTGGAAAAGAACTGTGTGAGAAGTTGTTGCGATCTTGTGTAGATAATACGAAATGTGGACTGGAGTCTCAGAAGTGAGAAAAACAAGATATCAGGATGACCTATGTATAAACAAAATGCAGCTGTTGCTTATTAATGTCTGTAACAAAAGTATAAATGCTTCTGTAATTGTTTACCTGTTGAGAGACCTGTCTAGGAAGGGGAGAACCTATATCCTAGTGCACTCTCTCCCTGCTGTAGCTGCTAAACAGAATAAAGTATCTGACTTTGCTGTACCCAAACAGAAAGTGAGAACTGAGTTTTTCTCTGACACTGATAATGTGAATACCCCATGTTATAAGGTGATATTTACGTGTTTTCTCTGAAATGGTAAACACCCACAGGCCAGAGACAAGCATGAACAAGTGTGAAATACGAGTTTGCCACAGGAGGGGTTATTTCCTGCCCAGCAAAAGAAGGCCCCTAGACACCAGACAAACCATTGTGGAACAGCAGAGGACAAAACACTTTGTTGCTCTCGTCCCCGCACCCATAAAGAAGAGACGTGCATGTGAACACATCCAACCCTCCTGAAATCTGGGGGAAGAAAATGAAAAACCCTGAGGGTATGTCTACACTACAAGACTATTTCGAATCAACTTAAGTCGAATTTGTGGAATCGACCTTAAGAAGTCGAATTTGTGTATCCACACTAAATACACTAATTCAACTGTGTGAGTCCACAGTAACGGGGCAAGCATCGACTTTGGAAGCGGTGCACTGTGGGAAGCTATCCCACAGTTCCCGCACTCCCCGCTGCCCATTGGAATTCTGGGATTTCCCCCCAATGCATGCTGGGGGGAAAAATGTGTCGAGGGTGGTTTTGGGTAACTGTCATCACTGAACCGTCAATCACGCCCTCCCTCCCTCCCTGAAAGCGCCTGCAGGCAATCTGTTCGTGCACTTTTCTGCTCAGTGACAGCGCGGGCGCCACAGCACTGCGAGCATGGAGCCCGCTGCAGTTATGGCTGTTGACAACTCCTCGCACCTTATCGTCCACCTCTTCCACAGTCAGCTGCTGAGAAATCGGGCTACTTTTCAATGGTGCTGCGAGCACTGGTGGACCATGGGGGACGTTTTACCAACATCAACGTCGGGTGGCCAGGCAAAGTTCACGACGCGCATGTTTTCAGGAACTCTGGTCTGTTTAGGTGCCTGCAGGAAGGTAGTTTCTTCCCGGACCACAAAATAACTCTTGGGGATGTGCAGATGCCTATAGTGATCCTCGGGGACCCAGCCTACCCGCTAATGCCCTGCCTCGTGAAGCCCTATGCAGGCGCCTTGCACAGCGACAAGGAACTCTTCAAGTACCAGCGAGCAGTGAGCAGCGTGACCTGTGACTGTTCAGTTTCTTTACAGAGAAGCTGAACCTGCCCCTGTTTCTTTACCAAGTTACTGTTGACTAGCATCTGCCGTTACATACCCCATCCACCCCGCTTCCCCCACTTCCAACACACGTTTAAAAATAAAATACACGTTCCACTGTAACTTTACAAAGGTTTCTTTATTGATGACTTTGCATTAAAGGGTTGAAACTGGGACGGAGACTGTGCTGGGTAGGGTGTGCGGTGATGTAAAGACCACCTCTAAACTTGAGGAATGACAGGCTCCTGCTCCCAGAGCGGTCTGCAGTGCCAGACTGGTTGTTTCAACGGAGCCTGCCATCCCTCCTTTTTGGGACTCTGTGTGCGGGGGCTATGTGGCCTTGTGGCGGGGGAGGATGGATACAGATTCCTCTGCTGCGTGGCTCTGTGGTCCAGGACGGACCGTTGCATGAGATCTGTAACCCCCCTCCCCCGCTACAAAGTCACGTACCCCCCCACACCCACACAGAACCTGCAAACCACGTCCCATACCGACCAGGGTGCCTACTGACTGCACTGTGTGTGTGACCTGCTGCTGATCCTGCCCCCGTCTCTGTACCCTGCTAAAGGTGACTGTCCTATGCAAAGTCCCTACCCTCTCCCCCACCCACCCCTTCAAATGCAGCGTTCTGTAAAAAAGCATGACGGAAACAGTAATTAACAGCAAAGTATTTTTAATAATTAACCAGACAGTCAGGGGATGAAACTGGGA
Organism: Mauremys reevesii; assembly: GCF_016161935.1. Lineage (NCBI taxonomy): Eukaryota > Metazoa > Chordata > Testudines > Geoemydidae > Mauremys > Mauremys reevesii. Next base: position 5,941,163 of record NC_052635.1, read on the forward strand.
TTGGGGCTAGGGTGAGTCAGGAAGGGAAGGAATTCTCAAAAATTACGGTATGAGAGCTTTTGGGTACTTGAGCACTCTGCTGGGGTGCAGTGACAGTTTTCACGGCCCCTGGTGCCACTCCTTCTGATTACTTTGGGTGACGGGAGGTATGGGACTTTGTGGCGGGGGAGGGCGGTTGCAGATACACTGCAGGGGGTCTCTGTCCTCCTGGCTGCGGTCCTGCAGAACATCCACAAGGCGCCGGAGCGTGTCCGTTTGCTCCCTCATTAGTCCAAGCAGCGTTTGAGTCGCCTGCTTGTCTTCCTCACGCCACCTCTCCTCCCGTTCGCTGTGTGAGCGCTGGTACAGAGAGAGGGTCTCCTTCCACTGGCTCTGCTGGTCCGCCTTGGCTCGGGAGCACCCCATAACTTCAGCGATCATCTCGTCCCGTGTATTTCTCTTTCGCCGCCTAATCTTTGCCAGCCTCTGTGAGGGGGATGCTGGGGCAGGTCTGGAGACAGTCGAAGCTGTGTGATGGGAAAAAGGGAGTGAATTCCTTGCAAAGATACATTTTTGCGAACAATGAACACAGTCTAGTCTGTGTCTGTGAACAACACCATGCACAGCACCTATCTCGTCCGCACTCCTGCAGCAGGCAATCCTGAAAGCATAAACTCTGCCCCTGTTCTACCCCATCACAGTGTCCCCCGACCCTTGCACTTCTGGGTTGAGATCCCAGTGCCTGATGGTGCAAATTTCATTGTCGCGGGTGGTTCTGGGTAAATGGAGTCAGTCATTCCTTCCTCCGGGAAAGCAACGCCAGACAATCATTTCAAGCCCGTTTTCCCTGGATTGCCCTGGCATACGCCATAGCGTGGCAACCATGGAGCCTGTTTTGCCTTTTGTCACTGTCACCGTATGTGTACTAGATGCCGCGGACAGAGGCGATTCAGCAGCGCTACAGAGCAGCATTCATTTACTTTTGCATGACAGCAGAGATGGTTATCAGCCATATTGCACCATCAACCACGCCAATGTAAATTAGCAAGGTGATGATGGGTAGCTGTCCTATTGCACTACACTTTCTGCTGCTGTCATAGGTGCCCCTGGCTGAGATCAGCCAGGGGCGCAAAAGAAAAAACTGGGAATAACTCCCGGAGTCAATCCCTTCTTTATGGTATCTAAAAATAGAAACAGTCCCGCCTAGAATATGGGGCAACTGTACTAGGGTTGCAGTGTATCAGAGAACTACAGAGCACAGCCGCTCTGTGTCAGATCCCGCAGGAATGACGAGCTGCGTGCTATTCACAGGGGGTGCCCCTGTAACAACCCTACCTGTTGCTTCCCTCTTTCTCCAGCCTTCCTGGGCTACCGTTGTAGTGTCCCCCCATTTGTATGCTGAACTAATAAGGAATGCAGGAATAAGAAACAGTGACTTGTTAGGGAAATGAAATGAGGGTAAGGCAGCCTCCAGCTGCTATGATAGTCCAGGCAGTACAGAATCTTTTCTTTACACATGAAGGGCGGGGGCTGATGGAGCTCAGCCCCCTGTTGCTATGATGAAGACGGTTAGCAGGCCATCTACTTATGGGCTGATGACGAGGACAGGTAGCAGTCCTATTGCACTACACCATTTACCGCAAGGCTGATGATGAGGACGGGTACCAGTCATTTTGCACCATCAGTCACCCATGAGGCGGGGAAGGTGGGGCGAGGATGCTACTGTAGCGTGCCGCAGCATCGTGTCTACCAGCAGCATTCAGTACACATAGGGTGACATTTACAAAAGTCAAGAGACGATTTCTTTCCCTTTTCCTTCTGGGGGTGGGGGGGTGGCTGTACATTGTCGAGCTATGCCCTGAACCACCGCGGACCCTGTGTTTGACCCTAGAAGCATTTGGAGCTCAGCCAAGAATGCAAATGATTTTCGGACACAGCGGGAACTGTGGGATAGCTTGCGTCCTCAGTCCCCTCCCCCCATCCATGAGTGTCCATTTGATTCTTTGGCTTTCCGTTACGCTTGTCACGCAGCAGTGTGTTGACTCTCTGCTACAACGTCTGTCCAGAGATTTTTTAAAAATACTTTGGACCAGGCGTAACATTACGGTAATTTTCCTAATTAGATGCAGGAGTCGCCGAGCGAGATCACCCTGAGGACGGTCACTGAAGGAGATAGAGAGCACATGCTGCGTGAAAGCCAGCACAAACCAGGGGCCTATGCAGCCGTGCTCGGGGAGGCAATGCTCCCTGAGTACCTCATGAAAGCCTGGCACGGAAAAGTGTGCTACCATGGAGCACCCAATAAGGCAGCTCTCCCCAGGAACCTCCTGCGGAGGCTTTTTGATTACTTCCAGGAGAGCTTCGTGGAGATCTCCCAGGAGGATTTCTGTTCTATCCCCATATATATAGACCTCCCTTTCACATAGTTCAGATTCCTGTTCCATTAATAATAAAAGTTTACATGTTTAAAGCACATACTGACTGATCCTTCCCCTGATTCAGGGTCCGGGTTAACGGCCGGGGAGGGTTGGTAGGGGCTCTCCATGAGGGTGATGAAGAGATCGTGGCTGTCGGGGAAACCAGCGTTGTTAGCGCTGTCACCTGCCTCGTCCTCCACAAACCCTTCCTCATCGTTCCCATCCGCGAACATCGCCGAGGAACTGGCCGTCGACACTGTCCCATCGTCAGAGTCCATGGTCACTGGTGGAGCAGTGGTGGCAGGCTCCGTAGCGTCCGTTTGCCGCTTTGATTTTTTGGTAGCCTTGTCTGGGGTCCTTGATTTTCACGCGGCGCTGCGTTGCATCCCGCCTGTATCCTCTGTCTCTCATGGCTTTGGAGACCTTCCCGTAGGTCTTTGCATTCCGTTTGTTGGAGCGCAGCTCCGAAAGCACAGACTCCTCGCCCCACACACTGATCAGATCCAAGACTTCCCGGTCAGTCTATGCTGGGTCCCTCTTTCTATTCAGAGAATACATGAACTCCTCTGCTGGAGAGCTCTGCATCGTTGCCGGTGCTGCTGAGCTCGCCCCGATGTCCAACCAGGGCATGAGATTCAAACTGGCCAGACAGGAAAAGGAATTCAAATTTTCCTGGGGCTTTTCCTGTGTGGCTGGTCAGAACATCCAAGCTCGGACAGCTGTCTAGATCGTCAACAGAGTGGTGCACTGTGAGATAGCCCCCGGAGCTACTAAGTTCGATTTGCATCCACACCGAGCCTAATTCGACATAGCCATGTCGAATTTAGCACTACTCCCCTCGTCAGGGAGGAGTACAGAATTCGAACTAAAGAGCCCTCTAGGTCGAATTAAATGGCTTCCTGGTGTGGACGGGTGCACGGTTAATTCGAATTAACGCTGCTAAATTCGAATTAAAGTCCTAGTGTAGACCAGGCCTGACAAGAAGAAATGACGTCTTTTGGTCTATTTGAACTCAGAAGGGCCAGAGACTCTGAACTGAAACCAGAGATCCCCAGAGGCTTTGGATAGACAGTTTGGACACTTTGGATAGAGATCACTACAAATCTGTCATTCTTCTGGTTTAGATGGTAACTAATTGGCATGTAAATGTTTTCTTGCTTTAACCTGCAGAGAACTCTTATTCCTTTTTCCTGATTAATAAACCTTTAGATAGTTGATTCCAGGATTGGCTACAGGGGTTGTCTTTGGTGTAGGATCTAGGGTACCAATTGTTCTGGGGCAGTGAGTGGTCTCTTGGTTCAGGAAACAACCTGAATGTGATGTGATTTTTGGTGTAAGTGACCATTACCACTAAGTCCAGTGTGCAAGACAGATTGGAGAACCTAAGGGAACTGTCTGTCACTCCATGGTAAGGCTGTTACAGTGATCCAGGAGTTCACATTTGTTACTGGCTTGGTGACATCGAATAATAGGACTCACCACCAGCTTGGGGTGTCTGCCCTGTTTTTAACAGTATGCCCTGAGGTAGGGATCTACCATCATAAGCCACTCTAGACAGTGTGACAGCTTGACTCCAGGCAAAGGACCACAGCAGAACATTTGCATCTAACGTATAGTAGAACTTTAGACTCACAAACACCTCAGGGAAAGTTGGTTGTTCGTAACTCTGAAATGTTCGTAACTCTGAACAAAATGTTGTGGTTGGTCTATCAAAAGTTTAAAACTGACCATTGACTTAATACAGCTTTACTCTGCAGAAGAAAAACGTTGCTTTCCTTTTTTTAAAGCAGTTTACGTTCAACACGGTACCTTACTGTATTTTTTTTGTCTCCGTTGCTGCCTGATTGCGTAATTCCAGTTGCAAATGAGGTGTGTGGTTCACCGGTCAGTTCATAGCCCTGGTGTTCACAACACTGAGGTTCTACTGGAAAGGGACCCAGTCAATCAAGAAAGCAAATGGACCTAGGGATGCAGGGGGCGTGAATCCTGAAGAACAAGCAGCAGGAGAAGAGGAACTTTGTCTGGATTTACTTTCCAAAGAATACATTTCAAAGTCAACCTCTGTAACTCCTGCACTGTGAGCTTCCCACAGCAGTGACCAACTGGGGCCCAATCTTTGATGAGTAGCTTGGACCCTGCCACACCAAGCCCAACATGGCGTATCTGAGACACAGGGAATTGCACTCCCTAGAGACAAGGGGTGAAGCTGGGGTATTGGGATGGGCTTCAGATTCCCAGTTACCCTCCCACCAAGCAGCAGGAAAACAGGGACTCACCTGTCACTGTGATGGAGACGGTGGCACTGTCTCTAGGTAAGATCTCTCAACAGGATTCCATCTCCATTATGCACAGGTGTATGACCCAGCATTTCCCTTTGCAACGTTTGGATTTTCATCCAAAACCACCTGCCGTGTAAGCCTGGATACCCTGAAATGCTCGGCTGCTGCAGCTCTCTGTTTGGATGCTCCCGGCCAGGAGACAAGCTGGTACTGAGTGTCTGTGTGATCAACAGGCCTGGTGTAGAAACTCCGACTCCAGCAGCCTGCTTGGTACTTCCTGTCATGCTCTGGTCTCTCCCAGCTTTGGTTACAGCTATCCAAGGGACCTCAACACCCCTGAGGCCCAAATTTTCCCCAGACCGTCTGCCCTGAAATGTCCAGCCCATTCCTGGACCATCCACATAAATAACAAGAGTTGCTTGCTCCTTTAAAGAGACAATCCTAAACTGCTCGCCATGTTAACTGGAGTTACCAGTGACTTAAATTCAAGCCCAGCCCAGGGTTGGATTAGATTCAAATAAACCAAGTTTATTAACAACAGGCCATGGGTTAAGGGATGCCAAGTGGAAAATAAAACACATTAGAGACGGTTACAAGCAAAACCAAATGAAAACACACAGCTGAAAAGCTCAAACTCAGACTGCATTGAAGGTGGTTTCACTCTGTGATTACGCTTGGTCCAGCCTGTCTGACTGGCTGTCAGTCAGTAACTTCCACCAAAGTGCGAGGGGCTGGTTTCCCTTGTTGTCTTGTGGGGAAGTAACTTGGGGGTTCACTGCCCCTCTCTCTATCGCCCAGGAGAGCATGTCTCTCTATGTTCATTGACACTGCTTCAGGAAGCAAGAAGGTCTCCAGGGGGTGCTGTCTCCAGCCCTCGTGGATAGCTGAGTCATCACCTCATCTCCTTGGTGGCTCGATGGCTTTGTTTACCAGACATGTACTTCCTAATTCTCTTCTCACCGGTCACCCTGCTTCATTTGTATTCAATCCCTGGGCAGACCCGGTTCCCCTTTGTTCAAATGCAGACTTTAAAACAGACTCACAGAGAACCGGCATATCTCCATCTGTGGCGTTCTCACATATACTCCACTGTGATATTATTGACCAGTGTGGTGGGAGTTTCAAATGATACCTCGCAAGACAGAGTGTGTACACACATCATTGCAGCCGTGTGTAGGATGTGAATACAGGGATTCCTAGGTTCACACCGAGCAAGCAAACTCTGTGCACAAGGGTTGTGCAGCTGTGAAACAGTGGCCATGCCCCACCCCAGACACAGTTGTGTTTTAGTTGGTTGCTAAAGCGTTCATGGTGCCTAAAGGCCTTTCAGATCCTGTGGAGGTTTCTCAGATCTCACTCTTGGACTTTCCACCAGAACCTCCTTCCCCCCAGACTGAAATTCAAGAGGAGTGATTGCAGTCCAAATGAGTCACTTTGTGGAGAGAATGCAAGGCAGAGAATGAAGGGCCCCTTTCACAGAACACACCAGTTACCTGGATCTAGAAGCAGCAGTGGGAGACGAGGAAGATGAGGCCATTGATGAGGAAGAAGGAGCCACCCACCACCAGCTCCTGGACCCAGAGGAAGCTGGGAGCTGAAGAGAGAGGAAAATCATGAAGGGAACTGGCAGGTTAACATCACTGCTGAGCGTGATGCACATGATGTCCCTGTATCTGTGCCTCTAGGACTAGTGATGAATTCCTCTGGATCTCTGGAGCCATAAAGCTTCTCTTTCACTGGTAGACACCGAACATAAGAACATAAGAACATAAGAGCGGTCGTACCGGGTCAGACCAAAGGTCCATCTAGCCCAGTATCTGTCTACCGACAGTGGCCAATGCCAGGTGCTCCAGAGGGAGTGAATCTAACAGGCAATGATCAAGTGATCTTCCTCCTGCCATCCATCTCCATCCTCTGGCAAACAGAGGCTAGGGACACCATTCTTACCCATCCTGGCTAATAGCCATTTATGGTCTTAGCCACCATGAATTTATCCAGTTCCCTTTTAAACATTGTTATAGTCCTAGCCTTCACAACCTCCTCAGGTAAGGAGTTCCACAAGTTGACTGTGCGCTGCGTGAAGAAGAACTTCCTTTTATTTGTTTTAAACCTGCTGCCTATTAATTTCATTTGGTGACCCCAAGTTCTCGTATTATGGGAATAAGTAAATAACTTTTCCTTATCCACTTTCTCCACAACCCTGAAAAACCCTGATTCTTCTCATCTCTGTGTCTGTCCCTCTCCTGTCCTCCAACAGCCCTGTAACCTGCCCTGTCCTCACTTGACTGTCAAGAGAGCTGGGTATGCGTGTGTGGGGTTAACAGGGTGAATTTGTCTGGGGAGAAGTTAGCAGCCAAGAACCGCCTCACCTGTTCTGGTGACACTGTCATTGACGTTCACAGCCCGGCTTCTGGGGGATGGGATCCACTTCCCGCCCACATTCTCCTCGTACCCGCAGGTGAATTCCCCGGTGTTGCTGGGACCAGATCGTGGGATGCTGAGCACAGAGAAGTTCATAAAGCCGGTGCTGCGCTCTGTGGTGTTGATCTCAGACCCTGTGTCCCCGAGGACGATTTTGACTCCGTCCTTGTAGAAGTGAAACCTCCGCTCTCTGGCATCTCTGGACGTTGCGCAGATGATGAGCAGGGTGAGCCCTTCACTCACTGCTCCAGAAGGGGGATCCAGCTCCAGCACTGGTTGCGGAGGGGAATCTGTGGGGAGCAGCAAAGGGGAGGGGTCAGCTGGGACATAGCAGTGAGGAATGTGAAGATGGTGCCGAGAATTCAATTTATTCAGAGCTGACCTGTGTCCTCTGTCCAGAGCCTCTTGCTTCACCTCAGGATCCTGAGGGGCTCCCCACTGAAATAAGTGAGAGCTGGGCTAGGGGGTGAAGATGGCCTCCTTCAGATACAATATGGGGCTGGGATGTGGGGATCAGAAGGTGGCCAGGATGTGACTCGTTTTCTGTCACTTCTCCATTACTAATGTCCCAGCCCCTTGCATTTATGGATCCCTTGACAGATAGGGAGGGCTCAGGTTGTCTGGAGATCCTGCCCCCTCCGGGCAGACTGAGAGCTGGGTGGCCCTGCTGGGATTCTACCATCGCAGAGGGTAGAGGTGCAAGGCGGCCATGTTGGATACCCAGGCCTGTGTCCAGGCTGGTGGGGAGGGGCTGGCACTTCCCAGCTGGGATCTCCTGGCCGGATGGGCCTATCTGGTGCAGACAGGTGCATGGCCCAGAGCCCCTGGCTCTGTGATGCTCTAGGGGTGAATGAAGCTGCCCCTGGATGAGCTCCCAGCTGAGATGCTCCATCTGCCCACCATGTCGAACTGGATCCTGCTGTTTAGTGGACACCAGGTGCAGCCCAGCATGTGAGGGGAACAGGCTCTCCGGGGAGTTATTTGGTGTGCTCAGGGCTCAGGGAGAGGGATGGGGCCACACTGGGGTCTGGAAAACAGGCGTCAGCTTTAGATACCGAAGAAGGGTCACACCTGCCAGGGATCTGGGAGGTGAGGGACAGATGTTACCAGGTTATATTCATCTCAGGAATAAGGGGGAGGGGGGGAAACTTCTCCATGGGAAACTCCCTGCACCCCTGTACCTCACTGATCCCCAACGCTGCACTGTGCCCGTATGGAACACAGCAGGAGGCAGGGCCTTTCTGTGTGGGATCCCCTGGCAGGACTGCTTGAAGGGACAGGTGGTCTCTGTCTCAGCTGTGAGCATCAGCCAGTCACTCCACTGGGGACCAGAGATCTTTTTAGAGACCCAATCCCTACTTTGAGAGAAGACTTTGTATTGATGGCACTTTCCCCCTGGGTGCTGAGCACCTGTGGGTAGCACCTTCTCCTCCCATACACATGGGCAGCAGGGGATCCTGAGGGCATTGGTGCTGCCAGGGAGTTGGGGTAACATCAGTAACTGCTCCCGCTTGTGATAATAATCATGAATAAAGAGGAGGGGCTGGGACCTTAGAATTGGTTGCCTTGTCAGCTGGGACGACAGTGCAGCGAGCTCCTCCACAGCAGTGCCCTCTCAGTGCCGAACTTTACTGATCAGCGGGAAGCCTCTCCTTACTGCTGGGGTGCCTGACCTCCCCACAGCATGTCTGACACCAGGGCCTGACCCCTGCCACAGATGGGGGGAGATTTGGGGTTTGTTTCCTTAAACATCCCCAAGTTTTCAAAACCCAAATTTGCACCAACAGTCCCCCAAAACCCACCAGAAGAGCCAGAGAACCAGGGAGTGACATTGACCCAGTGGGTGGCATGGCTCTGTCTGGAGCTAAGGGACCGGGATGTGTCTCACCCTGTGCAAGGAAGAGAGATACCCCACCAGGGGGCCATCAACAGCAGGACACAGGGGGTCTCACCTGTCAGTGCTATGGAGATGGGCTGGCTCCTCACCGATGGGATTTCTCGCCCAGACACTGTCTTCCAGGATTCACAGCTGTACACTCCGGCTTGCAATCCAGACCCCCCTGACAGTCGAAAAGACTCAATGTAACTGTACCGGGGTGAGGGGAGTTCCTTGGAGTGGATTTTCTGGCCATCTCTGAAGAACGAGACCCTGGAAAAGGTGGGCGTCCCAGCAGCTGAGCACGTCAGGGTCACATCTTCTCCAGTTATGTAGACAGGCTGCTGCGGGGACACAGTGAGCTGGGGAGCTGGGAGGGGGTCTGGAAAAGACAAGGAGGTTGGGGGAGGAGACATTTCCTACTTTGAAAGCTGGTGACAGAGAAGCAGAGGAAGAGCCAGTGAAGAGCAGAAGAGGGAGGGTTCCTGGACACAGACCCCAGTCAGCCCCAGCTCAGTGCCCAGGGACCACGTCCCTGCAGGCCATGCAAACACTGAGCAGAAGAGATCTCACTGCCGGGGAACCCAGTGGGACCCACGTCCCCTCCTTGGTACCTGAGGGGGCAGCTCCTGTCCAGAGCCAGCTCAGCCTGCAGGGGCTGGGAGGGGAGGGCTTGTGCGGTTGAGGCCGGGGGTGTCGGGGAGCTGCCCCCAGCAGGCACAGACCAGGCTTCTCTGCACTAAATGCTGGTGGTAGCGACGTGCCTCACAGCCATGGGTACCCCCACCCCCAGGAGCATCACACCCGCCAGCGGAGTCTGCGCCATTGACTCCAGTGGAACTACGGCCCAGTGACCCCAGCTGGGAATATGCCCCATTGACTCCATGGGCAGTAGGGAATTCTGCCGTACTGGTGCTGGCAGGAGGCTGGGTTATGTGATAGTAACCAATCCTTCTCCCGACAGAAATCATGACTGAGGAGTCCAGGCAGCAGCAGCCTGCAGGGCTAAAGATTCACAGTGGGTGCCGCTGAGACTGCCCAGGCAGGGTCCCAGTGCTGTGAGCTTCCGTGCAGTAGTACCCTGTAATTGCCCAGTCTTTGCTGATCAGCTGTGTGGAGTGGGGCTGACCAGAGACAGGAGGTGAAGCTGGGATGGGCTTCAGATCCCTAGAGACTCTCCCATCAAACAGCAGGAAAACCAGGGGCTCACCTGTCACTGTGATGGAGACGGAGTCGCTGTTCCTAGATGAGATCTCTCGATTGGATTCCCGCCTCCAGTACGCACAGGTGTATGTCCCAGCATTTCCTTTCTGAGCTTCGAGCACCAGCCAGTGTCTTGTATTTGATTGTTGGACTATGTCGAAGCCCCATTGCCTTTTTTGATAGAAGAATCTGTATCCCGAAGCCAGCTCACCCCAAGGAGCTGAGCACGTGAGGGTAACCTGCTCCTCTGGGAGATACACTGTGTGCCAGGGGTCCTGAGAGAGCATGGGGGCCGGCGGGCGAGCTAGAACAGAGGCAGAGGGGTCAGTGCAGAGGGAGAGGCCACGATGGAATGAGGAGAAGGGAGAAGGGGGCAGAGATGAGTCCTGGACAGACATGATCACAAACCAGCATCATCTCACTGCCCGGCCCCCACCCTCCACCCTGGGAAATACACCACAGCTGAAATGACGAAGCCAGGGTGGGTGTGGGGTAGTGGGGGGGAGTTTTTCCTCTCACTGCTCCCTTGTATCTCACTGAGCCCCAGCCCTGCACAGTGCCCACATATTACCTAGTAGGAGGCAGGGACACTCTGTGTGGGATCCGCTGGCAGGGCTGGGTTGCCCAGTGCACAGCATGGGTACGGGATGGGTGGTCTCTGTCTCAGCTGTGAGCATCAGCCGGTCACTCCACTGTGACCAGGGACCTCTTCAGAGACCAAATCCCTGCTCTGAGAGAAGAATTTGTATCCTATGGTGCTTTCACTCCCGACTGCCGAGCCCCCCCAGTGTCGCACCTTCCCTTCTGATACCCGAAGGCAGCAGAGGGTCCTGGCGTATTGGTGCCAGCAGGGGGTCAGGGTAACACGACATAACCAATCCCTCTCCTGATAGAATTCATCACTGAGGAATCCAGGCAGCTGCAGGGATGAAGATTCACAGTGGGTGGCCCGGACAGTGCCCAGCCAGGTCTCCAGCGGTGTGAGCTTCCCCCGAGCAGTACCCACCTGGGACCCCCGGGCTGGAGCTACCCCACAGCGGTGCCCTCTCAGTGCCCATTCTTTGCAGACAGATGGGACCCCTCTGCCCACCACAGAGTGTCTGAGATGCAGGGAGTGGACCTGACTAGAGACAGGGAGTAAAGGTAAGGTGTTGGGGGTGTGACCATATGGCAATATTCTATTAATAGGGTGCATGCCTCAGTTTCCCCTATGTGCTGCATGGCTAACGAGGTGGTGGGAAAAGATTGTTTCTTCTTTGCAGAGACACAGATATTGGGTGTGGCTGATGCCTAGCGGCCTGGAGCCCCATGCCCATGAAAAGCCCAAAAAGACAATGGCCACTCCAATTTCCCGGACATTTGATGTCTAGTAGCTAACGACCATGGATGTCCCACCCTCTGCAGGATGGCAGTGGGGAGTGTCCAGCTGGAGAACAAAGGGCCAAGGAGAAGGGTCAAGTGACAACGTTTCCCCCCTAGCAAGAACAAAGGGCTGAGGAGGGGCCAGGTGGGATTGCTCAGTGTGGGCTGCTGGAAGGAGAAGACCCTCAGGGACTGGGACTATGGAGGGGTCAGAGGACTCTGGACTCCGGACCGACCCAGATGGACTTTGCAGTAACTTTCTGTTCTCGACAGTAACTAAGGACTTTCTAGGCTGGTTCCGAAAAAGCCAATAAACCTCCTGCTGTTACTGCGCTAGCTGAGAGTCACTGCAGCGTAAGGAAGGTGGGGGTGCGGTGCTACCTTTGCATGTGCAAGTCTCTGTCTCAGGTGTGCAATGAGGTGGTGTCGCTACGGGGAGCTCGGGGCGTGACCCAGGGGTGCTGAGGGCTCCAAGGTTCAGTCCCAGGAGGTGCTGCAGCCAAATGGCCCCTGGTGAGACTGTGACCCTACGGGGCTGACACAGGGAAGGGGTCCTCCCAGGCACTGCTCCAGAGCAGCTCTAGAGAACCACACCTGAGGCTCTGTCACCGGGTGGGCGTCAGATCCCTAGAGACTCTGACCTCAAGCAGCAGAAAAACCAGGGGCTCACCTGTCACTGTGATGGAGACAGAGCTGCTGTTCATAGACGAGATCTCTCGATTGGATTCCTGCCACCAGTACGCACATGTGTATGTCCCATTCTTTCCCGTCTCAGCTGTGAGCTCCAGCCCGGCGCCTTCATTCGGGTGTTGGACCATGCTGGGTTCTTGGTGCCCTTCTTGATAGAAGAATCTGTATCCTGAAACCTTCTCACCCCCAGGAGCCGAGCACGTGAGGGTGACCTGCTCCCCTGGGAGATACACTGTGTACCCAGGGTTACGGGAGAGCGTGGGGGCTGGTGGGGGATCTAGAACAGAGGCAGAGGGGTCAGTGCAGAAGGAGAGGCCATGATGCAATGAGGAGAAGGGAGAAGGGGGAAGAGATGAGGCCTGGAAAAACATGATTTCAAATCAGCCTCATCTCACTGCCCGGCCCCCACCCCCATACACCACGGGAAATAAACCAGGGCTCGTCTCTGTCTCTCTCTTTCTCGCTCTCTCTCCCTATGGGATCTTTTCATAGATCCCCAGGCCAGAAGGGACCATTGTGATCATGGAGTCCGACCTCCTGTCTCACCCAGGCCCTAGGACTTCCCTGAACTGATTCCTCTGTGACCTAGAGCAGACCTCTGAGAGAAACGTTCAAGCTTAATTCAGAAATGGCCAGCAATGGAGATGCCACCACGACCCCTGGGGAATTGTACCAGAATTGAGTTTCCCTCACAATTTATATCTGAGCCTTATTGCCAGTCTGAATTTGTCTAGCACCAGCTCCCAGCCTTTGGGTTGTGTTTGATCTTTGTCCGTTCAATTGAAGAGCCGTCGATTATCAAATTTCTGTTCCCCAGATAAGAACCTTCTCGTTGTTATGCTAAACAGCTCGAGCTCCTGGAGTATCTCACTCTTAGGCAGGTTTTGCAACTGTTTAATCATAACCCTAACCCTGCACTGCCCCATCTCCAATTCAACTCCATTCTTGAATGGTGGAGACCAGAACTGGATGCAAGATTCCAGCAGCGGTCACCCCAGGACCAAATCCAGGGGTAAGATGGCTCCTCTCATCCTGGCATCTTTGTTTGCCATGGACATCTGTGCATGTGCCATCACCCCGCCCCGAAAGGCAAGGAAGAGGAATTGTCCACATTCTAATGGGGGAAACTGAGGCCCAGAGTTCATCAGGTGCTTAAAAGTGTTAGGCCCCCAAGACATTTCAATGGGATTTTGGCACCAAATATCCTTTGTCTCCTTGGAGATCCCCAAGGGAAGTGACTGGTCCAAGGTGACGGGGAGAGTCTGTGGCAGGGCTGGGAACTGGACCCTCTCCAAGTCCCAGCGCACTGTCGAATTGTCAAGGCCCATCTGGCTCAGGGCTTCCCATAATGTTTGCCCTGGCACTACCTAGCAGTATAAATTGCACCCCGACACACTGAGACCCAGTTCAGTGTCCAAACCACACATCCAGTCTGTCACCGCTGGGGTTTCTGAGTTGCTGATCGTTGCGGTGTCTGGGTGGGTGACCAGCTCCCGGCTACTCTAAGAAATAAACCCTGCTGGAGATTTTTCCAGGGAGAAGTGGCCGAGGATCAGGGATGGGGAGAGCGTTTGATGGTCTTTGTACAGCCACCATATTCTCCACATTCTCTCTCCAGCTGTAACTGGGCAGAAGGTGGAAAGCTGAGGCTGGGGGCCGGCAGGGAGTCTGGAATAGAGGCAGGGGAGAGACCCCCATGGAGTGAGGGTGTAGTGGGGTGGTCACCCCGCTCCAGCCTTGAAGGGGTTAAAGCAGCTCTGGAGAGGGCTGTGGCTGGAAGAAGCTGGGCTGATTGGAGAAGCAGCCACAGCTGAGGCCAAGCCCCAACCAGGCCACAGCTGGCCCTACAAGAGGGCTGAGGGGCCAGAGGCTGCAGGAGAGACTCTCTCTAGAGGGAGAAGGACCTGGCTGCCTAGGAGCTGAGCAGGGTACCTAATAGCAGGGGCGGCTCTAGACATTTCGCTGCCCCAAGCACGCGCTTGGTGTACTGGGGCTGCAGAGGGGCAGCCCAGTCACAGGCAGAGGCAGCAGGTCCCACCCCCTTGCCGATGAGGAGTGGTTAACAGCCCGTCGTCTGCCCCAGGGAGCAGGGGGCTAAATGGAGACTGGCAGTAGCCACTGAGGCAAGGTGGGGATACGGGGTTGGGGGTTCCCCTGGGAGGGGAGTTTGTGGGTTTCTGCTGGACACCAGGGTCTGGGAGGGACGTGGGGGCCAGAGGCAGGTGAGACACCGGCCGGCTCCAGACATGGGCGGCTCTAGGATTTCCGTAGAAGCAGCAAAGAATCCTGTGGCACCTTATAGACTAACAGCCGTTTTGCAGCATGAGCTTTCGTGGGTGAATACCCACTTCTTCGGATGCAAGTGCTCTGGCGGTCGCCGGTCCCGCGGCGCCAGGTGGACTTCTCGCAGACATGCCTGCGGAGGGGCCGCTGGAGCCGCCTGCTGCCCTTCCTTGGGATGCCGCCCCAAGCGCGCGCTTGGCGCACTGGAGTCTGGAGCCGGCCCTGGCTCCAGAGGCTGAAAGAGCTAATTCCTGAGATCACCATCAAGAGCTGCCGCAGGGCTGAGTCTCACTTTGCTACAGAGGGTGACCATCAGACCTGCCTAGCAGTAGCTAGAAAGTACTGCATAGAAATGAGGAAGCCAGAGTGGATGTGGGGAAGTGGGGGGGAGTTTTTCCATCCACTGCTCCCCTGTATCTCACTGAGCCCCAGCCCTGCACAGTGTCCACATGGTTCCCAGCAGGAGTCAGGGACACTCTGTGTGGGATCCCCTGGCTGGACAGGGCTACTCAGTGAGATACAGGGGGAGATACCCACAGTGTGAGCATCAGCCACGAATGCTGAGCACCCCAGTGTCGCACCTTCCCCTCTGATACACGAAGGCAGCAGAGGATCCTGGCGTATTGGTGCCAGCAGCGGTTCAGGGTAACACAACAGTAACCAATCCCTCTCCTGATAGAAATCATGACTGAGGAATCCAGGCAGCTGGAGGGATGAAGATTCACAGTGGGTGGCCCGGACAGTGCCCAGCCAGGTCTCCAGCGGTGTGACCTTCCCCCGAGCAGTGCCCACCTGGGACCCCAGGGCTGGAGCTACCCCACAGCGATGCCCTCTCAGTGCCCATTCTTTGCAGACAGATGGGACCCCTCTGCCCACCACAGAATGTCTGAGATGCAGGGAGTGGCCCTGACTAGAGACAGGGAGTAAAGCTGAGGTGTTGGGGGGTGACCATACGGCAATTCTCTATTAACAGGGTTCATGCCTCAGTTTCCCCTGTGTGCTGCATGGCTAACGAGGTGGTGGGAAAAGATTGTTTCTTCTTTGCAGAGACCCAGATATTGGATGTGGCTGATGCCTGGTGGCTGGGGGCATGGGGACCATGCCCATGAAGAGCCCAAGAAAATAATGGACACTCCAATTTCCCGGACATTTGATGCCTAGCAGCTAATGACCATGGATGCCCCCACCCCTGAATGATGGCAGTGGAGTGTGACCAGCTGGAGAACAAAGGGCTAAGGAGAAGGGTCAGGTGACAAGGTTTCACCGGTAACAAGAACAAAGGGCTGAGGAGGGGCCAGGTGGAGTTGCTCAGTGTGGGCTGCAGCAGCAGAAGACGCTCAGGGACTGGGACTACGGAGGGACCAGAGGA
This sequence comes from Mauremys reevesii, assembly GCF_016161935.1. Classification (NCBI taxonomy): domain Eukaryota; kingdom Metazoa; phylum Chordata; order Testudines; family Geoemydidae; genus Mauremys; species Mauremys reevesii. Next base: position 5,957,042 of record NC_052635.1, read on the forward strand.
CTCTGGACTCTGGACTAACCCAGAAGGACTTTGCTGTAATGTCCTGTTCTCTACAGTAACTAAGGCCTTTCTAGGCTGGTTCTGAAATAACCAATAAACGTCCTGCTGTTACCGCGCTAGCTGGGAGTCACTGCAGTGTAAGGCAGGTGGGGGCGCGTTGCTCCCTTGGCGTGTGCAGGTCTCTGTCTCAGGTGTGCAATGAGGTGGTGTCGCTGCGGGGAGCTCGGGGCGTGACCCAGGGGTGCTGAGGGCTCCAAGGTTCAGTCCCAGGAGGCGCTGCAGCCAAATGGCCGCTAGGGAGACTGTGACCCTACGGGGCTGACACAGGGAAGGGGCCCTCCCAGGCACTGCTCCAGAGCGACTCTAGAGAACCGCACCTGAGGCTCTGTCACAGGGTGGGCGTCAGATCCCTAGAGACTCTCCCATCAAACAGCAGGAAAACCAGGGGCTCACCTGTCACTCTGATGGAGACGGAGCTGCTGTTCCAAGATGAGATCTCTCGATTGGATTCCCGCCTCCAGTACGCACAGGTGTATGTCCCAGCATTTCCCTTCCCAGCTGTGAGCACCAGCCAGGCACCTTCATCCGGGGGTTGGACTACGGTGGGCTCCTGCTGCCCTTCTTGATAGAAGAATCTGTATCCTGAAGCCAGCTCGCCGTCAGGAGCCAAGCATGTGAGGTTAACCTGCTCCCCTGGGAGATACACTGTGTACCCGGGGTACTGAGAGAGCCTGGGGGCCGGCAGGGGAGCTAGAACAGAGGCAGAGGGGTCAGTGCAGAGGGAGAGGCCACGATGGAATGAGGAGAAGGGAGAAGGGGGCAGAGATGAGTCCTGGACAGACATGATCACAAACCAGCCTCATCTCACTGCCCAGCCCCCATTCCCCACCCTGGGAAATACACCACGGCAAATGAACCATGGCCCATCTCTGTCTCTCTCCCACTCTCCCTATGGGATCTTTTCATAGATCCCAAGGCCAGAAGGGACCATTGTGATCATGGAGTCTGACCTCCTGTCTCACCCAGGCCCTAGGACTTCCCTGAATGATTCCTCTGTGACCTACAGCAGATATCTGAGACAAACATTCAGTCTTGATTCAGAAATCATCAGCGCTGGAGAATCCATCACGACCCCTGGGATATGCTCCAGTATTGAATTCCCCTCAAGGTTAATATCTGCACCTCATTGCCAGTCTGCATTTGTCTAGCTCCAGCTCCCAGCCTTTGGGTTGTGTTTGATCTTTGTCTGTTCTATTGAAGAGCCGACGATTATTAAACTTCTGTTCCCCAGGTGGGAACCTTCTTGTTGTTACACTAAACAGCTCGAGCTCCTGGAGTCTCTCACTCTAAAGCTGATTTTGCAACTGTTCAATCATATCCCTAACCCTGCCCTGCCCCGCCTCCAATTTATCACCATCCTTGAATGGTGGAGACCAGAACTGGATGCAAGATTCCCGGAGCGGTTGCCCCAGGGCCAAATCCAGAGCTAAGATGGCTCCTCTCATCCTGGCATCTTTATCACCCCACCCCAAAAGGCAAGGAGGAGGTATTGTCCACATTCTAATGGGGGAAACTGAGGCCCAGAGTTCATCAGGTGCTTAAAAGTGTTAGGCACCCAAGAAATTTCAATGGGATTTTGGCACCAAATACCCTTTGTCTCCTTGGAGATCCCCAAGGGAAGTGACTTTTCCAAGGTCATAGGGGTATGATGGCTCCTCTCATCCTGGCATCTTTGTTTGCCATGGACATCTGTGCATGTGCCATCACCCCGCCCCGAAAGGCAAGGAGGAGGAATTGTCCACATTCTAATGGGGGAAACTGAGGCCCAGAGTTCATCAGGTGCTTAAAAGTGTTAGGCCCCCAAGACATTTCAATGGGATTTTGGCACCAAATATCCTTTGTCTCCTTGGAGATCCCCAAGGGAAGTGACTGGTCCAAGGTGACGGGGAGAGTCTGTGGCAGGGCTGGGAACTGGACCCTCTCCAAGTCCCAGCGCACTGTCGAATTGTCAAGGCACATCTGGCTCAGGGCTTCCCATAATGTCTGCCATGGCACTGCCTAGCAGTATAAATTGGACCCCGACCCACTGAGACCCAGTTCAGTGTCCAAACCACACATATAATCTGCCACCGCTGGGGTGTCTGGGTTGCCGATCGCTGTGGTGTCTGGGTGGGTGACCAGCTCCCGGCTGCTCTAAGAAATAAACCCTGCTGGAGATTTTAACAGGGAGAAGTAGGCGAGGATCAGGGATGGGGAGAGCGTTTGATGGTCCTTGTACAGCCACCATGATCTCCACATTCTCTCTCTAGCTGTAACTGGGCAGAAGGTGGAAAGCTGAGGCTGGGGGCAGGCAGGGAGTCTGGAATAGAGGCAGGGGAGAGACCCCCATGGAGTGAAGGTGTACCAGGGTGGTCACCCCGCTCCAGCCTTGAAGGGGTTAAAGCAGCCCTGGAGAGGGCTGTGGCTGGAAAAAGCTGGGCTGATTGGAGAAGCAGCCACATCTGAGGCCATGCCCCAACCAGGCCACAGCTGGCCCTACAAGAGGGCTGAGGGCCAGAGGCTAGAAGCCAGAGAGAGAAGGACCTGGCTGCCTGGGAGCCGCCCCTGGTACCTAGGCTGGAGAAGGGCTGGGGAAGGGCAGAGGCAGCTGGGGAGCTCCAGCCTAGCTAAGCCCCAGGCTGCAGACCGAGTTAAGGGCCCACAACAAGGTTACTGGGGCTGCAGAGGGGCAGCCCAGGAACAGGCAGAGGCAGCTGGTCCCATCCCGCTTGCTGATGAGGAGTGGTTAACAGCCCGTCGTCTGCCCCAGTGAGCGGGGGCTAGATGGAGACCGGCAGTAGCCAGGGCCGCCCAGAGGGGGGGGCAAAGGGGGCAATTTGCCCTGGGCCCCAGGCTCCGCAGGGGCCCCCAAGAAACCAGCTGAGGCTCCCACCTCTGTCCCTCTCCGGGAGCCCTAGCGCATCAAGCGGCGTCCTCTGACAGCGCCGCAGCGTGTCTCCGCCGGGGCCCCTGAGCCCGCCCGCTCAGAGCCGCGTGGGAGGGGCGGGGCTGGGAGCTCGGGCTGAGCTCAGCTCCTCCGCTCGGCGTGCCGCTCCCAGCCCCGCCCCCCCCCCCCGCGGCTCTGAGCGGGACGGAGCTCAGGCCCCACTGGAGACACGCTACAGCTGTCGGGCGTGGCGCTGAGACTCCGGGTGAGGAGGGAGCCGGGGGTAAGAGGCTGGGGCCGGGGGGGGGGGTTGGCTAAGGGGCAGGCAGTCCTGGAGACAGTCAGGGCACAGGGAGGGGGCACAGGTTGGGGGAGCGGTCAGGGGCAGGGAATGGGGGTTTGGATTGTGGGTGTTCTGGGGGAATAGGGTCAGGGCCGCCGAGAGGGTGGGGCCAGGTGCAGGAGCTTCTTCGCTCCCGTTCTTCGCCAGGGGGGGGTCCTTCCTCTCTGGGGCGTAAGGACCCCCCCACTGGCGAATTACCACCGAAGCGGGACCCGCTGCCGACGTGCAGCCCGGGCTTCGGCGGTAAGTCGGCGGCAAGGCCCTTCCGTTCGGGACCTGCCGCCGAAGTGCCCCGAAGACCGTGGCGGCCCCCGCTGCCGAATCACCGCTGAAGACCCGGCTGCACTTCGGCGGCGGGTCCCGCTTCGGTGGTAATTCGGCAGCGGGGGGCTCCCGCCGCGGGTCTTCGGGGCACTTCGGTGGCAGGTCCCAGAAGGGAAGGGCCCCCTGCCGCCGAAGACCCCGGGCCCCTGGAATCCTCTGGGCGACCCTGGCAGTAGCCACTGAGGCAAGGTGGGGATAGGGGGTTGGGGGTTCCCCTGGGAGGGGAGTTTGTGGGTTGCTGCTGGGGGCAGAACCGCGATGTAAAGGACACTCGGGTCCGGGAGGGACAGGTGGGCCAGAGGCAGGCAAAACACCGGCCGGCAGAGGGTGCTCCAGAGGCTGGAAGAGCTAATTCCTGAGATGACCACCAAGAGGTGCTGCAGGGCTGAGAGTCACTTTGCTACAGAGAGGACGAGCAGATGGGGGAACAAGGCCCCAGCACAGGGCCTCACCCTAGTGCCACCTCATGCCCCAGTGCCTGTGACAGACTTGATGGCAGATATACATGGGGAAGCTCTCCAGTAAACTTGTGGGAACAGCGCCCCCTCCCCAGTACCTGCTGGGCCCAGCACACCATGACTGAATCCTCTCCCAGTGTCACAGCTCCAACCCCCACCCACCTAGAAGGAAGGGGGACAATTGGGATGGGATCCCACCAAGAAATGATCAGCCTGCAGTCCCTGTTGGACTCTCCCCTCCTGCCCGGTGGATGTTGGAGTCTCAGCAGTAACACGCTCACCCCAGGGAGTTGTGGGGCTGGGCTCTCCCTACCCCGCAGTCTCCATGCTGGGGAAGTGAGGTGCAGAAAGAGCGTTGGGGGGGGAGTTGCTGATGCAAATGGTTCAACCCCAAGAGCCCCATTCCCATCAGGGTATTCACCCCACATTCTCCATGCTTGGGGCAGAGGCAGGAGAGGGGGGAGAACCCATCAGCTGACCATGAGACCTGCCTAGCAGTAGCTAGAAAGTACTGCACAGAAATGAGGAAGCCAGGGTGGATGTGGGGAAGGGAGGGGGGAGTTTTTCCACCCACCGCGTTTCCTCTCACTGCTCCCCTGTATCTCACTGAGCCCCAACCCTGCACTGTGCCCACATGATTCCCAGCAGGAGGCAGGGACACTCTGTGTGGGATCCGCTGGCTGGATGAGTTGCCCAGTAAGATACAGAGGGAGATACCCTCAGTGGGAGCATCAGCTGCGAACGCCGAGCACCTCAGCGTCGCATTTCCCCTCTGGTACATGAAGGCAGCAGAGGATCCTGGCGTATTGTTGCCAGTAGGGTTCAGGGTAACACGACAGTAACCAATCCCTCTCCTAATAGAAATCATCACTGAGGAATCCCAGCAGGTGCAGGGATGAAGATTCACAGTGGGTGGCCCGGACAGTGCCCAGCCAGGTCTCCAGCGCTGTGAGCTTCCCCCGAGCAGTGCCCACCTGGGACCCCCGGGCTGGAGCTACCCCACAGCAGTGCCCTCTCAGTGCCCATTCTTTGCAGTCAGGTGGGACCCCCCTGCCCACCACAACATGTGTGAGATGCAGGGAGTGGCCCTGAGTAGAAGCAGTGAGTAAAGCTGACGTGTTGGGGGTATGACCATATGGCACTTTTCTATTAATAGGGTGCGTGCCTCAGTTTCCCCTATGTGCTGCATGGCTAACCAGGTGGTGGGAAAAGATTATTCATTCTTTGCAGAGACCCAGATATTGGGTGTGTCAGATGCCTTTTGGCCTGGTGCCCCATGCCCATGAAGAGCCCAGGAAGAAAACGGGCGCTCCAGTTCCCCGGACATTTAATGCCAAGCAACTAGCAACCACAGGTGTATGATCCGGTGTCTGTCTGTGTTACATAGCTCAGGTGTGTGTGTCACTGTTACCGGAGGAGAGAATCTCTCCCGCAGCTCTGGAGAACTGGAATCCTGTAACAGTGTGATCACTGGGGGAGCCGAACACATGAACATAACAAGCTCCCCAGAGAGGTACAGCTGAGGCATGGAGCTGCAGGGGTGTCTAGAAAAGACAACGTGTGAAATATCATTGCAGGAGAAGGGGCTCAGAGAGCCGGGAGGGGGAGATGCCAGGGAGAAGGTTGTTACTGGCTAACTGGAGCGAGGGGGGGATCCCACAGGAGGAATAGATGCCCTCGGCAATTCCACTGCATCCCAGTCAGACCCTGCACCCCAATCTAGAATAACACCACACCCCAGTATTACACTGATATAGCACCACCCTGCACCCCAGGATCTTACTGCAACCCAATAGGAGAGGAAGTTGCAGCCCTTGATACCTCCACACTGCACCCAGTGCAGCATTGACCTGCAACCCAATGTACCGTGTGACTTGTGTGGGATGTAGGAGATCAGGTAGGTCGGCCCCAGGGCTAAAGAGAAAGAGGCCTCAGCCAGCACTGATATTGAGAGAGGGTCGCTCAGCATGGATATGGCTCTGCTGGAGCCTGGTGTATTGTGAGGTCACAGGAGTAGGGCCCTGGCTTGGTCTTGATTTCTACCTCGTCCCAGTGCTGGTAGAACCTGGATTTCATCCCTTGGACAGGCCAGGAAGCCAAGCTGATGAGCAGCTCCCCACAGATATACACGGTGTGTGGGGGGGCACAGAGAGCGGGGGGGCCGACAGGGAGTGTGGAAGAGAGAGAGCGAGGAGACCCCCAGGGAGTGAGGGGAAGAGCAGATGGGGGAACAAAGCACAGACACAGGGTTTCAACCCAGCCCCACCGTCCTACCTCCTGCCCCATGACTGTGAAATAACCCACAGCAGCTATACGTGGGGGAGCTCTCCAGTAAACCAGTGGGAACAGCACCCCCTCCCCAGTACCTGCTGGGCCCAGCACAGCATGGCTGGATCCCCTCCCAGTACATAAGCCCTACACCCACCCCACCTGGACAGGAGAGGGGCTGGGGACAGCTAGGATTGGATACCACAAAGAAATGAGCAGCCTCCGGTACCTGCTGGACTCTCCCCTCCTTCCCGAGGGGTGTTGGTGTCTCAACCAGTAACACACTAGGGAGCCGTGGGGCTGGGTTCTCACTGCCACACATTCTCACACTGGGGGAAGTGGGGTGCAGAGAGGGGATTGAATGGGGCAGGGTTGTTGATGGAAATGGTTCAACCCGAAGACCCTCATTCCCACCCCATATTCTCCATCTGGGGGAACGAAGTGCAAGGCGGGGAGAACCCATAAGCTGACCTTCAGACCTGCCTAGCAGTAGCTAGAAGGCGTGAAAGAGAAATGAGGAAGCTCAAGGCGGATGTGGGGAAGGGAGGGGGGAGTTTTACACCCACCGCGTTTCTTCTGGGGTCTCTGCAGAACCTGCTTTTAATGTCCCACTGGGTGCTGCTGGGTCTGTGCCCCCTGGCCCTGAGTCCACTGTGGGAGCCCAGAGCTGGGGTAGAGAGAGCTCCCCCCGACACACACACACACAGACCCACCCCGATGGGCCCCTGTCTGGGGGGGACTTAGTGTAACTTGGAGGTGGGTGCTCAGTCTCCATGGCCCGTCCAGCCCTCGCTCTCTCTGCCGAGGCTGCCAATGAGGGGCTGGGTAGCTCCCAGGGGATGGGGGCATCTTCTCCCCTATGGTTTGGCCTGGGGCCCAGCAAAGGGACCCTCAGGGAGGCATCAGCTGGGGTCTCTCTTCCATCCCCACGGACATAGCTTCTGACTGGGGTTGCTGCTGCTGGGACAGGTTCCACAGGAGATGCCTGTGAATGGGGCGGCCTGACCACCCAGACAATGTCATGGGCGCACCCAGGGATCCCCCCTTCCTTTGCATTCTGCACATCACAGTGTGGAAGGAGCAGGATCCCGCCCCCACTGTGAGCATCTCAGCAAGAACAGGAGATGTCATTACCTGCAGGGGTCACCGGCCTGGGGAGAATCAGGAGAGAGGCTGGAAGAGAAGAGAACAGAGGGGCTGAAAGCTCTGGGGAGGGAATGGGGGTGTAGGAGGATGGAGGGACATGGGTTGGGTTATCACTGAACAGACACACAAAGGGATGGGGGCCGAGGGAGGTAACTTACCCATCAGAGGCAGAAGAAGAGTTAGCGCCATGCTGAGCTGGTTGCTCTGGGCTCGGTTCTCAGCTCAGCCACTGGCCCCGTCTGGGTGCAAGGACGGTGATGGGCCCCTCCTCTCTGACGAAGGCAGAGGAAGTCAAAGCCTCAGGTGTGGTCATTACTCAGCTCAGGGACTGGAGAGACACTGGCGCCTGGTGCGTAGAGCATGCATAGGGGAGGTGGCCATTTATCAGGGCTGACAATTGGTGTGGGGGTGGGGCAGCAGCCCCAGGTTACTGACACCCCCAGGGGTGAGCCAAGGATTCAGCTGGTGCAAAAGAGCCTCAGAGGAGTTTCACTGGCTCACACCCACTGGGATCTAGCCTTAGTGACTCCCACAGAGCTACGGCTCATTGACCCCAGCTGGGATCTGGCCCCATTCACTCAGTGCAGCTACGGCCCATTGACCCCAGCTGGGGATCTCGCTCATTCATAGCAAAGACTCGGAAACCAGCCCTCTGGTCCTGCTGTGGCCTTGGGGTGTGTTTTAATCTAACATTTGGAGGTGCTGCTGCAGCACAGGGAGCTTAGCACACATGGGGAGTGACGGGCTGGGGAGGGTTTCCAGTCCCCAAACCCTGACCCCGTGTGTTTGGCATTGACCCCGCACAGTCACTAAGAGGGGGAACAGGAGCTGGAGGATGGGCCCAGCCTAGTTGGAGATGGTGCCCGGCTGGGAAGTGAGCAGAAAGGGAGGCAGCCCAGACGAGATGAGGGCTGTGGGGAGAAGCTCTCCCACCTCTCTGGTCACTTGACTGAATGTCTGTAGACAAGCAGCTGCACAGACAGCCCAGGGAGGGGCTGGGGAAAGGTCCAGGAGGGAAGCCAAGATTGGAAGGAGTCCGGGAGGCACCTGTGAGGCGTCTCAGGGAGCAGGTATTAGCTGTTCAGCACAGCGTCTTGGGTCTGGAGCCCCGGGAAAGAGCGGCAGTTTTCATTCCCCTACCAACCCCCGGGAATGGGGGCCAGGATTCCTAGACACAAGGAGGAGAAGCATCACTGAGGTTAGAAGAGGGTCTCCAGAGGGAAAGTCCTAGGAAGCGTCGGTCTGTGCAAGAGCCGGATGAGCCTGGGGAGTGGTGAAGGGGCTGCGGGGGCAGGGGGAGCCTGGGGAGAGATGGAGAATTATGTTTATCTGAGTTTATCCCCACAGGGGAGAGTCTTTAAAGTGACCCCGCTGGAGGACCCCATGATGGGAGGAGAAATCATCCCAGGGCTTGAGCTGTGCCCCACCCCTGACACGGCTGCATTTCGGTGGGTGCCGGAGCATTCACAGACCCCTCTGCTGCTATTGTAGTTAGCCAGCCTTACCCAGCAGTCTCTTGGGGTCCCTTCTGCATAGTGTACCCCCAGGGGAACGGGTTCCCCTCAGGTGTGAGGCTCCCTGGCATGAACTGGTGTTGGGGCACAGATCCTTCCATCCAAAAAGGCAGCAGCTCCCCATCATAGTCCCAAATGCAGGAGCCCAGCTGAAGCTCATGGCGGAGAAGCGAAACGCTGGGTCGTGAACCTGTGCGTACTGGAGATGGGAATCCAATGGAGAGATCCTGTCTAGAGACAGTGCCCCCATCTCCACCACAGTGACAGGTGAGCCCCTGTTTTCCTGCAGTTTGATGGGAGAGTTGCTGGAAATCTGAAGCCCACCGGAACATCCCAGTTTCTCCCCCTGTTTCTAGTCAGTGCCAGTCCCTGCATCTCAGATACTCTGTGGTGGGCTTGGGGGCCCCATCCCACCAGCAAAGACCGAGCATCCACTAGGCACTGCTGCGGGGAAGCTCACAGAGCTGGTGTCCCAGCTGGGCACTGCTGCAGGGAAGCTCACAGCGCTGGTGTCCCAGCTGGGCTCTGCTGCAGGGAAGCTCACAGCGCAGGTGTCCCAGCTGGGCACTGCTGCAGGGAAGCTCACAGCGCAGGTGTCCTGGCTGGGCACTGCTGTGAGGAAGGTCACAGCATTGGTACATCGGCTGGGCACTGCTGTGGGGAAGCTCACAGCGCGGGTGTCCCAGCTGGACACTGCTGCGGGGAAGCTCACAGCGCAGGTGTCCCGGCTGGGCACTGCTGTGGGGAAGCTCACAGCACTGGTGTCCCGGCTGGGCACTGCTGCGGGGAAGCTCACAGCGCAGGTGTCCCAGCTGGGCACTGCTGCGGGGAAGCTCACAGCGCAGGTGTCCCGGCTGGGCACTGCTGTGGGGAAGCTCACAGCACTGGTGTCCCGGCTGGGCACTGCTGCGGGGAAGCTCACAGCACAGGAGTTCCACAGACTGACATTAAACCCAGGCAGAGTTCTCCCTCTCCTGCTGGTTTGGTCCATTTGCGCTCTCGGTTGGCTTGGTCCCTTCATAATAGATACAAATGTACTTCCCTGGTCGTATGCTTGGACTCAAGCTGCTGCGCTGTCCGGAGGGGCTGAGCACCACGGGTCCCTGCCTCAGGGCAGTCTGTCAAACAGGGCAGATACTCTGCAGTGGGTTAGGGGTGGTCCCTCCCGCTCTGGGTCGGTGTGAAGCCACTCTGCCTCTCTGTGTCAGTGGGCACCGCCCACAGCCAGGGAGTTAGCAGGGTTTGGTGTGGGACTCCAGGGTGGAGAGGGCTCAGAGTCTTCAGCCGGTCCGAGGTTCAGGGCAGGCAGGATACAAGCAGCAAAGGCTCAGGGCTCAGGCCCTTGGGCAGGGGCTCAGCACCACACAGTCTCGGGCTCAGCCCTGAGGCCGGGGGGCACCGAGCACTCTAAGAACTCAGCCCTCGGGCTGGGCAGAGCAGTGACGGTTCGGGGCTCAGGCCTGGATCAGTCTGGGAGGCTCAGGCCTCGGGCCGGGCAGAGCAGTGACGGTTCGGGGCTCAGGCCTGGATCAGTCTGGGAGGCTCAGGCCTTGGGCAGGGCAGAGCACTGGATAGTTTAACGTCCCGGCTCCGGCGGACGGGAGGCTAACACAGGCCTCCTGGGCTACGGTGGGGAGGCTGCCCCCTCAGGGGAGGGGTTGGCAGCAGGGCATAGAGGAACCGGGGCCCATCTGACTCCACCGTGTCCCAGCCTGGGCCCTAAAGGTGGTGGGGTGCACTGCTGCTGGGTCAGCGGGGAATCCAGCCCACACGCTGACTGCGCTCACGCAGCAATACAGCCAGATGGGAGTCGCTATCCCTGGGCCACTTCCTCCTCTCCCCTCGGGGTGTCCCTGGGTGACCTCTGTCTCCTCCGGGCCGGGGACGTAGCCAGCAGCAGTCGCAGCCACTTCTCAATGTGTAACGCAGCAGGCGGCTCCAGCAGCTCTGGCCAGTCCCCAGCTCGGCGAGGCTCCTCTTCGGTCTCCAGGCTCAGGAGTGGGCAGGAGGCGTCTGTCTCCTGCAGGGGCTGCAGGTCAGCTGAGCTCCACGACCCGCCCTTTATACTTCCCCTTTTCCCCCCTACCTTCCCTTGCTCCCCCCAGCTCAGCTCCTCTTACCTTTGCACCCATGCGCGTGTGCCCCCTTTCAGGTGTCCCCCCCACTGTTCACAGCCCTGAAGATATTTTAGTTTCTTCCCTTCCCAGTGCAGCTGGACAAGCCAGTGTCCCTACCACGTAACTGTGCCCCCGTTTTTGCCCCTGAGTCCCCTACCCCTGGACCCAGCTTCCCCTGCTTGCAGCCTAGCGGGGAGGAGAGGTTGTTTCTTGCCTTTCCCCCGGTGCCCCCTGTAGTCCCTGGCCCATTGGCATCCTCCTTCCCTGAACACAGCCTAGAAGGGAGGAATGGTTAACCCCACTCCCCCATCCCCTCCCAATGCCCCTGCCCAGGCTCCAGAGGACGGCCCTGGAGTTTTTCTGGCCAGGACTGCACTGGGTCTCTGTGGGGGTTCTGCATCTTCCCCTGGAGGAGGTAGGGCACGGCCTGAAGGGCCTTCGCAGCCAGGTCCATGTCTTCCACCTCCAGGCCCTGCAGAGACTCCTTTACGGTGCGGGTAGTCTGGCATGGAGCACGTTGGCAGAGATCTTCCTCCGCCGCCTCCGAGGGCTCTGATATAACCGGCAGCTCTTTTCTCTCCACCCAAGAAATCTCCATGAGACCTCTCCGAGCTGCCGGTCTTCTACCAGGACCTCTCCAGACCTGGAAGCTCTTTTCAGCGACAAGGTTCGTTGTGGACACCGAGGGGGCGGATCTCCTCGCGGAGCTGCTGCTACATAACCCCAATCTACGTGTGCAGGTGGTGGAGTCTCCCTCGGTGTGCAGGAGGTTGGTCCTGGCAGAAACCACCAGGGCTGTTGACCTCCTAGACTACGACATGGGGGACTGGATGGATCCCCAGGTGTTCGGTCAGTGCATGGAGATTTCCACCCTTCCAACCCCCCTGCGCGTACTCCAGGAAAGGGGGCTGGCTTGTCACCCCTTTCTCTCGTCTTCCTGCGACGGGCCCTGCGAGAAGGTGCTCCTCACCCACCCCTCACCACGGGCCCTAGGACATTTTTATCAGGACCCTGTTCTGGGAGCCCCCCAGCTTCCCCACCCCCACACTTCAAACCGGCTGCGCACCCTGTAGCCAGTTCACTTCCGAACTGCACCTAGAGACCAACTGTACACGCTTGTGCGCCACATGTTGCATTTCCTCACCCTCGTTTCCCACCGTGGGACTTTTTACCACCTGTGGAGGGTAAGGAGCCCCGGTGGGCCTGTGTCTATTCCGCTCTGGTCCCACGGGCCACCGGGGATATCGATTGGCGGCTCCTTCACAGAGCCATGAGCACAGGCTTCTGTCTGGCATGGTTCACCCCCATTCCCAAGGCCTGCACCTTCTGCGGTGTGAGGGAGAACCTGGCACATGCCTACCTCGAATGCGCCAGGTTGCAGCCCCTATTTCTGGTTCTGGCTGCACTTTTCCCCACACTTGTTTATTTTTGCACAACTTATCCTTGGCCCCACAAAATCATGAGACCTCCTTGTTAACCTTCTCCTGGCCCTGGCCAAAGTCACCATCTATAACAGCAGGAGGAGGATGCCAACGAGGGGGTGCTCTGCGACTGTGGGGCCTATTTCCATTCCTCCCTGGTCTCACATCTCTGGGCAGAGTTCCACTGGGCAGCCTCCGCTGGCTCCCTTGACAGTTTTGAGGAGCAGTGAGCGCTGTCTGGTGTCCTCTGCTCGGTGTCTCCATCCGGTACCCTCGTTTTGAACCTCTGACCATCACTCCTGACCCTGTTTTCTCATTAGCTGTCCCAAGTAATCAGTTGGAACCCGGGTCCAGTGGTCCCTCCCGCTAGGCTGGGGGAGGGGCCTTTAGAAGTGGGTGGGCTTGTGCCCGCTCACATTCCAGGCTTTCCAATAAGCCTCACTACGAACCCCAACTGGTGATTGGTTCTATAATTAGATTTCTCCAAGCCAGTAACAAATGCGGACTCCTGGATCACTAGACCAGCCTTATCCTGGAGTCACAGGGCAGCCCCCTTAGGGTCTCCAGTCTATCTTGCCAGCCAGACAAACTGGAATTAGTTGTAATGGTCACTTACACCAAAAATCACATCACGTTCAGGTTGCTTCCAGGTTCAAGAGACCAGTCACTTACCCCAGATCAACGGGTACCTTAGCTCCTACACCAAAGACAACCCCTGTAGCCAATCCTGTGCTAAACTATTTAAAGCTTTATTAGCTAGGGAAAAAAATAAGTGTTATCAGCAGATTAAAGTGAGAAAACATTTACACACCAATAAATTACCATCTAAATCTGAAGAGTGACAGATTCACAGTGATCTGTCAATTCAAAGGGTCTTTCAGGACAGACCTAGGAGGCAGCCCCTGGGGATCTCTGGCTTCAGTTCAGAGTCTCTGGCCCCTCTGAGTTCAAAAAGCCGAAAAGACGCAATTCTTCTTGTCAGGGATTTTTATTCTCTTCCCCCAGGTGTGAAGAGGACGGGACGAGTTCCCATCCACGTTTCCTCTTCATGTGTGAGGGGACACAATCAACAAAGAGTTTCATCCTCTGATGCTCCACAATGGTCTGTCAGGTCTCGATGGGCCTCCTTTAGCTGGGCAGGAAATAACCCCTCCTGTGGCAAAGTCGTATTTCACACTTGGTCGTGCTTCTCTCCACACTGTGTGGGCGTTTACAGTTTCAGAGGAAACACTTAAATATCACCTTATACATGGGATATTGACATTATCAGTGAGATTAATGCAGCCAGCAACATACAAGCATTTTATAGAGTCTAAACACTAAAGACATTGATAGAAGACTGTTACCTATTTAGAGCAATATGAACATACAGGTGACCTGCTCTGATCTCCAGCTACGAGGTTGTCAGTTCTTAGCTAATGCGGGCAGCCTGGCAAGGGCGGAGATCAGATTTCCCAGCATCACACACGCCATCCTGTTTTTCTTATCTGCCAGTTTGCTTGATTCATGGAGACTCATAAGTCCACATTCCTTTGTCTAGGGCCACCTTGTTTATCAAGTATCAGAGTGGTAGCTTATGCTCCAATACGTCTGTAAGGTGCCGCAGGACTCTGTCACTTGTTTAGCAACTACACCCGGCATAGATATGTAACTCTTTCTGCACAGCCCGTACATACATCATACAGTGATATTCCTGGGCAGTGGGTCACAAGTTTTTATATGATACCCGACAAGCTGCTGGTGGGCTAAATAGTCTGACAAGAGTGTGTTGGGTGTGATCTTTGCCAAGGGGTATGAAAGGGATCTTGAGATATAAAGGGTTAAGGATACGGATGCCTGGAGGAGGTGGAGAAGATGCAGAGAGACATAGAGGGGGTTCTCCCTCCTTATTTAGCTGCCTTTTGGGTGTGCATTGTCACCACCTCGCTATACAGCACATGCTCAGCTTCAGCAGGCTTGGCTTTGTTTTTCGGCTGGGTTGCCTGGGCCTCCAAGGCCGGGAATTCCATGAGCGCGTAGGTGACTTCAGAGTCCTGGTTGGGGAGGAAGGAGAAACGGTGAGAGGGAGGGGTGCACGGACTGGTTGCACAGCTTGCAAGGATATTGGAGGACAGGATGAAAGGGAGCTCAAAAACTTGGACAAATTTCCTGAAATCTGTAAAATGAAATTGAGGGAATTACAAAGTATTCCAGTGAGGAAGGAAAACTGAGAGGCAGCAGTACAAAATGGGGTATAATTGATGTGACGGGAGAATTGCAGGAGAGGTGTCCTAGTGGAGCTCAAAATCCATATGAAGCAACAGCACGATGCTGCTGACAAACGGCTACCCCATGTGTAAGACGTGGGAGGTAACCGTCCTGCTCTACTCAGCACTGGGGAGGTCTGATCTGGCGCGCTGTGTCCAGGTCTGGGCATCACACTTTAAGAAAGGTGGATGAACTGGAAAGAGTCCAGAGAAAAGCAACAAAAATTATAAGACATTTAGAAAATACGGCCTATGCGGAAAGGGTGAAAGAATCGGGCGTCTTTAGTCTAGAGATGAGAACGCTGAGGGGGGACATGAAAACTGTCTTCTAACATGACATTCGAAAGGGGACAGTGATCAATTGTTGTCCATGTCCACTGATGGTAGGACAAGATGTAATGGGTTTTATCTGCAGCAAGGGAGATTTAGGTTGGATATTAAGAGAAAATTTCTAATGAGATGACTCCTTGTGGTCCCTTCCCAGCCCTACATTTCAGTGATTCAGGGGAGGTTTGGGGTGATGGTGAAAAGGGTGACAAATTCCCAGCCCTGCCTCCTGTGTGCAGCATCTCTTTGTGGCTGTTCTCTGCCTGCTCCACCCCAGACAGGCAGCTCTATCTCAGGACTGCAGGAAAGACCCAGGCTGTGCAATTTTAAGGCAGTTGGACTGTGCCTGGGTTTGAAGCTTAGCTGATAAATCCATTTTGTTACCTGTTCCACCCGCTCTGCACCAGCAACCCTGGCTTTAGATCCCTGATTATCATGAGCAGGACGCAGGTTTCTGGCACATACTCTGGGCTCAGATCCCTTGGTGCTTTTCTGAGGCTTTGGAACTAAAACAGAACCAGATAAAAATGGAGATGAAGTTTGGAGCACCAGGAGGAAATGACTTGCTATAATGTGCAATCTGGAGAAAGAGGTTACACTCATCTTTTTACCTGTTGATTTCTGTACGTGTGTGATTCTGCAGCTTCTACCAGGGCACAGGGTGAAAATGGAGACAACAATTTATCTCTGTTTGTTTACGTATATAATTCCCATCCCGGAGGCATGAAAATATTTCTAAGTTTGAAATTATTTTACCCCTCACTTAACCATAATCACAACTGATGATCTTCATGCTCACATCAAACCTTAGAGCTATTGCTTAGCCACAACCCAGCCCCCTCACCACAACCGTAACAACTGACACTAACAACCTGAGAAGAAGTTTGGACATATCTCAGTGCTCTTGCCTTGGCTATGGGGAAACCAAGTTCGGACTGTCTGCTCTGCCACCCACTTCCTGTGTAATCTTGGACACCATGGGAGTTGGGCACCTCAATACCTTTAAAATTCTGGCCCATGGTGTCTCATTGTTCTGCATGTGAAATGAGGATAATTGTCTTTCTCTGTCTTTCAGCAGTATTGGGAGGATAAACAGCTTAAAGATTGTGACATGCTCAGACACTTTGGTAATGGTGGTGATGTAAATACCTTAAAAATGAAATATGTAGCCCTTAGCCCAAACTCAGCTAATTAGTGATGGGGTTTCTTAGAATGGAAATAGAAGCCCAAATCCTGATTAAATTAAGGACTGAATGTCTAATGACTCTTTGCCTCCTTTGAGAGTCACAACCTACACTTGAGATGAACCTCAGAAACCCAAAATTCAATTTGAACCCAAACCCTGAAGTATCACTGTAATGTTGAGCCTAATTCTAAATCCTATTTTATGTGTACCCTTGATCTAGGCTCTAAGGTCTGTGTTGTTGTTATGAAGACACCGACAGCTTGCATCCAACAGGGGAACTCTCTGATATTCAAACACAATAGCCAGAGTTTGCTGTTTGTAACAGTCTGTAGATTTCTGGTCTACCAGCATCGCTCACCTCCGCCTTGCAAGAGGAAGGTTGATCTTTGATCTCTGTTGCCACATCCCACTTTCTTACACAACAATGGCAGCTATTCATCCTCAGCCCCTAGCCTAAAGCAGCTGGGACCTTGGGTGTTTTTCCCAGTCCTCTGCAGCAGGGGAAACACATCACCTGCTGGGATCTTCTGAGCATGTCTCTCCCAGTCAATCCCCTCCCCTTTCAAGTGTGTCCAGGCATTGGTGGGACCTTGGTCCCTCCTGTTTTCTGCTGGTGGGCTCAGTATAGGGGTGCCTGGGTGACATTAATAGCCTGTGATATACAGGAGGGGAGTGTAGATCATCTAATGGTTCCATCTGGCCTTGAATTCTATGAATCCCCTAATTCCTAGATTTAAATTATGCCCCAGTGTGACACAGGGCCAGAAAAGGTTACACAACTTACAGGCTAATTGACCCAGATTCAGGGGCGGCTCTAGGAATTGTGCCGCCCCAAGCAGGGCAGCACGCCACGGGGGGCGCTCTGGCGGTCGCCGGTCCCGTGGCTCCGGTGGACCTCCTGCAGACGTGCTGCGGAGGGTCCACTGGTCCCACGGCTCTGGTGGACCTCCCGCAAGCATGCCTGCGGATGCTCCACCGAAGCTGTGGGACCAGCGGTGCCGTCCACCAGAGCCGTGGGGCCACTGGACCCTCCGCAGGCACGCTTGCGGGAGGTCCACCAGAGCTGCCTACCGCCCTCCCGCGGGACGCCGCCCCAAGCACACGCTTAGCACGCTGGGGTCTGGAGCCGGCCCTGCCCAGATTCAACCTTTACAGACAGATTAGTAGATAATGATTGTGTTTTTTGTGTGTTTACATACATATTGTTAGATGTTGACAATGTAACCGAACAGTTTCTGTCTGTGGCTGTATTCAGTTAGTTCAGAGATCAAAAAGAGATGCTAACACTTAGATGAACTGTGAATGTAGTAATATCATCCTTCTTATTTCTCTCTGAAGTTTCTAGTAAACTACCCATAAATGGCTGAAGATGGATAATTACCTTATGCTAATCAATGTAGCTAATTAGGAAATAAGAGGCCTACTTCAAAGGGACAATGCTTTGCCCGTTGATCACCCAAGGACTGTATGCTGTGGAGAGGCTGCAAGAGAATTACAGGATAAAAGGAACTCTTGGGTCCTGATTGAGTAATCTCAGATCTGCTTGCGCTTCATCAGGGGACATTTGAGTTCCAAGACTGAGGTCTCCAGTTCCATTCTGGATCGCCTATGGAACTTATTCTGAAAGGACTTTTTGAAACTCTAAAGCTCACCATCTCTACTATGAAACTGACCTAAGAATTCTATTCATACCTGTACATACAATGATCTTTTATCCTATACTCTCTTTTCCTTTTTAATACACTTTAGTTTAGTTAATAAGAATTGAATGGAAGCATGTATTTGGGTAAGATATTCATTAACTTGGTGGGTAAGTGTCCAATCCTTGAGGACTGGTAGAGCTTTTTATATGATGAACAAAATTTTCATTCCTATTTGACTTGGCTGTCTGGGTGGGAGCCCAAGGCTGTGTTGCTTTAAGGGAATGGTGTTTTCACTTCTGGGTAACCAGTAAGATATCGTGGAAGCTGTTTCGTTGCTAGCTTGGTAAATCTAAGTATTCGAATAACTATCAGTTTGGGGGATCATCTGCCCCGTTCTTTGCCATTTGCCCTGATCGAGCAATCTCAGTGTGGCCCCTCTGGAGCCCCAGTCACAACCAGTTCTATACTTTACCCGCTCCTTAACCTTAACCCTAACCTAACCACTAAACTAATCCCTCAGTCCCCAGCACAAAACCTGTTCACGGTTTTCAACTATTTTGAATGCACTGAAAATCTGCTGATTGAAAACACAGATTACTGCCTCCCAAAAGCCTGTTTCTTTACCTGTTTCTTTATGTTACTGTTGATATTAATCTTTTATGGTTCTCTTTTGTATATACAACTCTTGTTATTCCTAGGCCCAAAAGCTCAGAATTCTTTTAGCTAAACTCTACAACCAAAGAGTGTTTTGTTTTAGACCAATGAATGTCTATAATCATAGCTGGCCTGTACTCAGACTGTTATCCGCTCTACTTTTACCCTCACCTTTTTGACCTACCCAGATATCCAGAAAGCAACTGCTAGTACATGACGTGTCATTGCAATAGACTAACTGGTGTAGTTTATAAGGGATGCTTAGAAATGCTCACAGTGGTTAATACAATAGTAGTAGTTACCAACATTGACAGGGAATATTTGTTACAACACATGTATTCTATAATCAGTATAACTGCAAACCATTACATAATGTATTGATTAATGTCCAAGTCATTAAGAGCTAATTGGGGTGATAGACAGTCCCAGTAGTGATAAACTAGTCACAGGTGTCACTGGCTTATTAATTAAAAAGAAATCAAAACACAAGAAAGGATTTTCTTTGTTTTAAACCAGTATGTAAGGTGTGAATTTGGGGGAGTGAGTTAGAAGTGAAGTAAGCTGCCAACACTTCTCCAGGCTCAGAGGGTTTGTTCGTTTTCCTTTCTTTTCTCTATAGAGTGCTGTATTAAGGATTGATTGATTGTCTTAAATCAAGCGTCAGCCGAGTTAGTTATTTGATAACATGTGAGCAGGGAGAGTCCTTCGCTCATCATTCCAGAAGGGGGATCCAGCTCCAGCACTGGCTGGGGAGGGGGATCTGTGGGGAGCAGCAGAGAGGAGGGTCAGCGGGGACATGGCAGGGGGATTATGGAGATGGTGCCCAGAATTCAATTTATTCAGAGCTGACCTGTTCTCTCTCTCCAGAGCCTCTTGCTTCATCTCAGGATCCTGAGGGGCTCCCCACTGAAATAATGAGAGCTGGGCTAGGGGGGTGGAGATGGCCTCCTTCAGATATTCTATGGGGCTGGCATGTGGGGGTCAGAAGGTGCCCTGGGTCACCAGGATCTGACTCATTTTCTGTCACTTCTCCATTACTAATGTGCCAGCCCCTGATATTTATGGAGCCCTCTGTAGATAGGGAGGCCCAGGGCATCTGGTGATTCCTGCCCAGTCGAGCCAGACTATAAGAGCTGGATGCCCTGCTGGGATTCTACCTTCTCAGGGGGTAGATGTGCAAGGTGACCATGTTGGATGCCCAGGTCTGTGTCCAGCTGGTGGAGAGGGAATGGCTCTTCCCAACTTGGATCTCCCGGCTGGATCGGGATCCCTGGTACAGACAGGTGCAGAACACAGAGCCCCCCAGCTGTGCAATGCTCTAGGGATGAGTGAAGCTTCCCCTGGATGAGCCCACAGCTGAGATGCTCCATGCCCCCACTGTCTTGAATTGGATCCTTCAGCTTTGTGACCCCAGGGGAAGCCCAGCCTGTGAGGGAACAGACTGACTGGGCAGGTACCCAGGGAGATCAGGACTCAGGGAGAGGGACAGGTCCGCAAGGGGGTCTGGAAAACAGCGGTCAGGGTTAGATACAGAAGGTCCGACCTGGCTGGGATCTCTGGAAGGCCTGGGAGGTGAGGGGTGGCTGTTACCAGATCAAATTCATCTCAGGAATTAGAGGGGGATGGAGACTTCCTCATGGGAAACTCCCTGCAACCCTGTACCTCGCTGAGCCCCAACCCTGAACTGTGCCCACGTGTTACCCAGCAGGAGACAGCAGATTATCCCTCTCCAGCGTATTGGTGCCAACATGGGGACTGGCTAAGATGCCATTAACTGATCCATTTCCTGAGGATAATCATGAATGAAGTGGTAGGTCTGGAGGCTTAGAATGGACAATGTAGCGAGCTCCCCACAGCAGTTCCCTCTAAATGACAAATGTACTGATCAGCTGGGAGCCTCTCCCTGCTGTTGGGGAGCCCAAACCCACTACGGCTTGTCTGGGGGAGGTCTAGGTTGGATATTAGGGAAAACTTTCACTAGTAGGGTGGTGAAGCACCGGAATGGTTACCTGGGAAGGTGGTGGAATCTCCTTCCTTAGAGGTTTTTAAGGTCAGGCTTGACAAAGCCCTGGCTGGGATGATTTAGTTGGGGTTGGTTCTGCTTTGAGCAAGGGGGTTGGACTAGATACCTCCTGAGGTCCCTTCCAAGCCTAATATTCTATGATTCTAGGACACCAGGGCCTGACAGAGACCATAGATGGGGGAGATTTGGAGTTTGTTTCATTAAACCTCCCTAAGCTTTCAAATGTTACTACTGACTTTCAGCCCCTGAACCCCAAAGTAGAACCTATGGGCCCTCCAAACACACCAGGGGATCCAGAGACCCAGGGAGTGGCACTGAGCAGAGACAGGGGTTGAAACTGACCTGGTGAATGGCCCCATCTGGAGCTGAGAAACTGAGCTGTGTCACACCCGGTTCTTGGAGCAGAGATACCCAGTCCCAGGGTGAGCAAACAGCAGGAGACGGGGTCTGAGCATGTCAGGGTCACAGATTCACCACTTATGAATATCAAGTTCTGTGAGCTCAGAGTGAGTCTTAAATCTTAAAAGAGAGAGTGGTTACGGACCTTGAGGCGGATGGCAACTGGGATAAATTACAGCATGGATTTACGAAAGGTAGATCGTGCCAAACCAACCTGATCTCCTTCTTTGAGAAAGTAACAGATTTTTTAGACAAGGGAAATGCGGTGGATCTAATATATCTGGATTTTAGTAAGGCGTTTGATACGGTACCGCATGAAGAATTACTGGTTAAATTGGAAAAGATGGGGATCGAAATGAAAATCCAGAGGTGGATAAGGAGCTGGCTAAAGGGGAGACTGCAGAGGGTAGTATTGAAGGGGGAACTGTCAGGTTGGAGGGGGGTTACCAGTGGAGTTCCTCAAGGTTCGGTTTTGGGTCCGATTTTATTCAATCTATTTATTGCTGACCTGGGAACCAAGAGTAGGAGTGGGCTGATAAAGTTTGCGGATGACACCAAGTTGGGAGGTATTGCCAATTTGGAAAAGGATCGGGATATCCTCCAGGGAGATTTGGATGACCTGGTAAACTGGAGTATTAGTAACAGGATGAAATTCAATAGTGAGAAGTGTAAGGTTATGCATTTAGGGATGACTAACAAGAATTTTAGTTATAAGCTAGGGACGCACCAGTTGGAAGTAACAGAGGAGGAGAAGGACCTAGGAGTCCTGGTTGATCGTAGGATGACTATGAGTAGGCAATGTGATGTGGCCGTTAAAAAAGCTAATGCGGTCTTGGGATGCATTAGGCGAGGTATTTCTAGTAGGGACAAGGAGGTGCTAGTCCCGTTATATAAGGCGTTGGTGAGACCTCATTTGGAGTATTGTGTGCAGTTTTGGTCTCCCATGTTTAAGAAGGATGAATTCAAACTGGAACGGGTACAAAGAAGGGCCACTAGAATGATCCGAGGAATGGAAGGTCTGTCGTATGAAAGGAGACTTGAGGAGCTCGGTTTGTTTTCCTTAACCAAAAGAAGGATTAGAGGAGATATGATTGCACTCTTTAAATATATCAGAGGGATAAATACCAGGGAAGGAGAGGAATTATTTCAGCTCAGTGCTAATGTGGACACGAGGACAAACGGATATAAGTTGTCAGTCAGGAAATTCAGGCTTGAAATTAGACGAAGGTTTCTAACCATCAGGGGAGTGCAATACTGGAACAGCCTACCGAGGGAAACAGTGGGGGCGAAGGACCTCCATGACTTTAAGATTAAGCTAGATAAGTTTATGGAGGAGATGGTATGATAGGATAACGGGCTTAGTCAATAGGTCAATTAAGTGCCACACTGGTAAATTGTACAATGGGTCAATGACATGATATAACCTTTTTCCAGAGGGTATGGCTGGAGAGTCTTGCCCGCATGCTCGGGGTTCAGCTGACCGCCATATTTGGGGTCGGGAAGGAATTTTCCTCCAGGGAAGATTGGCAGTGGCCCTGGAGGTTTTTCGCCTTCCTCCGAAGCATGGGGCAGGGGTCGCTTGCTAAGGAGTGGGTGGATCGGCTTATGTGGCCTGCATCTTGCAGGAGGTCAGACTAGATGATCATAATGGTCCCTTCTGATCTTGAATTCTATGATTCTATGATTCTATGAGTCTGGGGGCAGATGGACGGACTGAAGGGGCGGAGGGAGGGTGGAGAGACTGTTCTTTAGCAATGACGTCCTACTCAAGTAAATAACAACACCCCCCAGTATGAAATAAGTTCCTGCCCCCTCAGCCAGCCTCACCCAGAGGTTCCCCCTGCTTCCCCTTCATCCCAAGCTGCTCTGCACAGCTCTGGTGCCCCCCTTCCAAAGGGCTCCAGCTGCTCCATTGGAGGGGTGCCGGGGTGGATGGACTGAGACCCATGAAGCGCACGGGGACCAGTCCTAAGGACCTGAGAGCTGGGGTCCCTGAGTGGGCAGGTCTGGAGCCCAGGCAGGGGAGGAACCAGGGTCTCTGATGCTCCATCTTCACCACCAAGGGAGACAGATGACGCAGCTCCTCAGTAATGCTGGCATGTCAGGCCGCATAGGGTGGCCTGACGGGATACCCAAGGCTTGGGGCTGCCTGATTGGCTGACACCTATTACCTAAACCAGGAAATGGCCAGGGCCCGTCAGAGCAGCGGTGACATCCTGCTGCTGCGAGGGACCCTGCACTTTGCCTGGCTCCTGCAATCTGCCTCCAGCCCTGTTCCTGCTCCGCTCCCATCCTGCTTCCTGCCTTGATCCAACCTCCTTCCTAGTTCCAGCCCTGCTCCAACAATCAGGCCAGACCACCTGTGTCCAGCTCCCAGCACCAGAGCGGGGCAGAGGGCACTGGGGATTTTTCAGTCTGGACGCAGTGTCTTTTGTAACAGAGCTGCCCTAGTCCAAGCCGGGTTAATCCAGAGCTCTTCCATGGCCTGTGCTCTGCCGGGGGTCAGAGCAGACGATCAGTCGCCCCCTCTGGCCTCCGAATCGATGTTTCTATGATACTGACGAATGTTACAGTCCTGGCCCTAAATCTGGGTTTCAGTTAAATACCGCAGGTGATCAAATCCTGCTATGAACTGAAACAACTTCTATTGGCTGCCTGGGATCCCCTGCCCCTCCCTCCCCATATCACGGCCAGCACCCCTCCCCCTGCACCTCCAAACTACCAGTGCGGTCCAAGGACCCAGGGCGTGACACTGACTGGAGACGGGGGTGAAACTGACCCAGTGATTGGTCCTGTCTGGAGCTGAGTGACTGGGCTGTATCTCACCCACTACATGGAGAAGAGACACCCTGCCATGGGGCCAGCAAGGAGCAGGAGACAAGGGGTCTCACCTGTCACTGCTACTGAGATGCGTTGGCTCATCTCTGATGGGATCGCTCACCCAGACTCCATCTTCCAGTAAACACAGGTGTACGCTCCAGTGTGCAATCCCGACACCCCTGAGAGCTGAATGAAATCAGTATAAATGTAACCAGGTAAGAACAATCCCTTGGTGTCAATTCTCTGGTTGTCCCTGAAGAACTGGATCCAGACCACGGTGGACGCCCCAGCAACTGAACATGTCAAGTTCACAACTTCTCCAGTTATGTAGACAGGCTGCTCTGGGGACACAGTGAGCTGGGGAGCCGGGAGGGGGGCTGAAAAAAAACAGGAAGGGACTGAGTGTCATACAGCAGAAGGTAAGAGTGAGATGACCAGCTCTGCTCTGTGTGTGTGACATTCATCTCATCGACTGCAGGTTCTGGATTGCCCACAGGAAATGGGGTGTCTCTGTAAAGCAAAGGCCCTAAGGGAAGCTGGAGAAAACACAGTGTTCACCTGTCACAGAGATGGAAACTGGGGCACGCTCCACCGATCCGATCTCCCTTCTGGATGGGCGTATCCAGTACAGGCAGGTGTATGACCCAGAGTGCTCTGGCTTCAATTTAAAGTTTGCGGCCCAGGAGTTGGATAAGACATCAGGTCTTATGCTTCCCCCATAGTTGTAGAACTGAAATCTTTTAATTGCCTCATCTCCACTGGGAGCCAAACATGTGAGCCAAACAGATCCCCGGTGAGGTACAGCTGGTGCCGGGGGCTCAGGGAGAGGGTGGGGGCCACCGGGGTCTCTGGAAAAGACAACGGGTGAGATTTCACTGCAGGAGAAGGGGCTCAGAGAGCTGGGAGGAGGACATGCCAGGAGGAGGTTGTTACTGGCAAGCAGAAGTGAGGGGGAGGGGATACCCACAGGTGGAATCCTTGCACCATTGCAATTCCACTGCACCCCAATTTGCTCCTACACCCCAGTACAACACTGCACCCTGAGATAGCACCGCGCCACGCCCCAGGATCTTACTGCAACCCAATAGGAGAGGAAGTTGCAACCCTAGATACCTCCACACTGCACCCAGTGCAGCATTGACTTGCAAGCCAATGTACCGTGTGACTTGTGTGTGATGTAGGAGATCAGGTAGGTCGGCCCCGGGGCTAAACGCAAGGTGAAAGAGGCCTCAGCCAGCAAGGATATGGCCTGTCCTGGAGCCTGGTGTATTGTGAGGTTACAGGAGTAAGACCCCGGCTCAGCCTTGATTTCCATCTGGTCCCAGTTATTGGGGTTGGGGATTTCACACAAGTGCTGGCAGACAGGGCCGCCCAGAGGGGGAGGCAAGTGGGGCAATTTTCCCCAGGCCCCGGGCCCAGCAGGGGCCCCCACGAGAGTTTTTCGGGGCCCCCGGAGCAGGGTCCTTCACTCGCTCCCAGGGCCCCGGAAAACTCTCGCGGGGCTGGGCCCCCGGAGCTTCTTCGCTCCTGATCTTCGCTGGCCGGGGCTCCTTCCTCTCCGGGACAGAAGGACCCCCCGCCGCCGAATTACTGCCGAAGCGGGACCCGCCGCCGGAGTGCAGCCGGATCTTCGGCGGTAATTCGGCGGCGGGGGGGTGTCCTTCCGTTCTGGGACCCGCCAAAAAAGTGCCCCAAAGACCCGTGGTGGGGGCTGCACTTCGGTGGCGGGTCCCGCTTCGGTGGTAATTCGGCGGGGGGGGGTCCTTTGGGGCACTTTAGCGGCGGGTCCCGGAAAGGAAGGACCCCCCACCGCCGAATTACCGCCGAAGCGGGGCCCCCCGCCACCGAAGACCCTGGGCCCCCGGAATCCTCTGGGCAGCCCTGCCGGCAGAACCTAGATTTATCCCTCGGACAGGCCCGAGAGCTAAGCAGATGAGAGTAAGTGGCTCCCCTTAGACATACATACATGGGGGCAGTGGGGTGGGGTGCAGAGAGAGCCTGGGGGCAGGGAGTGAGTCTGGGACAGAGGCAGGAGAGAGACCCCCAGGGAGTGAAGGGAAGAGCAGAAGGGGGAACAAGGCCCCAACACAGGGCCTCAAGCTAGTCCCACCTTCCTGTCTCATGCCCCAGTGCCTGTGACATACTTGATGGCAGATATACATGGGGGAGCTCTCCAGTAAACTTGTAGGAACAGCACCCCCTCCCCAGCATGGCTAGATCCTCTCCCAGTGTTTGAGCCCTACACCCACCCCACCTGGATGGGAGAGCGGAGGGGGACAGCTGGGATGGGATCCCACCAAGAAATGAGCAGCCTCCAGTCCCTGCTGGACTCTCCTCTCCTGCCCAGTGAGTGCTGGAGTCTCAGCCAGTAACACACTCACTTAAGGGAGTTGTGGGCTCAGCTCTTCCTACCCCACATCTCCGTGCTAGGGGCAGTGAGGTACAGAAACAGCGTTGAGGGGGGAAGTGTTGCTGATGCAAATGGTTAAACCCCAAGACCCCCATTTCCATCAGGATATTCACTACATATTCTCCATTCTGGGGGCAGAGGCAGAAGGAGGGTGAGAACCCATCAGCCGACCTTCAGACCTCCTTAGCAGTAGCTAAAAGTACTGCACAGAAATGAGGAAGCCAGGGTGGGTGTGGGGAAGGGAGGGGGAGTTTTTGCACCCGCCATGTTTCCTCTCACTGCTCCCCTGTATCTCACTGAGCCCCGACCCTGCACAGTGCCCACATGGTTCCCAGCAGGAGGCAGGGACACTCTCTGTGGGATCCCCTGGCTGGATGAGTTGCCCAGTGCACAGCCGAGGTACGGGACGGGTGGTCTCTGTCCCAGCAGTGAGCATCAGCCGATCACGCCACTGGGACCAGGAACCTCTTCAGAGACCATATCCCTGCTCTGAAAGAAGAATTTGTATCATATGGTGCTTTCATCCCCGAATGCCAAGCACCCCAGTGTCGCACCTTCCCCTGATACACGAAGGCAGCAGAGGATCCTGGCGTATTGGTGCCAGAAGGGGGTCAGGGTAACACGACAGTAACCAATCCCTCTCCTGATAGAAATCATCACTGAGGAAGCCAGGCAGCTGCAGGGATGAAGATTCACAGTGGGTGGCCCGGACAGTGCCCAGCCAGGTCTCCAGCGATGTGAGCTTCCCCCGAGCAGTGCCCACCTGGGACCCCAGGGCTGGAGCTACCCCACAGCGGTGCCCTCTCAGTGCCTATTCTTTGCAGTCAGGTGGGACCCCCCCCTGCCCAACACAGAGTGTGTGAGACGCAGGGAGTGGCCCTGACTAGAGGCAGGGAGTAAAGCTGAGGTGTTGGGGGTGTCACCATATGGTCATTTTCTATTAACAGGGTGCATGCCTCGGTTTCCCCTATGTGCTGCATGGCTAACGAGGTGGTGGGAAAAGATTGTTTCCTCTTTGCAGAGACCCAGATATTGGGTGTGGCTGATGCCTAGTGGCCTGGAGCCCCATGCCCATGAAGAGCCCAAAAAGACAATGGCCACTCCAATTTTCTGGACATTTGATGCCCAGCCACTAACAACCATGGATGTCCCAACCTCTGGGGGACGGCAGTGGGGTGTGTCCAGCTGGAGAACAAAGGGCCAAGGAGAAGGTTCAGGTGACAAGGTTTCCCCGGTAACAAGAACAAAGGACTGAGGAGGGGCCAGGTGAGGTTGCTCAGTGTGAGCTGCTGGAAGCAGAAGAAACTCAGGGACTGGGACTAGGGAGGGGCCAGAGGACTCTGGACTCCGGACTGAGCCAGATGGACTTTGCTGTAACTTCCTGTTCTCCACGGTAACTAAGGACTTTCTAGGCTGGTTCCGAAATAGCCAATAAACCCTCTGCTCTTACCACGCTAGCTGAGGGTCACTGCATCGTAAGGAAGGTGGGGGTGCGTTGCTCCCTTTGCGTGTGCAGGTCTCTGTCTCAGGTGTGAAATGAGGTGGTGTCGCTGCAGGGAGCTCGGGGCGTGACTCAGGGTTGTTGAGGGCTCCAAGGTTCAGTCCCAGGAGCTGCTGCTGACAAATGGCCCCTGGTGAGACTGTGACCCTACGGGGCTGACACAGGGAAGGGGACCTCCCAGGCACTGCTCCAGAGTGGCTCTGGAGAACCGCACCTAAGTCTCTGTCACAAGGTGGGCATCAGATCCCTAGAGACTCTCCCATCAAACAGCAGGAAAACCAGGGGCTCACCTGTCACTGTGATGGAGATGAAGCTGCTGTTCATAGATGAGATCTCTCGATTGGATTCCCGCCTCCAGTACGCACAGGTGTATGTCCCAGCATTTCCCTTCCCAGCTGTGAGCTCCAGCCGGGCGCCTTCACTCGGGTGTCGGACCACTCTGGGGTCCTGCTGCCCTTTTTGATAGAAGAATCTATAACTCCAGTCCAGCTCACGCACAGGAGCCGAGCACGTGAGAATAACCCGCTCCCATGGGAGATACACTGTGTACCCGGGGTACTGAGAGAGCGTGGGGGCCAGAGGACGGCCTAGAACAGAGGCAGAGGGATCAGTGCAGAGGGAGAGACCACAATGGAATAAGAAGGGTGAAGGGGGAAGAGCTGAGGCCTGGAGAGACATGATCACAAACCAGCCTCATCTCACTGCCCAGCCCCAAGTCCCACCCCCACGTTGGGAAATACACCACAGCAAATGAATCATGGCCCGTCTCTGTCTCTCTCTTTCTCTCCCTATGGGATCTTTTCATAGATCCCAAGGCCAGAAGGGATCATTGTGATCATGGTGTCCAACCTCCTGTGTCACCCAGGCCCTAGGACTTCCCTGAACTGATTCCTCTGTGACCTAGAGCAGATCTCTGAGAGAAATGTTCAGGCTTAATTCAGAAATCTCCAGCAATGGAGAATCCACCATGACCCCTGAGAAATGTTCCCAGTATTGAATTTCCCTCACAGTTAATATCTGCACCTCATTGCCAGTCTGCATTTGTCTAGCTCCAGCTCCCAGCCTTTGGGTTGTGTTTGATCTTTGTCTGTTCAATTGACGAGCCATCGATTATCAAATTTCTGTTCCCCAGAAGGATCCTTCTCGTTGTTACGCTAAACAGCTCGAGCTCCTGGAGTCTCTCACTCTAAGGCAGGTTTTACAACAGTTTAATCATATCCCTAACCCTGCCCTGCCCCCTCTCCAATTCATCTCCATCCCTGAATGGTGGAGACCAGAACTGGATGCAGGATTCCAGCAGCGGTTGCCCCAGGGCCAAATCCAGGGGTAAGATGGTTCCTCTCACCCTGGCATCTTTGTATGCCATGGACATCCAGGCATGTGCCATCACCCCGCCCCTGAGAGGCCAGGAGGAGGAATTATCCCCATTCTAATGGGGGAAACTGAGGCCCACAGTTCATCAGGAGCTTAAAGGATTTAGGCCCTCAAGAAATCTCATTGGAATTTTGGCACCAAACACCCTTTGTCTCCTTGGAGATTCCCCAAGGGAAGTGAGTGGTCCAAGGTGATGGGGAGAGTCTGTGGCAGGGCTGGGAACTGGACCCTCTCCAAGTCCCAGCGCACTGTTGAAATGACAAGGCACATCTGGCTCAGGGCTTCCCATAATGTCTGCCATGGCACTACCTAGCAGTATAAATTGGACACCGACACACTGAGACCCAGTTCAGTGTCCAAACCACACAGCCAATCTGCCAATCGCTGTGGTGTCTGGGTTGCCGATCGCTGTGGTATCTAGGTGGGTGACCAGCTCCCGGCTGCTCTAGGAAATAAACCCTGGTGGAGATTTTTCCAGGGAGAAGTGGCCGAGGATCAGGGATGGGGAGAGCATTTGATGGTCCTTGTACAGCCACCAAGATCTCCACATTCTCTCTCCAGCTGTAACTGGGCAGAAGGTGGAAAGCTGAGGCTGGGGGCCGGCAGGGAGTCTGGAACAGAGGCAGGGGATAGACCCCCATGGAGTGAGGGTGTAGTGGGGTGGTCAACCCGCTCCAGCCCTGAAGGGGTTAAAGCAGCCCTGGAGAGGGCTGTGGCTGGAAGAAGCTGGGCTGATTGGAGAAGCAGCCACAGCTGAGGCCACGCCTCAAGTAGGCCACAGCTGGCCCTACAAGAGGGCTGAGGGGCCAGAGGCTGCAGGAGAGACTCTCTCTAGAGAGAAGGACCTGGCTGCCTGGGAGCTGAGGCAGGTACCTAGGCTGGAGCAGTGCTGGGGAAGGGCAGAAGGAGCAGGGAGCTCCAGCAGAGGCAGCAGGTCCCACCCCCCTTGCCGATGAGGAGTGGTTAACAGCCTGCCGTCTGCCCCAGTGAGCGGAGGCTAAATGGAGACTGGCAGTAGCCACTGAGGCAAGGTGGGGATAGGGGGTCGGGGGTTCCCCTGGGAGGGGAGTTTGTGGGTTGCTGCTAGGATGCAGACCCTGATGTAAACGACACCAGGGTCCGGGAGGGACTTGGGGGAGGCCAGCGGCAGGCGAGACACCGGCCGGCAGAGGGTGCTGCAGAGGCTGGAAGAGCTAATTCCTGAGATGACCACCAAGAGGTGCCGCAGGGCTGAGTCTCACTTTGCTACAGAGGGGATGAGCAGGTGGGGGAACAAGGCCCCAGCACAGGGCCTCACCCTAGTGCCACCTCATGCCCCAGTGCCTGTGACAGACTTGATGGCAGATACACATGGGGGAGCTCTCCAGTACACTTGTGGGAACAGCACCCCCTCCCCAGTACCTGCTGGGCCCAGCACAGCATGGCTGGATCTTCTCCCAATGTGTGAGCTCCAATCCCCACCCACCTAGAAGGAATGGGGACAAGTGGGATGGGATCCCACCAAGGAATGAGCAGCCTCTGTTCCTTGCTGGACTCTCCCCTCCTGCCCGGTGGGTGTTGGAGTCTCAGCCAGTAACACGCTCACCCCAGGGAGTTGTGGGGCTGGGCTCTCCCTACCCCACACTCTCCATGCTGGGGAAGTGAGGTGCAGAAAGAGCGTTGGAGGGGGGGAGAGTTGCTGATGCAAATGGTTCAACACCAAGAGCCCCATTCCAATCAGGGTATTCACCCCACGTTCTCCATGCTGGGGGCAGAGGCAGGAGAGGGGGGAGAACCCATCAGCCGACCATGAGACCTGCCTAGCAGTAGCTAGAAAGTACTGCACAGAAATGAGGAAGCCAGGGTGGGTGTGGGGAAGGGAGGGGGAGTTTTTCCACGCACCACATTTCCTCTCACTGCTCCCCTGTATCTCATTGAGCCCCAAAACTGCACCATGCCCATATGGTTCCCAGCAGGAGGCAGAGACACTCTGTGTGGGATCCGCTGACTGCACTGGGTTCCTCAGTGAGATACTGGGGGAGATACCCACAGTGTGAGCATCAGCCGCGAATGCCGAGTACCTTAGTGTCGCACCTTCCCCTCTGGTACACGAAGGCAGCTGACGATCCTGGTGTATTGGTGCCAGCAGGGGGTCAGAGTAACACGACCAATCCCTCTCCTGATAGAAATCATCACTGAGGAAGCCAGGCAGCTGCAGGGATGAAGATTCACAGTGGGTGGCCCGGACAGTGCCCAGCCGGGTCTCCAGCAGTGTGAGCTTCCCCCGAGCAGTGCCCACCTGGGACCCCAGGGCTGGAGCTACCCCATAGCAGTGCCCTGTCAGTGCCCATTCTTTGCAGTCAGGTGGGACCCCCCTGCCCACCACAGCGTGTGTGAGATGCAGGGAGTGGCCCTGAGTAGAAGCAGGGAGTAAAGCTGAGGTGTTGCGGGGTGACCATATGGCAATTTTCTATGAATAGGGTACATGCCTCGGTTTCCCCTAACTGCTGCATGGCTAATTAGGTGGTGGGAAAAGATTATTTATTCTTTGCAGAGACCCAGATATTGGGTGTTTCAGATGCCTTGTGGCCTGGTGCGCCATGCCCATGAAGAGCCCAGGAAGAAAACGGGCGCTCCAGTTCCCCGGACATTTGATGCCAAGCAACGAGCAACCACATCCATGATCCGGTGTCTGTCTGCATTACATAGCTCAGGGTGTGCGTGTCAGTGTTACTGGAGGAGAGAATCTCTCCAGCAGCTCTGGAGAACTGGTATCCTGTAACAGTGTGATCACTGGGGGGAGCCGAACACATGAACATAACAAGCTCCCCAGAGAGGTACAGCTGAGGCATGGGGCTGCAGAGGTGTCTAGAAAAGACAACACGTAAAATATCACTGCAGGAGAAGGGGCTCAGAGAGCCGGGAGGAGAAGATACGGGGGAGAAGGTTGTTACTGGCTAACTGGAGCGACGGGGGGATCCCACAGGAGGAATAGATGCCCTCGGCAATTCCACTGCACCCCAGTCAGACCCTGCACCCCAATCTAGAATAACACCACACCCCAGTATTACAGTGATATAGCTCTGCCCTGCACCCCAGGATCTTACTGCAACCCAATAGGAGAGGAAGTTGCAGCCCTAGATACCTCCACACTGCACCCAGTGCAGCATTGACCTGCAACCCAATGTACCGTGTGACTTGTGTGGGATGTAGGAGATCAGGTAGGTCGGCCCCAGGGCTAAAGAGAAAGAGGCCTCAGCCAGCGCTGATAGTGAGAGAGGGTCGCTCAGCATGGATATGGCTCTGCTGGAGCCTGGCATATTGTGAGGTCACAGGAGTAGGGCCCTGGCTTGGTCTCAATTTCTACCTCGTCCCAGTGCTGGTACAACCTGGATTTCATCCCTCGGACAGGCCGGGGAGCCAAGCTGATGAGCAGCTCCCCACAGAGATACACGGTGTGTGGGGGGGTACAGAGAGAGCATGGGGGCCGACAGGGAGTGTGGAAGAGCCAGTGGGGAAACCCTTAGAGAGTGAGGGGAAGAGCAGATGGGGGAAGAAGGCACAGACACAGGGCTTCGACCCAGCCCCACCATCCTGCCTCCTGCCCCATGACTGTGAAATAACCCACAGCAGCTATACATGGGGGAGCTCTCCAGTAAACCAGTGGGAACTGCGCCC
Organism: Mauremys reevesii; assembly: GCF_016161935.1. Classification (NCBI taxonomy): domain Eukaryota; kingdom Metazoa; phylum Chordata; order Testudines; family Geoemydidae; genus Mauremys; species Mauremys reevesii. The sequence continues at coordinate 5,989,799 of NC_052635.1, forward strand.
CTTCCCCAGTACCTGCTGGGCCCAGAACAGCATGGTTGGATCCTCTCCCAGTGCCTGAGCCCTACACCCACCCTACCTGGACAGGAGAGGGGCTGGGGACAGCTGGGATTGGATACCACCAAGAAATGAGCAGCCTCCGGTCCCTGCTGGACTCTCCCCTCCTTCCCGAGGGGTGTTGGTGTCTCAACCAGTAACACGCTAGGGAGCCGTGGGGCTGGGTTCTCACTGCCACACATTCTCCACACTGGGGGAAGTGGGGTGCAGAGAGGGGATTGAATGGGGCAGGGTTGTTGATGGAAATGGTTCAACCCGAAAACCCTCATTCCCACCCCATGTTCTCCATCTGGGGGAATGAAGTGCAAGTGGGGGAGAACCCATCAGCCGACCTTCAGACCTGCCTAGCAGTAGCTAGAAGGCGTGAAAGAGAAATGAGGAAGCTCAGGCAGATGTGGGGAAGGGAGGGGGGAGTTTTTCACCCACTACGTTTCTTCTGGGGTTTCTGCAGAACCTGCTTTTAATGTCCCACTGGGCGGTGCTGGGTCTGTGCCCCCTGGCCCTGAGTCCACTGTGGGAGCCCAGAGCTGGGGTAGAGAGAGCTCCCCCCGACACACACACACACAGACCCACCCCGATGGGCCCCTGTCTGGGGGGGACTCAGTGTAACTGGTAGGTGGGTGCTCAGTCTCCATGGTCCATCCAGCCCTCACTCTCTCTGCTGAGGATGCCAATGAGGGGCTGAGTAGCGCTCATGGGGATGGGGGCATCGTCTCCCCTATGGTTTGGCCTGGGACCCAGCAAAGGGACCCTCAAGGAGGCATCAGCTGGGGTCTCTCTTCCATCCCCATGGACATAGCTCCGGACTGGAGTTGCTGCTGCTGGGACAGGTTCCACAGGAGATGCCTGTGAATGGGGCAGCCTGACCACCCAGAGAATGACATGGGCGCACCCAGGGACCCCCCTTCCTTTGAATTCTGCACATTACCATGTGGAAGGAGCAGGATCCCACCCCCCACTGTCTGAGACCTCCCCACTGTGAGCATCTCAGCAAGAAATGGAGACGTCATTACCTGCAGGGATCACCGGCCTGGGGAGAATCAGGAGAGAGGCTGGAAGAGAAGAGAATAGAGGGGCTGAGAGCTCTGGGGAGGGGATGGGGGGTGTAGGAGGATGGAGGGACGTGGGTTGGGTTATCACTGGACAGACACACAAAGGAATGGGGGCTGAGGGAGGTCACTTACCCATCAGAGGCAGAAGGAGAGTTAGCGCCATGCTGAGCTGGTCGCTCTGGGCTCGGTTCTGGGTTCTCAGCTCAGCCACCAGCCCCATCTGGGTGCAAGGAGGGGGATGGGCCCCTCCTCTCTGACGAAGGCAGAGGAAGTCACAGCCTCAGGCGTGGTCACTGCTCAGCTCAGGGACTGGAGAGACACCAGCGCCTGGTGCGTAGGGCGTGCGTAGGGGAGGTGGCCAATTATCGGGGCTGACAATTGGTGTGGGGGTGGGGCAGCAGCCCCAGGTTACTGACACCCCCAGGGGTGAGCCAAGGATTCAGCTGGTGCAAAAGAGCCTCAGATGAGTTTCACTGGCTCACACCCACTGGGATCTGGCCTTAGTGACTCCCACGGAGCTATGGCCCATTGACCCCAGCTGGGATCTGGCCCCATTCACTCAGTGCAGCTACGGCCCATTGACCCCAGCTGGGATCTGGCCCCATTCACCCAGTGCAGCTACGGCCCATTGACACCCACTGGGGATCTCACTCATTCATAGCAAAGACTCGGAAACCAGCCCCCTGGTCCTGCTGTGGCCTTGGGTGTGTTTTAATCTAACATTTGGAGGTGCTGCTGCGGCACAGGGAGCTTAGCACACATGGGGAATGACAGGCTGGGGAGGGTTTCCAGTCCCCAAACCCTGACCCCGTGTGTTTGGCATTGACCCCGCACTGTCACTAAGAGGGGGAACAGGCGCTGGAGGATGGGCCCAGCCTAGCTGGAGATGGTGCCCGGCTGGGAAGTGAGCAGAAAGGGAGGCAGCCCAGACGAGATGAGGGCTGTGGGGAGAAGCTCTCCCCCTTCTCTGGTCACTGGACTGAATGTCTGGAGAGAAGCATCTGCACAGACAGCCCAGGGAGGGGCTGGGGAAAGGGCCAGGAGGGAAGCCAAGGTAGGAAGGAGTCCGGGAGGCATCTGTGAGGGGTCTGAGGGAGCAGGTATTAGCTGTTCAGCACAGCATCTTGGGTCTGGAGCCCCGGGAAAGAGCGGCAGTTTTCATTCCCCTACCAACCCCCGGGAATGGGGGCCGGGATTCCTAGACACAAGGAGGAGAAGCCCCTCTGAGGTTGGAAGAGGGTCTCCAGAGGGAAAGTCCTAGGAAGCGTCGGTCTGTGCAAGAGCCGGATGAGCCTGGGGAGTGGTGAAGGGGCTGCGGGGGCAGGGGGAGCCTGGGGAGAGACGGAGAATATGTTTATCTGAGTTTAGTTCACTGGACTCTTTGTTTATCCCCACGGAGGAGAGTCTTTAAAGTGACCCAGCTGGATGGCCCCATGATGGGAGGAGAAATCACCCCAGGGCTTGAGCTGTGCCCCACCCCTGACACGGCTGCATTTCGGTGGGTTGCTGGAGCATTCATTGACCCCTCTGCAGATATTGTAGTTAGCTGGCATTCCCCAGCAGTCTCTTGGGATCCTTTCTGCATAGTGTACTCCCAGGGGAGCGGGTTCCCCTCAGGTGTGTGGCTCCCTGGCATGAACTGGTGTTGGGGCACAGATCCTTCCATCCAAAAAGGCAGCAGCTCCCCATCATAGTCCCAAATGCAGGAGCCCAGCTGGAGCTCACAGCAGAGAAGCGAAACGCTGGGTCATAAACCTGTGCGTACTGGAGATGGGAATCCAATGGAGAGATCCAATGTAGAGACAGTGCCCCCATCTCCACCACAGAGACAGGTGAGCGCCTGTTTTCCTGCAGTTTGATGGGAGAGTTGCTGGAAATCTGAAGCCCACCGGAACATGCCAGTTTCTTCACCTCTTTCTAGTCAATGCCACTCCCTGCATCTCAGATACTCTGTGGTGGGCTTGGGGGCCCCATCCCACCAGCAAAGACTGAGCATCCACTAGGCACTGCTGTGGGGAAGCTCACAGTGCTGGTATCATAAGAACATAAGAACGGCCAGACTGGGTCAGACCAAAGGTCCATCTAGCCCAGTATCCTGTCTTTTAACAGTGACCAATGCCAGGTGCCCCAGAGGGAATGAACATAACAGGTAATGATGAAGTGATCCATTCCCTGTCGCTCATTCCCAGCTTCTGGCAAACAGAGGCTAGGGACACCATCCCTGCCCATCCTGGCTAATAGCCATTGATAGACCCATCCTCCAGGAATTTATCTAGTCCTTTTTTTAACCCTGTTATGGTCTTCGCCTTCACAATATCCTCTGGCAAGGAGTTCCACAGGTTGACAGTGTGCTGTGTGAAGAAATACTTCCTTTTATTTGTTTTAAACCTGCTGGCTGTTAATTTCATTTGGTGACCTCTGTCATCAGATGCCACCAGTGCGGTGCTCTGCTCTGTTCAATGTTGCTAACAGTTGGCTGTGTATGTGTGTTCCCTCTGTGTGCTGCCCCTGCTCTGCAGATCGCTGGCACAGCAAACCCCGAGAGAAGCCCCAGTGACCGCAGACTCCGATAAGGTATGAAGGCACCAACCTGGTTTATTGTCAAGCGAAGCACAGTAATAGTTTCCCACAGACTCTACAGGACATACTATGAAGATGTGCCCCCCGACAATTGACCGGCTCAGTCAGGGGCGGGACTCTCCACTGCCCCCTAGGCCAGACAAAGACGTCCGCTCAGGGATGCATTCTTATACACAGGTACAAACAGGTTTTGCATCATTGAACGCTATGAGGTACAGCCCCTCTATGCATTATGGTGCAGATTGGTTTGAACAAATAAGTCTATCCATCATACTGTCTATTCATCGTATTGTCCTTTCATATTGTCTATCCATTGCATTGTTCTTTCATATTGTCTATCCATCATTGTTATATCCTTGGGGGCAACAGCTTTAGGAAGAAACCACTGAAGACACAGAGAGCTGTAAACCTTGGAGCAGCCATTTATTGCTACACACAGAACTAACCAACAGCCAGCCCAAACAGGCTGGGCTATCCCCTAATAATCTAACTCAGTTGCCATAGCAACACAAGATTCTATTACCACGACAACCAAATACACAACATATTCCTCCCCCCTTAATAAGAATGTCCCCAAAATAAAACAAACACTAACTAGAGGGTAGACTGCCTCCATTCCCAGCTAAACCCCGGGGATTATTTTGCCCCTAACCGTGGGTTCGCTCTAGCTAAATATCCAGCCGATGAGGAGGCCTTCTGTCTCTAGCTGGATTACAGCAGACTTCTGGTGTTGTTGCACCCAAAAGTGTCTTGGGTGCGGGCCTGACAAAGGGCTCAGGGTTCGTAGGGCAAAGAGGTGAGGATGTGGTATCAGCTCGTGCCGGGCAGAGGGATATCTCTGCCACTGGCCGTAATGGAGGGGGACAGTCAGGAACAGGTGACTCTTGATTCGGTGGCTCACTGGAGGTGGTGAAGTCAGGCAACTCAACTGAAGATGTGTCCTGAGGACTGGTATGACCTGGCAGCAGCTGATCTACATGTCACCTCCAGGTGAGATCCTCTGCAGTCCAGACTGTGTAAAAAACAGGTCAAGTTTGAGCGATCACAATGGCAGGGACCCATTTAGCTCCAGAAGTATAATTCCAAGCCAAAACTGGCTGTCCCGGGCTAAAGGTTCGGTCTTTTGCTCTGGGTGCCTGCTTGATGACTTGATCTTGCTGCTGACATTGCACAATTTGTCTGGGTTCAGAAGGTTTCAGCAGATCAAAGCAAGTGCACAGCTGTCATCCAATCATTAGAAAGACCGGGGATGCCTTGGTTGTAGCATGAAGTGTGTTTCTGTAGGATAGTAAGAAGGAGTCCAAACACTTTTGAATGGATAGTTGTCCCCTTGCCAATTTCAAAGCTTGTTTCATTGTCTGCACAAATCTTTCAGCTAATCCGTTGGTGGATGGATGATATGGTGCTGAAGTGATGTGGTGTATCCCATTTGCCTTCATAAACTTTTGAAACTCCTGTGAAATGAACTGCGGTCCGTTGTCACTCACAAGTTTTTCTGGCAGACCGAAACGACTAAAGAGTCCTCGTAGTTTTTGGATAGTACTCTCTGCAGTAGTGGACTCATTATAGAGACTTCTGGCCATTTAGAATGGGCATCTACCACCAAAAACATGCTTCCTTCAAGGGGCAAGTGAAGTCAACGTGAATATGTTGCCACGAGTTCTCAGGCCAGTCCCATGGATGTAGGGGTGCCCACTGGGGTGCATTCCTCACACCCTGACATGACATACAAGCTCTTGCCTTCTCTTCAATAGCACTGTCCAACCCAGGCCACCAAAAATAGCTTTGTGCAATTTCCTTCACGTGCACTATTCCACAGTGACCGGAATGAAGCTGTTCTAACATTTGTGTTCTCAGTGTGGTGAGATAATGACACATCTCCCCCACAACAAACAACCAGATTGGATTGATAACTCCGTCCTCCTGGACATGTAGGTAACAAGGTCAGGTGAGACCAGAGAGGTTCGCCGAGATGTTCCATGCATCACCAGGTCCATAACTTGGGACAATATTGGGTCAACTCGAGTTGCATTCTTTACCTCAATAGCAGTGATAGGTGTATTCTCTACTTGTTCAAAGTAAAAGATTTCCTTCTGGGCAATATCTCAACGCTTGACTGGCAAAGGCAGCCTTGAGAGACCATCCGCATTGCCGTGCAGAGTGGATTTACGATATTTGATTTCATATGTGTGCGTTGAAAGTAACAATGCCCAACATTGCATACGACTAGCGGCTAATGGAGAAATATCTGTGCGGGGTCCAAAAATTGAAGTCAGGGGTCAATGGTCAGTGAGAAGAGTAAACTTCCATCTGAACAGGTACTGATGAAACTTCTGAATCCTGAAAACAATTCCCAATGCCTCATGTTCGATTTGGGCATAGTTAGTTTCCGCTTTGCTTAAAGTGCCAAAAGCAATAGGTTTCTCTTCTCCCGAAGGCATAATGTGTGACACGACTGCTCCCACTCCATAAGCGGATGCATCGCAGGCCAACTGTAGGGGTAAGGATGGATCAAAGTGCGTTAGAACTTCAGAATTTAGCAATGCATCCTTAGCTTTGTTAAATGCAACATCGCAGGCTTCAGTCCACTTCCAGGCCTTGTTCTGCCCAAGGAGTTCGTGAAGTGATTTTAGCAGGGTGGCTAGCTGCGAGATATACTTTCCATAATAGTTCAATAGTCCTAGAAACGAGCGAAGCTGGCTAACATTTCGAGGAGGGGGAGCCTCCACAATAGCCTTAACTTTGGCAGGGGCCTTATGAAGACCTGTAGCATCAATGATGTGTCCCAAATATTCAACACAGGGCTGGAAGAATTCACACTTGTCTTTGCGGACTCACAGTCCATACTCTTCCAGTCTTTGTAGGGTAGCCTCTAAATTCTTTAGGTGATCCTCCTCATTCCTTCCAGTGACCAGGATGTCACTGAGATAGCACTGGACTCCTGGAAAGCCACACGAGATCTGGTCCATAGCCCACTGGAACTGGGTTGGGAGCAGACGTTATTCCGAAGGGTAGGCGACAGTATCGATAAAGCCCTTTATGTGTCACAATAGTCAACAGCTCTTGGGACTTTTCATCGACGTGCATCTGTAAATACGCTTGACTCAGATCAATCTTACTGAACTTTTGTGCCCCCGCCAGGCCTGCGAAGAGGTCATCGATGCGGGGAAGCGGGTATTGCTCTGCACATAACACTGGGTTGACAGTGACTTTAAAATCACCGCAAATCCAGAGGGAGCCATCTTTCTTCACTATTGGAACGATAGGAGTGGCCCATGAGCTATGGGTAACTGGTATTAGGACTCCATTTGTGACCAGCCACTCCAGATCCGCTTCGACTTTCGGCCTGATGGCATATGGCACAGTTTGGGCTTTCAGATATTTTGGTGGACTGTCAGGTTTAATGTTCAATGTCACAGTGATTCCCTTCTTCCTTCCCAGATCCTCTCCAAAAACAGCAGCATGTTTCCTTAGTATAGTGGTCAGATCAGTTTCTTCTTTGGTCACTCGGTGCACTTCTGCCCAATTCAGCTGGATCTTCCCAAGCCAAGACCTACCCATTCAGGCTGGGTAATTACCTCTCACCACAAACAGTGGCAATTTAGCAGCCTGTCCATTGAACTCCACGTTAACATCAGTAGTGCCCAATATGGGCACAGCTTCTCCCATATATGTCTTCAGCACTGTTTTTGTTGCTTTAAGTGGAAGATGCTGTAGCTTTTCTTTATACACATTCTTTATTCTCTTTACGGAAAAGGATAAATGGACACAAGTCAGATATCAGGAATGGCAATATACAAAAACCTGTAGGAGAACACTTCAACTACCCTGGCCACACAATAGCAGATCTTAGGGTGGCCATCCTGCAGCAAAAAAACTTCAGGACCAGACTTCAAAGAGAAACTGCTGAGCTTCAGTTCATCTGCAAATTTGACACCATCAGCTCAGGATTAAACAAAGACTGTGAATAGCTTGCCAACTACAGAACCAGTTTCTCCTCCCTTGGTTTTCACACCTCAACTGCTAGAAGAGGGCCTCATCCTCCCTGATTGAACTAACCTCGTTATCTCTAGCTTGCTTCTTGCTTGCATATATATACCTGCCCCTGGAAATTTCTACTACTTGCATCCGACGAAGTGGGTATTCACCCATGAAAGTTCATGCTGCAGAACGTCTGTTAGTCTATAAGGTGCCACAGGATTCTTTGTTGCTTTTACAGATCCAGAATAACACGGCTCCCACTCTGATTCTTTATACACAGTCTCTGAGACCAGTGAGACCGATGTCCAGTTCCATGTATATAGGTTTGCCATCCAAGAACGGGGTTACCCAGTATTCATGTGAGCCCACTGCCAAAGACAAAACGTGTAGTGGCTCTTCTTCTGAGGAGGAGGTATCCCTTTTTGCCACAGTGTTGACACACCAGGTCCTTACACCAGCATTCAGATGCCTGGTGACCCGGCTTACCACAGTGGTAACATTCCTGACTCCCCACAGTTTTGTGGGTAGGTTCTTGTGACACCTCATGCATCCTAGGGGATGCACCGATGGATTTTGCCTCCTTTGTAGCCAGTTCCATGGAGACAGCAATATCAACAGACTTCTGTAAGGTAAGCTGAGCCTCTGTCAACAGGCGCTTCCGTATAGCGTTACTGTGCAGGCCACACACTAACCTGTCACGTAGGGCATCATTTAACATCTCCTTAAATTCACAGTGTTCTGCAAGCTTGCTACAAATTGTACAGCTGTTTTGTCTTCTTTCTGGTCTCTTTTGTGGAACCTGTATCTTTCAGCAATTACCAGTGGTTTTGGAGAAAAATGGGACCCAGGATTTCTACAATGTCACTGTAAGATTTGGTCTCTGGCTTAACAGGGTGTAGTAAGCTGCACACTTAAGAATATTGGCACCTTCTTCTCTTCTGTAATGTCATTTGCAGTAACAAAAAGCTCAAAACGCTCAGTATACAGTGACCATTGCACTATATTCTCCTCAAAAGGTTCCAGTGGCCCTGTAAGTGTAGCCATGATTTTAGTTTCAGTTTCACAGTCAGAGCAAACAAGCCAGTTCTCACCCCCTTTCAGCAGCAAACAAGGTTTGTTTGTTTGTTTTTGTACCTTAACTTCTACTTCCTTCTTTTGCTGGAGCAGCACAGGGATCCCACCCTCGTCGCCATGTTGTTATATCCTCGGGGGCAACAGCTTTAGGAAGAAATCACTGGAGACACAGAGACCTGTAAACCTTGGAGCAGCCATTTATTGCTACACTCAGATCTAACCAACAGCCAGCCAAACAGGCTGGGCTATCCCCTAATAATCTGACTGAGTTTCCATAGCAACACAAGATTCTGTTACCACGACAACCAAATACACAATTATATTGTCCTTTTATACTGTCTTTAGACTGGGTCTGCCTGTTCCTTGTTATCTGTGTGGGTGCCATCCTGGCATACGTTCATCTTATTAGTACTTACATGTGTATACGCTCTTGCCAGCTTCTGTGAGCAGGGCCTGCCTCTGGCTCCCAGCCTAACTGTGCTTTATGTTAGCAAAGTCTTGACCATTACTTCAGTTCAGGCCTCAGGCCTCATACCGGGCCTCTGATACCCAGGGTTTATGTCTCAGGGCCTCATCTTACTACAACCTCTAGTTCTTGCGTTATAAGAAGTAGTAAACAACACTTCCTAATCTACTTTCTCTACACCAGTCATGATTTTATATCCCGGCTGGGCACTGCTGCGGGGAAGCTCACAGCGCTGGAGTTCCACAGACTGACTTTAAAACATATTCTTTGTACAGTAAACCCAGGCAAAGTTCTCCCTCTCCTGCTGGTTTGGTCCATTTGTCTTCTCCATTTGCATCTAAGGTGAAGCCAATGTACTTCCCTGGTCCTATGATTGGACTCAAGCTGCCGCGCTGTCCGGATGGGCTGAGCACCATGGGTCCCCGCCTCAGGGCAGTCTGTCAAACAGGGCGGACACTTTGCAGAGGGTTAGGGGTGGTCTCTCCCACTCTGGGTCGGTGGGAAGCCACTCTGCCTCGCTGTGTCAGTGGGCACCGCCCACAGCCAGGGAGTTAGCAGGGTTTGGTGTGGGACTCCGGGGTGGAGAGGGCTCAAAGTGATCAGCAGGTCCGACGTTGAGGTTAGGCAGGATACAAGTAGCAAAGGCTCAGGGCTCAGCAGGCCCTTGGGCAGGGGCTTAGCACCACAAAGTCTAGGGCTGAGCCCTGAAGCAGCAGCAAGTGCTCTCAGCCCTCAGGCCAGGGTGGATTTGATTTAAATCATGATTTAAATCACTAGTCAGGAAGACACCGTTTAATCATGTATCATGACATAAAAGTGCATTCTGTTGGCATCTTATAACCTTAATACATATTCTTCACAACTCAGAGATAGATGTAGGTGTCATTTTTAGAAGGTACACACTATACATTTTTAAAGTGATTTATTTTGAAAACTTTTCAGATTAGTTTTACAGGTATATCAGAAATTGAATGGTTGTTTAGTTATTTCATTTACCGAAGTAATATCACCAGACAGAGAGTTAAATGTTTTTATTTAACTAAAACAACCTCATGTATTCTGGATGTTTTTCTTAAAAAACAAACATAATATTTTAACAAAACAATTGTAACCCTTCTGCCCATCAGAGGCCAGGTTCAGTATCTAGGAGGTCCATTTCACATAGCTGAAGTGGTGTAACTCAGATTTATTTCCCCCACCCCATGTAGACCAGAGTTCATAACCACTTACGCAAAGTAGGCATAACACTTATTCCAAAGAATCAGTCATTTCAGCTAGACAGCAAGTAATACAACACCTAATGGAGCCACAGCAGAGAGAAGAGGAACCACAGTGGTGCTCAGTACTCTCAGAAGGGAGCCCACACTACCACATACCTATCCACACTCTCTTTTAGCTCAATGGGCTTTGGAACCCATGTCCATTGCCTAGTGAGTGCTATTTAGTTGAGGGTGAGTCCCTCCATCATAAAATGCCAAGTACAGTTCTACTGTCCTTGATTCCATAACCAGGATAACAACCCTTTATTACTTCTACCCCAATAACAGAGACTGAGGGTCCCACAGCAGCCAAAGTGATCATTTGGGCAAGCAGTCCCTTCATTCTGGGTGGGGGGCGGGGTGCCCATGCAAATGAGATCAGCCCCTGAAGTACTTTTCCACAGCTCACCACCACATGTCAGGGTAGAGCTCATTCTGACTCTGCTTACACAAGCATATGATTTTTTAAATTTAGTTAAACATTCAAATTTTTTAAAAATCAGGTTTGTTTTTGTTAAAATTGTTCAACTAAAATAGTCAAATGAAATATTAAAAAATCATTAAATCGACTATGGCAGCCAGGTCAACATGAGAAACTTAACATATTGGCTTCTGCAGCTAACTCAGTCATCTTCACCTTCATTTTCCTGTTTGTTCATAATCTGGAAAAGAAAAAACAAGCTTTCCTGCTTTTTCAGGTCCCAAACGATTTCTCAGTTTGGAGTGAATTAGTCCAAAGGAGGAAAAATATTCTTTCGATACCGGCAGAAGAAGCTACTGCTGTTAAAAGTGAGATTATCACTTCAGCATCTCTGAATCCAAGTGCTTAAGTAACTTTCATCAGTTCACTGGTGTGACTTTCTTTAAAACATCATCAGCAAACATATTTCTTGAATGATTCACCCTTAGCTCTGAAGTTTATTATAGTTGGCATTACGGAGGGATGGTTGCTGGATGTCCATGTCATAGCTAACTCCTCTTCTACCGCAGTTAAGATTTGACCCTGGTACTGAGTATTGAGAATATTTGCAAGAAAATGAGCTGGAGATAGTGCTTGTCCCATTCATTTTTTTAATGCTTGTAATTTAACTCTGTCATTGCAAATGTCTCTTTTTAAGATCTCATTCAGTTCCTTCCAAATTTCAACAGCGTCAGCAATAAAACAGCTCTTTCCCTGCATTTTGTTCAAGGCTACAGAAATAGGCTTCAGGGTACTCAGCATGTGTTCAACATTTCTCTTAAGCCCAATGTTGAGAACTTTGGCTGGGGCAGTGCCATCTATTTTTTCACTATTTTGTTCACAAACTGTCATCAGATTAGGCCAGTTCTTGATGTAATGCTCAAAACAGTCCACTACTGAGTTCCATCTCATGTCTTGTGGGCGAGTTAGCTTGGTTCCGCCCACTTTTTTTTCAGAGCAGCTGCTGTGAAGTGGTTGTTACAGAAGTATTTTGCAATTTCAACAACATTAGCCTTTATTTCTGGAACATTGAAGTCTTTGGCTAGGAGACCCATCAAATGAGCACTGCAACTGTATGTTCTTAGCTTGGGACTCTTCACTCTTTTTCTAAATTTCTTCTCATCTTGTATACATTTGCAGCATTGTCCATGACCAAGCTGCGTACTAGACATTGATTCCCCCCCCCCACAGTTTGTTATAGCTTTTACTACTACTTCTTGTAAGTGTTGCCTGATTTAGGAGACTAATAATACTGAATTGGATAGTACAGGTTTTAGGTTCGCCAGTCTGTTTGATCAGAAGATAAAGTTCTTGTCCCAAATCAGGCCCCACAGAATTTACAAAGGACCCTCGGGAGTATGACAGGAAGCTCACACTGAGACAGATATAGCCTTAAAGACTTATTAAAATGAAGTAATAATTAAATGGTAAAATAATTAGAGTTACAACATTACAGTTGTATGACTGCTATTCAGAAGATACATATGGTATTATATGCTACAAAGCTTTGGTTAATATACTCGGTCCTTCCTTGATAACCTGGTTCTGAGAGACATAGGACCAGCCTCACCTCTGGCGGTTCAGGTTCCTCAATTCTTGAGTGAGAGGTGCAACACTTAGAAGAAGCTAGAGCTAAGAGCTATCGAAGCTAACTTAGAGTTTACTTAATTAACTTAAAATTAAAACCTAATAAACAAAATGGTTGAGGTCTGTTATTTCTCACCTCTATACATTATTTATTTATTTTCAAACATTTTTGCTGTTAACAAGCATGTTATCTCTGGAGACACAAATCCACAGTTTGAGAACTGCAAAACTAATCATCTCTGATGGTATCTTCTAGACTGAGCACTGAGCCCCAGTGGGTAGATAGAAAGATTAACCTAAATAATCTATACAGAAGCCCCTGAAACCCTATAAGAAAACTTTTCTTAAATATTACATGAATATATTCTCATACTCTAGAATTAGAATTTATCATCCCTATTCTATGATGAGATATCTTTGAGCTATAATGTATCGTAATTAAAATGCCCTCAAAAAGCATTTTATCGAAAAAATCCGATTTAAATTAAAAAAGCAATGATTTTTATCCACCCTGATCACTGGTCGCTGAATGTGCAAAAGTTGCTATTCCAAGAGGAGGGGGGCTGCATGGAAGTTTTGGGTGTCACGTTGTGGTTTCATCCGAAACCACCTGCCCTGTAACCCTGCGTGCCTTGAAATGCTCGGCTGCTGCTGCTGCCTTTCTGCACCGTGTACTGAGTGTCTGTGTGATCAACAGCCAACTCCAACCCAGCAGCTTACTCGGTAAACCCCCACCACACTCTGGTCTCCTCCAGCCTTGGTCATTACTAGCTAAGGGACTCCAACACCCCCAGCCCAAATTTTCCTGAACCATCTGCACGGAAATATCCAGCCCTCTCCGGGAGCATCCAGAGAAATAATAAGGGCAGCTTGTTCCTTTAAAGAGACAGTCCACAGCTGCTGGCCACGTTCACTGGAGTTACCAGTGACTTGAATTTCAACCCAGCCCTGGGTTGGTTTCGATCGAAATAACCCAAGTTCAGTAACAAAGACCATGGGTTAAGTGGTGCCAAGAGAAAAGAGTCCAAGCCAGAGACAGTTATAAGTCAATCAAAGTGAAAACATGCAGCTGAGAGGCGAGTACTCGCTGTAGCAAGGCCTGGTCTGTGTTCGAGATGGTTTCGGTCTGCGATTCCGCTCGGTCCAGCCTGGCTGACTGTGTCTCAGGCAGGACCTTCCACTGAAGTACAAGGTGCTTGTTTCTCTTCTCATCTTAGGGGTGTAGGGAACTTAAGGGTTCACTGCCTCTCTCTCTATTGTCCAGGACAGCATGTCTCTTTAAGTTCATTGATCCTGGTTCAAGAAGCAGGAAGGTCTCCTGGGGATACCATCTCTGGCCCCAGTCGATAAAGGAGACATCACCTCCTCTCCTTGGTGACTTGATGGCTTTGTTTACTGCACATGTACATCCTAATTCTCTTGTCACTGGTCACCCGGCCTCATTTGTATTCAAGCCCTGGACAGACCTGGTTCCCCTTTGTTCAAATACACCTCTACCCCGATATAACATGACCCAATATAACACAAATTCGGATATAACGCGGTAAAGCAGTGCTCCGGGCGGGCCCGGCTGCGCAGTCCGGTGGATCAAAGCAATTTCGATATAACACGGTTTCACCTATAACACGGTAATATCTCTGCAAAGGTTATGATCTACTGAATATATTTTTCCTCTTTGTATGCATGTGTCATTGTTTTATTTGAAGTTATGAATATTGGCTGTATACATGTTTGATTTTAAATAATCTTAGGTCTGGTCCACACTAAGAAGCGGGGTCGAACTAGGGTACGCAAATTCAGCTACGTGAATAGCATAGCTGAATTCGAAGTACCCTAGTTCGAACTACTCACCCGTCCAGACGCCGCGGAATCGAAGTCCGCGGCTCCAAGGTCGACTCCGCCACCGCCTTTTGCAGTGGTGGAGTACCGGAGTTCGAACTATCGCTTCCGGAGTTCGAACTATCGCGTCCAGATTAGACGCGATAGTTTGAACTCCGAGAAGTCGAACTCACCGCGTCGACCCGGCTCGTAAGTGTAGACTAGCCCTTAGTAAGGCATTTGGTCAGCTTCTTTAGAAAGGAATGTGCAAGTTAAGTGCCCAATCAAGAAACACTTAACAGACAATGGATCTTGGAAGGCTCCAATCCACATAAGAAGTCTACTTGAGGATGTTCAAGGTAACATGTGAACCATGGCTGCTACCTGTAAGTTCTGAGTCATGCATGGACATGTGACTTGCACATGTGACTCCAAAACTCCATCTTGTAGCTGGATTCTACACAGGAGGAGGGAGGGGTGTCCACCCACAAGAGAAAGACTATTTAAACCCCTGGGAGACCCCTCTCAGCCTCTCCACCCCCAAGGATACCTGAAAGACACTGGAACAAAGGACAGTAACTACAGGGGGTGTGAGTGATTGCTGAACCCAGACTAGGAGGAGACTAGTCTGTAAAAGGGAGCTTACTGGAACTCCTCTGAGAGTGAGGTTTTATCGGTATTCAGTTTTCTTACTGTATTAGGCTTAGACTTGCGTGTTCTATTTTATTTTACTTGGTAATTCACTTTGTTCTGTCTGTTACTACTTGGAACCACATCAATCCTACATTCTGTATTTAATAAAATCACTTTTTACTTATTAATTAAGCTTTATACAGGGTAAAACGGATTTATTTGGGTTTTAGACCCCATTGGGATTTGGGGATTTGGGTGTTAAAGACAGGAACACTTCTTAAGCTGATTTCAGTCAAGCCTGCAGCTGTTAGGGGACATGGTTCAGACCTGGGTCTGGGTTTGCAGCAGGCTAGCGGGTCTGGCTCAAACCAGGCAGGGCACTGAAGTCCCAAGCAGGCAGGGCGGGAAAGCAGGGGCAGAAGTAGTCTTGGCACATCAGTTGGCAGCCCCAAGGGGGTTTCTGTGATCGAACCCGACACAACATCATTGCAGTCCTGTGTAGGGAGTGAATACAGGGCTTTCCGGGTTCACACTGGGCAAGCAAACACTGTGCACGAGCAGCCCAGGTTGAGCAGCTGTGAAACAGTGACCAAGCCCCACCCAGATGCAGGTGCATTTCAGTCGGTTACTGGAGTGTTCATGGCGCCTAAAACCCTTTTCAGATCCTGCGGAGGTTTCTCAGATCTCACTCTAGGAGTTTCCACCAGAACCTCCCCCAAACATGCTGGAATTCAAGGGGAGCAATTGCAACCCAAGTGGGTCTCTTTGTGGAGAGAATCCAAGACACAGAATGAAGGGCCCCCTTCACAGAGCGAGCCAGTTACCTGGGTCTAAAAGCAGCAGTGGGAAACGAGGAAGATGAGACTGTTGATGAGGAAGAAGGAGCCACCTACTGCCAGCTCCCAGACACAGAGGAAGCTGCGAGCTGCAGAGAGGGGAGAAGCTCAGATGGAACCATCAGGTTAATATTACTGCTGAGCGTGATGCACATGATGTCCATGTGCCTGTGCCTCTAGAATTTGTGACAAACTGCTCTGGATCTCAGGAGTCATCAAGCTGAAATGTGAAACCCACCCCAGCCCTTCTCTCTTAGACTGGTGAACACCTACCTCTAATTCTTCCCATCTGTCTCCCTGTCCTCCAACACCCCTGTGACCTGCCCTGTCCTTGCTTGTCTGTCAGGGGCATTGGTTGTTCCCCTGGGAAGAGTGTGTATCGGGGGGGGTTAGGACGGTGAATTTATCGGGGAGATGTTAGCAGCGATGGGAGGTCTCACCTGTCACTGTGAAGTTTCCGGTGACGTTCATGGCCTGGCTCCTGGTAGACCGGATCCACCTCTCATCACATTCGCCTTGTATCTGCATGTGAATTCCCCAGTGTTGTTGGCTCCAGCCTGCAGGATGATAGGCATAGAGACATTCGAAGAACCAGTGCCAGACTCCGCGGTGCTGATCTCAGACCCCGCTTCCTCGTTAACAATCTCAGCTCTGTCCTTGTAGAAGTGAAAACTCTGCTCACCGGCAGGTGATGTGGGGTCCAGAGGTGATGTGGGGTCCAGAGGTGGCCTGGGTCACCAGTATGTGACTAATTTTCTGTCACCCTTCTGTTACTAATGCCCCAGCCCCTGATATTTATGGAGGCTCTCTAGATAGGGAGGGCCCCAGGCATGTAGCGATCCCGCTCCCTCCAGGCAGACTGAGAGCTGGATGGCCCTGCTGGGATCCTACCATCTCAGAGGGTAGAGATGCGAGGTGGCCATGTTGGATGCCCAGGTCTTTGTCCAGGCTGGTGGAGAGGGGCTGGTTCTTCCCTGCTTGAATCTCCTGGCCAGATGGGCCTATCTGGTGCAGACAGGTGCATGGCCCAGAGCCCCTGGCTCTGTGATGCTCAAGGAGAGACTGGAGCTGCCCCTGGATGAGCCCCCAGCTGACATGTTGCATCCCCCCACCATGTCGAATCAGAATACAGAAATGTTGGGACCCCAGGGACAGCCCAGCATGTGCATGGAACAGGCTCTCTAGGGTGGTACCCAAGGAGATCAGGGCTCAGGGAGAGGGACGGGGCCACAGCGGGGTCTGGAAAACAAGGGTCAGAGTTAGATACAGAAGAAGGGTCACACCCGGCAGGAATCTCTGGAAGGGCCTGAGATTTAACTTACCCCATACTGAACCAGCCTTGGGCGAAAGGTAGGGATTTTACCACTACAATTAAGGGGGAAATGTTTCACTGATGCTAAGCTGCCCCCACCTCAGCAATGCCTCTAACAGGAGGTATAACACCAACGGTTGTAAAGTAGAGACACACAGGTGCTTGGGAAACAAAACATCCCCCAACATTGGTAAAATAAATAAAATAAGCTTTGACCAGTGAATTTATGCTGACCGTCTGCACAAACACAGAAGGTCATAAATAAGTTAAAATTTGGGCATGCAAGATAAAATGTAAAAAGAGTTGATCAGGGAGGAGAAAATACAGTGCATGATTCATTAAATTTTGTTACCGAGGGGTACTGAATAATGTGATAGGTTTAGTATAGTTAAAGGAGGTAGCTGGTTTTACCTATATAATGTAACAAAAAAACAATGCTCTTTGGGAACCATCTCTGGACTGGAATTTACCATCAAGCTGCTAGAACTCTGACCTCTCTGCAGGACCACGATGTGCAAAGGCATCGCCGGAACCCCCAGACGAGACAATCCTGACTGGCCACTGCATGAATTTTGTCTGTATATTGGAAGTGGTGAGCATAAGAAATTTGCTTGGTATATGTATTCCATGTGTGCTGCTAATAAATAAATGTTTAGAGTGCAGCTGTGTAAGGACCTCACTGAAAAAAGGGTTCTGCAGACCCGTAAAGCCCTAATCCCCAAGGAAAAGGGCGGGGACTTAAATTGACAAGGTTTCTTCCAGAGACCCATAGATAAGAATAGGTGCCCTATATCCTGAGCACTCGGAAGGAAAAGGGTGGGGGTTCCTAAATTGATCGGGTCACGCCTTGAGCCCTTGGTAAGGTATAGGCGGGGTGCATCCAATTTTATTTATTTATTTATTTATTGTGGCTAACACTGGGAGGTGAGGGGCAGATGTTACCATGTAAAATTCATCTTGGGAACTACAGTGGGATGGAGGATTTATAGTGAGAAACTCCCTGCACCTCACTGAACCCCAGCCCTGCACTCTGCTCATATACTAACCATCAGGCGACAAGGTCCTCTCTGTGTGGCATCCACTGGCTGCCAGTTCCACTTGTGATTCTCCTCTCTTCTGCAGCTCGCAGCTTCCTCTGCGTACAGAAGCTGGTGGTGGGTGGCTCCTTCTGCCTCATCAACGGCCTCATCTTCCTCATCACCTGCTTCTGCTTCTAGATCCAGGTAACGGGCATGTTCTGGGAATAAAGGGGGCCCTTCATTCTGTGCCTTGGATTCTCTCCACAAGGTGACCCATTGGTGCTGCAATCGCTCCCCTTGAATTTCAGCCTCCCTGGAGGGGGAATCTCTGGTGGAAGGTCCAAGAGTGAGATCTGAGAAACCTCCACGGGATGTGAAAGGGTGTTAGGAACCATGAACGCTCCAGCAACCTATCAAAATGCAACCCTGTTGGGGGTGGGGCACGACCGCTGTTTCACAGCTCAAGCCTAGCAGTGTTTTCCCTCTCAAGATGGAGCCTTCCAGCCACATCACTTTAAAGATGCTCCCGTGTGGGGATAAATGAAAAAGGCAGTAAACTAAACTCGTATAAACATAATTCTCCATCTCTCCCCAGGCTCCCCCACCCCTGTAGCCCCTTCATCCCTCCCTGGGCTCTGCAGAGCGAAGTCTCCTAGGACTTTCCTGCTGCAGACCTTCTCCCAGACTGCTCTCTGTGTCAGGGGATCCCTTCCTCAATTCCTGGGAGCAAGGAGGGGAACCCAAACCCTGCCGCTCTTCTCTGGGCTCTAGTCCCAAGACCTGGGGTGAGCAGTCAAAATCTGCTTCCTCAGATGCCTCACAGGTGCCTCCCAGACCCCTTCCTACCTTGGCTTTCCTTGAGCCCCTTTCCCCAGCCCCTCCCTGGGCTGTCTGCACAGCTGCTTCTCTCCAGTCCTTCCCTCCACTCTCCAGTGACCAGAGAGAGATGGGAGACCTTCTGCCCACTGACCCCACATCTCCTGTGCTGCCTCCCTTTCTGTTCACCAGGCAGCCTTTCCCCAGCTGGACTCCATTTCCAAGCTCCTCTAAGCTCCAGCTCCTCTTACCTCTCCTAATGCCAGTGCGGCTGTACCCATCACATGGGATCAGGGTTTGGGGATTGGAAACTCTCCCCAGCCCAGTTAATCCCTATCACTACAAAAGCTCCCTGTCATGCAGCAGAACCGCCAAATGGTTTAAAATACACCCTAAGTCCATAGCAGGACGAGGGGCCTGGCTTCAGAGTCATCACTGTGAATGAGTGAGATCCCAAGCTGGGGTCAATGGGCCTTAGCTCCCCAGTGGGTGTAAACCAGTGTAACTAATGGAAGGTTCCTTTACACCACCTGAGACCCTGGGCCCCCCTGTAAGATCCAGCTCCCTGGGGCTTCTGCTCTGGCCCCCCCATGAGCACTGTATTAAAGTACAAAAGCCAGAGCAAACATCAGAGAAGGTGGCAGGAAGTGGTCAGCTGCCCTCAGCCCCTCCTTGCCTGAGATACTGCTGCCTGTCCAGCCGCCCAGCTGAGCAGTGACTGCAAATGAGCCTGTGGCTTCCTCTGCCTCCATGAGAGGGGAGGGGCCCATCCCCCTCCTTGCACCCAGACTCGGCCAGTGGCTGATCTGAGAAACCAGCTCCCACCCCAGAGCGACCAGCTCAGCATGGCGCTAACTCTGCTTCTGCCTCTGCTGGGTAAGTGACCTCCCTCGGCCCACAACCCTCTGTGTGTCTTTCTGTCAGGAGACTCCTCCCCCACTCTGCCCCACATCCCCCATACCCTACCCAGAGCTCTCAGCCCCTCTTCTCTTCTCTTCTCTTCTCTTCTCTTCTCTTCCAGCCTCTCTCCAGATTCTCCCCATGCTGGTGTCCCCTGTAGGTAACAGCATCTCTTGTCCTTGCTGAGATGCTCATGGTGGGGGTGGGTGGGTCTCAGGAGTGGAGGTAAGGCTCCCCCATCTTAAATTGACAAAGTTTCTTCCAAAGCCCCATAGATAAGAATA
The DNA here is from genome assembly GCF_016161935.1 of Mauremys reevesii. Taxonomy (NCBI): domain Eukaryota; kingdom Metazoa; phylum Chordata; order Testudines; family Geoemydidae; genus Mauremys; species Mauremys reevesii. Next base: position 6,009,930 of record NC_052635.1, read on the forward strand.
GGAGCCCTATAGCCTGAGCACTCAGAAGGAAAAGGGTGGGGGTTCCTAAATTGATCAGGTCACGCCTTGAGCCCTTGGTAAGGTATAGGCGGGATGCATCCAATTTTATTTATTTATTTATTTATTGTGGCTAACACTGGGAGGTGAGGGGCAGATGTTACCATGTAAAATTCATCTTGGGAACTACAGTGGGATGGAGGATTTACAGTGAGAAACTCCCTGCACCTCACTGAACCCCAGCCCTGCACTCTGCTCATATACTAACCATCAGGCGACAAGGTCCTCTCTGTGTGTCATCCACTGGCTGCTGGTTCCACTTGTGATTCTCCTCTCTTCTGCAGCTCGCAGCTTCCTCTGGGTACAGAAGCTGGTGGTGGGTGGCTCCTTCTGCCTCATCAACGGCCTCATCTTCCTCATCTCCTGCTTCTGCTTCTAGATCCAGGTAACGGGCATGTTCTGCGAATGAAGGGGGCCCTTCATTCTGTGCCTTGGATTCTCTCCACAAGGTGACCCATTTGTGCTGCAATCGCTCCCCTTGAATTTCAGCCTCCCTGGAGGGGGAAGCTCTGGTGGAAGGTCCAAGAGTGAGATCTGAGAAACCTCCACGGGATGTGAAAGGGTTTTAGGAACCATGAACGCTAAGCAACCTATCAAAACCAGGGCCGGCTCCAGACCCCAGTGCGCCAAGCGCGTGCGTGGGGTGGTATTTTTCCGGGAGGGCAGCAGACGGCTCCGGCGGACCTTCCACAGTCATGCCTGTGGATGCTCCACTGGAGCCGCGGGACCAGCGGAACCTCCACAGGCTCATCTGCAAGAGGTCCCCCGGAGCCGCGGGACCGGAGACCAGCAGCGCGCCCCCTGCGGCGTGGTGCCCTGCTTGGTGCGGCCAAATTCCTAGAGCCGCCCCTGATCAAAACGCAACCCTGTTGGGGGTGGGGCCGACCACCATTTCACAGCTCAAGCCTAGCAGTGATTTCCCTCTCAAGATGGAGCCTTCCAGCCACATCACTTTAAAGATGCTCCTGTGTGGGGATAAATGAAAAAGGTAGTAAACTAAACTCGTATAAACATAATTCTCCATCTCTCCCCAGGCTCCCCAACCCCTGTAGCCCCTTCATCCCTCCCTGGGCTCTGCAGAGCGAAGCCTCCTAGGACTTTCCTGCTGCAGACCTTCTCCCAGACTGCTCTCTGTGTCAGGGGATCCCTTCCCCAATTCCTGGGAGCAAGGAGGGGAACACAAACCCTGCCGCTCTTCTCTGGGCTCTAGTCCCAAGTCCTGGGGTGAGCAGTCGAAATCTGCTTCCTCAGATGCCTCACAGGTGCCTCCCAGACTCCTTCCTACCTTGGCTTTCCTTGAGCCCCTTTCCCCAGCCCCTCCCTGGGCTGTCTGCACAGCTGCTTCTCTCCAGCCCTTCCCTCCACTCTCCAGTGACCAGAGAGAGATGGGAGACCTTCTGCCCACTGACCCCACATCTCCTGGGCTGCCTCCCTTTCTGTTCACCAGGCAGCCTTTCCCCAGCTGGGCTCCATTTCCAAGCTCCTCCAAGCTCCAGCTCCTCTTACCTCTCCTAATGCCAGTGCGGCTGTACCCATCACACGGGATCAGGGTTTGGGGATTGGAAACTCTCCCCAGCCCAGTTAATCCCTATCACTACAAAAGCTCCCTGTCATGCAGCAGAACCACCAAATGGTTTAAAACACACCCTAAGTCCATAGCAGGACCAGGGGCCTGGCTTCAGAGTCATCACTGTGAATGAGTCAGATCCCCAGCTGGGGTCAATGGGCCATAGCTCCCCAGTGGGTGTAAACCAGTGTAACTAATGGAAGGTTCCTTTACACCACCTGAGACCCTGGGCCCCCCCTGTAAGATCCAGCCCCCTGGGGCTGCTGCTCTGCCCCCCCCCCCCCGCCGCCATGAGCACCGTATTGAAGTACAAAAGCCGGAGCAAACTTCAGAGAAGGTGGCAGGAAGTGGTCAGCTGCCCTCAGCCCCTCCTTGCCTGAGATGCTGCTGCCTGTCAACACGCACAGCTGAGCGGTGACTGCGACTGAGGCTGCGGCTTCCTCTGCCTCCATGAGAGGGGAGGAGCACATCCCCCTCCTTGCACCCAGATGGGGCTTGTGGCTGAGCTGAGAAACCAGCTCCCACCCCAGAGCGACCAGCTCAGCATGGTGCTAACTCTGCTTCTGCCTCTGCTGGGTAAGTGACCTCCCTCAGCCCACATCCCTCTGTGTGTCTTTCTGTCAGGAGACTCCTCTCCCAACCTGCCCTACATCCCCCATCCCCTAGCCAGAGCTCTCAGCCCCTATTCTCTTCTCTTCTCTTCTCTTCTCTTCTCTTCTCTTCTCTTCTCTTCTCTTCTCTTCCAGGCTCTCTCCAGATTCTCCCCATGCCGGCGCCCCTGTAGGTAACAGCATCTCTTGTCCTTGCTGAGATGCTCGTGGTGGGGGTGGGTGGGTCTCAGGAGTGGGGGTGGGGATCCCCCATCTCCCGCACTATGATGTTTGGAATTGCAAGGAAGCGGGGAACCCTGGGTGCCCCTGTGTCATCCGCTGCATGGGTCAGGCCACCCCATTCACAGGAATCTCCCATGGAAGCTACCCCAGCAGCAGCAGCAATTCCAGTCCAGAGCCACGTTCCTGGAGGCAGAAGAGTGACCCCAGCTGATGCCTCCCTGGAGGTCCCTTTGGCGGGTCTCAGCCCAGGCCACAGGGGAGAAGGTGCCCCCGTCTCCATGGGCGCTACCCAGCCCCTCAGTGGCGGCCTCAGCAGAGAAAATGAGAGATTGACGGGCCGTGGAGACTGAGCACCCACCTTCCCATTACACTGAGTCCCCCTGGTCAGAGGGCCATCGGGATGGGGCTGTGTGTGGAGGGGGGGGGAGCTCTCCCTACCCAGTTTTGGGCTCCCACAACGGACTCAGGGCAGAGGGCAAGATACAGCAGCACATAAAAAACAGGTTTTGCTGAGACTCCAGAGGAAACACGTTGGGTGGGAAAACTCCCCCCTCCCTTTACCACATCCGACCAAGCTTCCTCATTTCTCTTGTTTGTCTTCTAGCTACTGACAGGCAGGTCTGATGGTCGGCTGACGGATTCTCCTCCCTCTTCTGCCTCTACCCCCAGATGGAGAATGTGGGGTGAATACCCTGATGGGAATGAGGATCTTGGGGTTGAACCATTTGCATCAACAACCCTCCCCACTTTTTGCACCCCACTTCCATTGGATGCGGAGTGTGGTGATCATGGGGTGCGCCAGGTTGATGAAGGACCGTCCCACACTCAACATGTCCTCACCCGCTCCCCTGGATGGACAGAGAGGGTATGCTGGGGCTACCCAGGCACATAAGGGACCCTTCCCACCCCAGCTCTTCTCCTGATGCCTCTAATCCCCGGTGGGAAAGGCAGCTTCTCTCCTGGTCTCCTGCCCTTGTCCCCGGCCCTGAGTAGCACCTCGGCACAGTCTGGGTCCTACCCACCCCGCTATCTCCTCAGTGCACGGGAGCGGGAAACAGCAGATTGCGGGTCAGTGGGGGGTTATCTGGGGGGAGCAGGCTGAAGGATGGGGGCTGTGATGGTACACAGATGAGAGGCTGGAATTTCCCCAGCTGCATAGAGGGTGGATCCATCTTATAATGAGAAACTCCAGGAGCTGGAGGTGTTTAGTGGAACAAAGAGAAGGTTAAGGGGGGAGTTGATCACGGTCTAGCAGTTCCTACATGAGGAACAAATTTGATAATCCACCATTCTTCAGTTTAACGGAGAAAGCTCTAACAGGATCACATGCCTGGGAGTTGGAGCTAGATAAATTCAGACTGGAAATAAGGCACAGATTTTAACAGTGAGGGGAATTAACTACTTGGACAGTTCCCCGGGGTTTGTGGTGGATTCTCCAGTGCTGGCGATTTCTGAATCAAGCCTCAATGCTTCTCTTAGAGATCTGCTCTAGGTCACATGGGAATTAGTTCAGGGAAGTCCTAGGGCCTGAGTGACACAGGAGGTCGGACTCCATTATCACAATGGTCCCTTCTGGCCTTGGGATCTATGAAAAGATCCCAGAGGGAGAAAGAGAGACAGTGACGGGCTGTGGTTTATGTGCCCTGGTGTATTTCCCAGCGTGGGGGAGGGTGCCAGTAGTGAGATGAGGCTGGTTTGTGATCATATCTCTCCATGACTCATCTCTGCCCCCTTCTCCCTTCTCTTTATTCTATTGTGCCCTCCCTCTGCACTGACCCCTCTGCCTCTGTTCTAGCTCAACCGCCGGCCCCCACGCTCTCTCAGTACCCCGGGTACACAGCGTATCTCCCAGGGGAGCGGGTTAACTTCACGTGCTCAGCTCCTGGGCCTGAGCTGGTTTTGGGATACAGATTCTTCTGTCCAAAAGCAGCAAGAGCCCAGCGCAGTCCAACACCCGAATGGAGGAGCCCAGCTGGAGATCACAGCTGAGAAGGGAAATGCTGGGACATACACCTGTGTGTACTGGAGATGTCACCTGGCCTCCTCTTTAGTGCTTTGTTCTCCTGTTTCTCATGGTGGCCCATGCCCAGCAGTGAGGCATCAATCACACCTGGATCTCTGGGTCTCTGCAAAGAGTAAACAACCTTTTCCCACCACCTAGTTACCCATGCAACACATAGGGGAACCTGAGGCATGCACAGTCTGCATAGAAAATATTATGGAAAATTCTCACAAGGTCACATACCCCAACACTTTAACTTTACCCCCTCTCTCTGGTCAGAGCCACTCCCTGCTTCTCAGATTCTCCATGGTGGGCGTGATCAGCAAAGAGCAGGCACTGCTGGGGGGAAGCTCACAGCACTGAGGACCTGGCTAGGCACTGTCAGGACCACCCTGCAGCCGCCTAGATTCCTCTGTCATGGTTTCTATCGGAAGCAGGTTTGGTTTCTATCATTTCACAACACCCCCCTGCTGGCACCAATATGCCAGGGTGCCCTGCTGCCCATTTGTATCGGAGAGCAACGTGCTACCCTGATGTTCCAAGCACCTGGCAGCAAAAGCACCACAGGATACAAATTCCTCTCTCAAGTCAGGGATTTGCTCTCTAAAGAGGTTCCTTGTCTAAGTGGAGTGACCACCCGTCCCTTATCTCTGCTGTGGACTGGGCGATCCAGTGCAGCCGTTGAATCCCAGACAGAGTGGCCCTGCTGTCTACTGGGTAACATGTGAGCACAGTGCAGGGTTGGGGTTTGGGGAGGTACTGAGGTGCAGGGAGTTTCCCCCACAGAAGTCTCAATTCCCCCCAATTCCTAAGATGAATGTTACCTGGTAACATCTGCCCCTCACCACCTAGCTCCTTCCAGGGATCCCTGCTGGGTGTGACCTTCTTCTGTATCCAGGGGCGGCTCCAAGTGCGTGCCTGGGGCGGCAAGCCACGGGGGACGCTCTGCTGGTCACTGCTAGGGCAGCAGGCAGGGTGCCTTTGGCAGCGTGCCTGCGGGAGGTCCACCGAAGCCGCGGGACCAGCGGACCCTCCGTGCTTGGGGCGGCAAAATGTCTAGAGCCGCCTCTATCTGTATCTAACACTGACCCCTGTTTGCCACAGCCCCTGCGGCCCCCTCCTTCTCCATGATCACCCTGGATACCTCCCCAGAGAGTCTGTTCCCCTCACAGGCTGGGCTGCCCCTGGGGTCACAAACTTGAAGAATTCCAATCTGAAAGCTCTCCAGCTCCTGTTACCCCTCTTAGTGCCAGTGCGGGGTCAATGCCCATCACACGGGGTCAGGGTTTGGGGATTGGAAACCCTCCCCAGCCCCGTCACTCCCGATCTGTGCAAACGCTCCCTGCGATGCAGCAGAACCTCCAAACATTAGCTTAAAACACACCCAAGGGCCCTGGGGGCTGGTTTCAGTGTCATCGCCGTGAATGAGCGAGATCCCAGCTCATGAGATTCTGTGATTAGAGCTAGATGAGTGTAAATGAGCCGTAGCTCCATTGCAGCCAATGGCGCCAGGTCCCTCACTGACCTCTGTGATACCTCTAGCAAAAAGACATTTTTCTTTTACCTTAATTACACTGCCTTAGGGGCCCACTATACAATATTACCAAGGTTCAATATCGCTGTTTCGGTGGGGCAGTGCTGTTTGTTCCCACCGGGCGGGCAGGGCCTGGGGGGGGAATATTTTGGGGGGCTGGGCAGCACAGGGGGGTGTTGTGTTTGGGGGTTTGGCGGCACTGCGGGGAGGTTCGGTGGGGCTGGGGGTTTGGCCCTCAGCTGTTTTCTTTGGAGTAATATGGCCCTCGCTGCTTTACGAGTTGTGCAGGCCTGATTTAGCCTGTTCTTCTCTCTTCCGACAGTGGCCAATGCCAGGTGCCCCAAAGGGAATGAACAGAACAGGTCATCATCAGGTGATCCATCTCCTGTCGCCCATTCCCAGCTTCTGGCAAACAGAGGCCAGGAAACTTGCAACCCAACCATCTCTGTCAGAAAGCCTGGATCCTGCACTTCTCTTCAGTATTGTGTTGTGTGTTATGAACACAAGGCTAAAAGAGGAGCCCAGTGAGGGGGCTATTGGGCTGAGGGATGCCTTGAAGGAGCATATTAACCCTGAACCACAGTAATATGTGTTGCTGTCGTGTGCTGAACCCGGCATTGTTTATTTGCACCGTGCTAAGAGCCTTGTAACGATTGCTGTGTGTGCCCAAAAGTAACACATTTTAAATCACCTTTTAAAGTAGCGCTCAGTAATATGACCAGCTGACATTCCTGATCACTAACACAAGAAGCCCACAGCAGTGTGTGTGTGTGACAGGGAGTGTATGGGTATATGTGTGTGTATGTGAGTGAGTGAGAGAGAGTGTGAGCTGGGGGAGAGTGAGTGTGACCGCACGCTGTCTCTTTTAGTTCAGACAGCAGCCAGAAGCAACCAATCCTGAGGCAGAAGCTGATGCACAGACAGCTGGTGTCCCCCTGCCCCCCAACCCAGCTCAGCAGATACTGGTAGATCAGCATGGGGAGGGGGACACCCCAACTTCAGCCTCCACCTTCCTCCTAGGGCTGGGCAGAGTAGGATTCCCCCATAATGTTTTGATTCCATGATTCCCTCCGAGTGCTACCACAGACTCCTCTCCCCACAGACCCAGGAGATCCGCCCCCTACCCTGTAGTCAAGACAGGAGTGTGTTTGCTGCAGAGCCATCCAGCTGGGCAGTAGCAGTGGGAGCTCTCCAGGCTGAGCAGTTACAGAACTTCCTAGGGCTATGAAAGGGACGAGGCGCGTGCCTCTATAGCTGGATGCAGAGCAGCGGAGTTCAAGACTGAGCAGAGCGGTCATGGTGGGCATTGTGGGATACCTCCTGGAGGCCAGTTACAGCGACATAATGAATGCAGTGTCCACACTGACACTTTGTCAAGCTGACTTTGATGCAAAAAGCTCTACAGCTCTCATTGAGGTGGTTTTATTTTGTCAGCAAAGCAGGAGAGTATTGTTGGTGGGAAGTACCCTGTAGTGTGTACACCGTGACCTCCATTGTTTTGTTGATAAAAGCTGCCTTTTGCCAACAAAATTGTGTAGTGTATACAAGGCCTTGGACTTACAAGAATGTTTTTAGTGTTTAGACTCTATGAAATGCTTGTATGATGCTTCCTGAATTAATCTCACTGATGTGGAAGTAGAGAAATAACTGATAGGGATTTGTAGGGGATCTTAATGCAAGACAGTCTGTTAGCAAGAGTCAGGCTAGCTGTAACCCTAATAATGTGAGATTTGTAGAAGCGAGGATTGTGTGAGGTGAGTGGAAAAGAACTGTGTGAGAAGTTGTTGCGATCTTGTGTAGATAATACGAAATGTGGACTGGAGTCTCAGAAGTGAGAAAAACAAGATATCAGGATGACCTATGTATAAACAAAATGCAGCTGTTGCTTATTAATGTCTGTAACAAAAGTATAAATGCTTCTGTAATTGTTTACCTGTTGAGAGACCTGTCTAGGAAGGGGAGAACCTATATCCTAGTGCACTCTCTCCCTGCTGTAGCTGCTAAACAGAATAAAGTATCTGACTTTGCTGTACCCAAACAGAAAGTGAGAACTGAGTTTTTCTCTGACACTGATAATGTGAATACCCCATGTTATAAGGTGATATTTACGTGTTTTCTCTGAAATGGTAAACACCCACAGGCCAGAGACAAGCATGAACAAGTGTGAAATACGAGTTTGCCACAGGAGGGGTTATTTCCTGCCCAGCAAAAGAAGGCCCTTAGACACCAGACAAACCATTGTGGAACAGCAGAGGACAAAACACTTTGTTGCTCTCGTCCCCGCACCCATAAAGAAGAGACGTGCATGTGAACACATCCAGCCTCCTGAAATCTGGAGGAAGAAAATGAAAAACCCTGAGGGTATGTCTACACTACAAGACTATTTCGAATCAACTTAAGTCGAATTTGTGGAATCGACCTTATGAAGTCAAATTTGTGTATCCACACTAAATACACTAATTCGACTGTGTGAGTCCACAGTAACGGGGCAAGCGTCGACTTTGGAAGCGGTGCACTGTGGGAAGCTATCCCACAGTTCCCGCACTCCCCGTTGCCCATTGGAATTCTGGGATTTCCCCCCAATGCATGCTGGGGGGAAAAATGTGTTGAGGATGGTTTTGGGTAACTGTCATCACTGAACCGTCAATCACGCCCTCCCTCCCTCCCTGAAAGCGCCTGCAGGCAATCTGTTCGTGCACTTTTCTGCTCAGTGACAGTGCGGGTGCCACAGCACTGCGAGCACGGAGCCCGCTGCAGTTATGGCTGTTGACAACTCCTCGCACCTTATCGTCCACCTCTTCCACAGTCAGCTGCTGAGAAATCGGGCTACTTTTCAATGGTGCTGCGAGCACTGGTGGACCATGGGGGACGTTTTACCAACATCAATGTCGGGTGGCCAGGCAAAGTTCATGACGCGCGTGTTTTCAGGAACTCTGGACTGTTTAGATGCCTGCAGGAAGGTAGTTTCTTCCCGCACCACAAAATAACTCTTGGGGATGTGCAGATGCCTATAGTGATCCTCGGGGACCCAGCATACCCGCTAATACCCTGCCTCGTGAAGCCCTATGCAGGCGCCTTGCACAGCAACAAGGAACTCTTCAAGTACCAGCGAGCAGCGAGCAGCGTGACCTGTGACTGTTCAGTTTCTTTACAGAGAAGCTGAACCTGCCCCTGTTTCTTTACCAAGTTACTGTTGACTAGTGTCGGGGACTCTAACCCCAACAGCGAAGTTCGTTGTCTGACCGCAGAGAGACAGGCAACACCAGCAAGGTCCGATAAAAAGTTCTTTATTGACAAGTGCACTTGTGTTTCTTATCAGTTCTTCAAACAGTGTTTCTAACATAACACAGCTGGTCCCAGCCCCTTCACTGATCTCACTGTTTCCCAGGGCTTTGTGAGACAATGCTGCTTCTCAGTATTTTCCACTCTGGGATTACCCAGAAACCTCTAGATGCTTAACTTCAGTCAGGTTGGCACAACTGGTTTTGTGCTACATCTTTATTCAGGCCTAACACTAGCATCTGCAGTTACATACCCCGTCCACCCCGCTTCCCCCACTTCCAACACACGTTTAAAAATAAAATACATGTTCCACTGTAAATTTACAAAGGTTTCTTTATTGATGACTTTGCATTAAAGGGTTGAAACTGGGACGCAGACTGTGCTGGGTAGGGTGTGCGGTGATGTAAAGACCACCTCTAAACTTGAGGACTGACAGGCTCCTGCTCCCAGAGCGGTCTGCAGTGCCGGACTGGTTGTTACAACGGAGCCTTCCATCCCTCCTTTTTGGGACTCTGTGTGCGGGGGCTATGTGGCCTTGTGGCGGGGGAGGATGGATACAGATTCCTCTGCTGCGTGGCTCTGTGGTCCAGGACAGGGACCGTTGCATGAGATCTGTAACCCCCCTCCCCCGCTACAAAGTCACGTACCCCCCCCATCAACAAAGAACCTGCAAACCACCGCCCATACCGACCAGGGTGCCTACTGACTGCACTGTGTGTGTGACCTGCTGCTGATCCTGCCCCCGTCTCTGTACCCTGCTAAAGGTGACTGTCCTATGCAAAGTCCCTACCCCCTCCCCCACCCCCACCCACCCCTTCAAACGCAGCATTCTGTAAAAAAGCATGACGGAAACAGTAATTAACAGCAAAGTATTTTTAATAATTAACCAGACAGTCACGGGATGAAACTGGGAAGGGAAGGAATTCTCAAAAATTAGGGTATGAGAGCTTTTGGGTACTTGAGCACTCTGCTGGGGTGCAGTGACAGTTTTCACGGCCCCTGGCGCCACTCCTTCTGGTTACTTTGGGTGATGGGAGGTATGGGACTTTGTGGCGGGGGAGGGCGGTTGCAGATACACTGCAGGGGGGCTCTGTCCTCCTGGCTGCGGTCCTGCAGAACATCCACAAGGCGCCGGAGCTTGTCCGTTTGCTCCCTCATTAGTCCAAGCAGCGTTTGAGTCGCCTGCTTGTCTTCCTCACGCCGCCTCTCCTCCCGTTCGCTGTGTGAGTGCTGGTACAGAGAGAGGGTTTCCCTCCACTGGCCCTGCTGGTCCGCCTCGGCTTGGGAGCACCCCATAACTTCAGCGATCATCTTGTCCCGTGTCTTTCTCTTTCGCCGCCTAATCTTTGCAAGCCTCTGTGAGGGGGATGCTGGGGCAGGTCTGGAGACAGTCGAAGCTGTGTGATGGGGAAAAGGGAGTGAATTCCTTGCAAAGATACATTTTTGCGAACAATGAACACAGTGTAGTCTGTGTCTGTGAACAACACCATGCACAGCAACTATCTCGTCCGCACTCCTGCAGCAGGCAATCCTGAAAGCATAAACTCTGCCCCTGTTCTACCCCATCGCAGTGTCCCCCGACCCTTGCACTTCTGGGTTGAGATCCCAGTGCCTGATGGTGCAAATTTCATTGTCGCGGGTGGTTCTGGGTAAATGGAGTCAGTCATTCCTTCCTCCGGGAAAGCAACGCCAGACAATCATTTCGAGCCCGTTTTCCCTGGATTGCCCTGGCAGACGCCATAGCGTGGCAACCATGGAGCCTGTTTTGCCTTTTGTCACTGTCACCGTATATGTACTAGATGCCGCGGACAGAGGCGATTCAGCAGCGCTACACAGCACCATTCATTTGCTTTTGCATGACAGCAGAGATGGTTATCAGCCATATTGCACCATCAACCACGCCAATGTAAATTGGCAAGGTGATGACGGGTAGCTGTCCTATTGCACTACACCTTCTGCTGCTGTCATAGGTGCCCCTGGCCGAGATCAGCCGGGGGCGCAAAAGACAAAACTGGGAATGACTCCCGGAGTCAATCCCTCCTTTATGGTATCTAAAAATAGAAACAGTCCTGCCTAGAATATGGGGCAACTGTACTAGGGTTGCAGTGTATCAGAGAACTACAGAGCACAGCCGCTCTGTGTCAGATCCCGCAGGAATGACGAGCTGCGTGCCATTCACAGGGGGTGCCCCTGCAACAACCCTACCTGTTCCTTCCCTCCTCCTCCAGCCTTCCTGGGCTACCGTTGTAGTGTCCCCCATTTTGTATGCTGAACTAATAAGGAATGCAGGAATAAGAAACAGTGACTTGTTAGGGAAATGAAATGAGGGTAAGGCAGCCTCCAGCTGCTATGATAGTCCAGGCAGTACAGAATCTTTTCTTTACACATGAAGGGCGGGGGCTGATGGAGCTCAGCCCCCTGTTGCTATGATGAAGACGGTTAGCAGGCCGTCTACTTATGGGCTGATGACGAGGACAGGTAGCAGTCCTATTGCACTACACCATCTACCGCAAGGCTGATGATGAGGACGGGTACCAGTCATTTTGCACCATCAGTCACCCATGAGGCGGGGAAGGGGGGGCAAGGATGCTACCATAGCATGCCGCAGCATCGTGTCTACCAGCAGCATTCAGTATACATAGGGTGACATTTACAAGAGTCAAGAGACGATTTCTTTCCCTCTTCCTTCTGGGGGTGGGGGGGTGGCTGTACATTGACGAGCTATGCCCTGAACCACCGCGGACCCTGTGTTTGACCCTAGAAGCATTTGGAGCTCAGCCAAGAATGCAAATGATTTTCAGACACAGCGGGAACTGAGGGATAGCTTGCGTCCTCAGTCCCCCCCCCCACCTCCATGAGTGTCCATTTGATTCTTTGGCTTTCCGTTACGCTTGTCACGCAGCAGCGTGCTGACTCTCTGCTACGCCGTCTGTCCGGAGATTTTTAAAAATACTTTGGACCAGGCGTAACATTACGGTAATTTTCCTAATTAGATGCAGGAGTCACCGAGCGAGATCACCCTGAGGACGGTCACTGAAGGAGATAGAGAGCGCATGCTGCGTGAAAGCCAGCACAAACCAGGGGCCTATGCAGCCGTGCTCGGGGAGGCAATGCTCCCTGAGTACCTCATGAAAGCCTGGCGCAGAAAAGTGTGCTACCACGGAGCACCCAATAAGGCAGCTATCCCCAGGAACCTCCTGCGGAGGCTTTTCGATTACCTCCAGGAGAGCTTCATGGAGATCTCCCAGGAGGATTTCTGTTCTATCCCCATATATATAGACCTCCCTTTCACATAGTTCAGTTTCCTGTTCCATTAATAATAAAAGTTTGCATGTTTAAAGCACTTACCGACTGATCCTTCCCCTGATTCAGGGTCCAGGTTAACGGCCGGGGAGGGTTGGTAGGGGCTCTCCGTGAGGGTGATGAAGAGCTCCTGGCTGTCGGGGAAACCAGCGTTGTAAGCGCTGTCGCTTGCCTCGTCCTCCACAAACCCTTCCTCATCTTTCCCGTCTGCGAACATCGCCGAGGAACTGGCCGTCGACACTGTCCCATCGTCAGAGTCCATGGTCACTGGTGGGGCAGTGGTGGCAGGCTCCGTAGCGTCCGTTTGCCGCTTTGATTTTTTGGTAGCCTTGTCTGGGGTCCTTGATTTTCACACGGCGCTGCATTGCATCCCGCCTGTATCCTCTGTCTCTCATGGCTTTGGAGACCTTCCCGTAGGTCTTTGCATTCCGTTTGTTGGAGCGCAGCTCCGAAAGCACAGACTCCTCGCCCCACACACTGATCAGATCCAAGACTTCCCGGTCAGTCTATGCTGGGTCCCTCTTTCTATTCAGAGATTACATGAACTCCTCTGCTGGAGAGCTCTGCATCTTTGCCGGTGCTGCTGAGCTCACCCCGATGTCCAACCAGGACATGAGATTCAAACTGGCCAGACAGGAAAAGGAATTCAAATTTTCCCGGGGCTTTTCCTGTGTGGCTGGTCAGAACATCCAAGCTCGGACTGCTGTCCAGAGCGTCAACAGAGTGGTGCACTGTGGGATAGCTCCCGGAGCTACTAAGTTCGATTTGCATCCACACATAGCCTAATTCAACATAGCCATGTCGAATTTAGCGCTACTCCCCTCGTCGGAGAGGAGTACAGAATTCAAACTAAAGAACCCTCTATGTCGAATTAAATGGCTTCCTGGTGTGGACGGGTGCATGGTTAATTTGAATTAACGCTGCTAAATTCGAATTCAAATCCTAGTGTAGACCAGGCCTGACAAGAAGAAATGACGTCTTTTGGGCTATTTGAACTCAGAAGGGCCAGAGACTCTGAACTGAAACCAGAGATCCCCAGAGGCTTTCGATAGACAGTTTGGACACTTTGGATAGAGATCACTACAAATCTGTCATTCTTCTGGTTTAGATGGTAACTGATTGGCGTGTAAATGTTTTCTTGCTTTAACCTGCAGAGAACTCTTATTCCTTTTTCCTGATTAATAAACCTTTAGATAGTTGATTCCAGGATTGGCTACAGGGGTTGTCTTTGGTGTAGGATCTAGGGTACCAATTGATCTGGGGCAGTGAGTGGTCTCTTGGTTCAGGAAGCAACCTGAATGTGATGTGATTATTGGTGTAAGTGACCATTACCACTAAGTCCAGTGTGCAAGACAGATTGGAAAACCTAAGGGAACTGTCTGTCACTCCATGGTAAGGCTGTTACAGTGATCCAGGAGTTCACATTTCTTACTGGCTTGGTGACATCGAATAATAGGACTCACCACCAGCTTGGGGTGTCTGCCCTGTTTTTAACAGTATGCCCTGAGGTAGGGATCTACCATCATAAGCCACTCTAGACAGTGTGACAGCTTGACTCCAGGCAAAGGACCACAGCAGAACATTTGCATCTAACGTATAGTAGAACTTTAGACTCACAAACACCTCAGGGAAAGTTGGTTGTTCGTAACTCTGAAATGTTCGTAACTCTGAACAAAATGTTGTGGTTGGTCTATCAAAAGTTTAAAACTGACCATTGACTTAATACAGCTTTACTCTGCAGAAGAAAAACGTTGCTTTCCTTTTTTTAAAGCAGTTTACGTTCAACACGGTACCTTACTATATTTTTTTTTGTCTCCGCTGCTGCCTCATTGCGTAATTCCAGTTGCAAGTGAGGTGTGTGGCTCACTGGTCAGTTCATAGCCCTGGTGTTCACAACACTGAGGTTCTACTGGAAAGGGACAAAGTCAATCAAGAAAGCAAATGGACCCAGGGATGCAGGGGGCGTGAATACTGAAGAACAAGCAGCAGGAGAAGAGGAACTTTGTCTGGATTTACTTTCCAAAGAATACATTTCAAAGTCAACCTCTGTAACTCCTGCACTGTGAGCTTCCCACAGCAGTGACCAACTGGGGCCCAATCTTTGATGAGTAGCTTGGACCCCCCCCACACCAAGCCCAACATGGCGTATCTGAGACACAGGGAGTTGCACTCCCTAGAGACAAGGGGTGAAGCTGGGGTATTGGGATGGGCTTCAGATTCCCAGTTACCCTCCCACCAAGCAGCAGGAAAACAGGGACTCACCTGTCACTGTGATGGAGATGGTGGCACTGGCTCTAGTTAAGATCTCTCAACAGGATTCCATTTCCATTATGCACAGGTTTATGACCCAGCATTTCCCTTTGCAACATTTGGGTTTTGATCCTAAACCACCTGCCCTGTAAGCCTGGATACCCTGAAATGCTCGGCTGCTGCAGCTCTCTGTCTGGATGCTCCCGGCCAGGAGACAAGCTGGTACTGAGTGTCTGTGTGACCAACAGGCCTGGTGTAGAAACTCCGACTCCAGCAGCCTGCTTGGTACTTCCTGTCATGCTCTGGTCTCTCCCAGCCTTGGTTACAGCTATCCAAGGGACCTCAACACCCCCAAGGCCCAAATTTTCCCCAGACCGTCTGCCCTGAAATGTCCAGCCCATTCCTGGACCATCCACATAAATAACAAAAGTTGCTTGCTCCTTTAAAGAGACAATCCTAAACTGCTCGCCACGTTAACTGGAGTTACCAGTGACTTAAATTCAAGACCAGCCCAGGGTTGGATTAGATTAAAATGAACCAAGTTTATTAACAACAGGCCATGGGTTAAGGGATGCCAAGTGGAAAAAAACCTCGTTAGAGATGGTTACTAGCAAATCCAAATGAAAACACACAGCTGAAAAGCTCAAACTCAGACTGCATAGAAGGTGGTTTCACTCTGTGATTACGCTTGGTCCAGCCTGTCTGACTGGCTCTCAGTCAGTAACTTTCACCAAAGTGCGAGGGGCTGGTTTCCCTTGTTGTCTTGCGGGGAAGTAACTTGGGGGTTCACTGCCCCTCTCTCTATCGCCCAGGAGAGCATGTCTCTCTATGTTCATTGACACTGCTTCAGGAAGCCAGAAGGTCTCCAGGGGGGTGCTGTCTCCAGCCCTCGTGGATAGCTGAGTCATCACCTCATCTCCTTGGTGGCTCGATGGCTTTGTTTACCAGACATGTACTTCCTAATTCTCTTCTCACCGGTCACCCTGCTTCATTTGTATTCAATCCCTGGGCAGACCCGGTTCCCCTTTGTTCAAATGCAGACTTTAAAACAGACTCACAGAGAACCGGCATATTTCCATCTGCGGCGTTCTCACATATACTCCACAGTGATATTATGGACCAGTGTGGTGGGAGTTTCAAATGATACCTCACAAGACAAAGTGTGTACACACATCATTGCAGCCGTGTGTAGGATGTGAATACAGGGATTCCTAGGTTCACACCGAGCAAGCAAACTCTGTGCACAAGGGTTGTGCAGCTGTGAAACAGTGGCCATGCCCCACCCCAGACACAGCTGTATTTTAGTTGGTTGCTAAAGCGTTCATGGTGCCTAAAGGCCTTTCAGATCATGTGGAGGTTTCTCAGATCCCACTCTTGGACATTCCACCAGAACCTCCCTCCCCCCAGGCTGAAATTCAAGAGGAGTGATTGCAGTCCAAATGAGTCACTTTGTGAAGAGAATGCAAGGCAGAGAATGAAGGGCCCCTTTCACAGAACACACCAGTTACCTGGATCTAGAAGCAGCAGTGGGAGACGAGGAAGATGAGGCCATTGATGAGGAAGAAGGAGCCACCCACCACCAGCTCCTGGACCCAGAGGAAGCTGGGAGCTGAAGAGAGAGGAAAATCATGAAGGGAACTGGCAGGTTAACATCACTGCTGAGCGTGATGTACATGATGTCCCTCTAGGACTAGTGATGAATTCCTCTGGATCTCTGGAGCCATAAAGCTTCTCTTTCACTGGTAGACACTGAACCCTGATTCTTCTCGTCTCTGTGTCTGTCCCTCTCCTGTCGGCCTGTCCTCCAACAGCCCTGTAACCTGCCCTGTCCTCACTTGACTGTCAAGAGAGCTGGTTATGCGTGTGTGGGGTTAAGAGGGTGAATTTGTCTGGGGAGAAGTTAGCCGCCAAGAGCCGCCTCACCTGTCCTGGTGACACTATCAATGACGTTCACAGCCCGGCTTCTGGGGGATGGGATCCACCTCCCGCCCACATTCTCCTCGTACCCGCAGCTGAATTCCCCGGTGTTGTTGGGACCAGATCGCAGGATGCTGAGCACAGAGAAGTTCATAAAGCCGGTATAAAGTTCTCTACTTTGTTTTCTATCCCCATGTGACATCTGTCACCTCATCTGACCTCCCTTTCCCAGCAGAGCCCCTGGGGATGGTTCCCCTCCAATGGGAGCAACACAGGGAGGTGAATTAAGAAATTAGGGAAGTCTCACCTGTCCCGGTGACATTCACAGTGACGTTCAGAGCCCAGCTCCTGGGGGATGGGATCCACCTCCCGCTCACATTCTTCTCGTACCCACAGGTGAATTCCCCGGTGTTGTTGGGACCGGCCTGTGGGATGCTGAGCACAGAGACATTCATTGAGCCGGTGCCAGGCTCTGTGGTGCTGATCTCAGACCCCATGTCCCCAGGGATGATCTCGACTCTGTCCTTGTAGAAGTGAAATCTCCCCTCGCTGGCATCTCTGGAGACTGCACAGGTGATGAGCAGGGGGAGTCCTTCGCTCACTACTCCAGAAGGGGGATCCAGCTCCAGCACTGGCTGGGGAGGGGGATCTGTGGGGAGCAGCAAAAGGGAGGGGACAGCTGGGACATAGCAGTGAGGAATGTGAAGATGGTGCCCAGAATTCAATTTATTCAGAGCTGACCTGTTTCCTCTGTCCAGAGCCTCTTGCTTCACCTCAGGATCCTGAGGGGCTCCCCACTGAAATAAGTGAGAGCTGGGCTAGGGGGTGGGGACGGCTTCCTTCAGATACAATATGGGGCTGGGATGTGAGGATCAGAAGGTGGCCAGGATGTGACTCGTTTCCTGTCACTTCTCCATTACTAATGTCCCAGCCCCTTGCATTTATGGAGCCCTTGGCAGATAGGGAGGGCTCAAGTTGTCTGGAGATCCTGCCCCCTCCGGGCAGACTGAGAGCTGGGTGGCCCTGCTGGGATTCTACCATCGCAGAGGGTAGAGGTGCTAGGCGGCCATGTTGGATACCCAGGCCTGTGTCCAGGCTGGTGGAGAGGGGCTGGCACTTCCCAGCTGGGACCTCCCGGCCGGATGGGCCTATCTGGTGCAGACAGGTGCATGGCCCAGAGCCCATGGCTCTGTGATGCTCTAGGGGTGAATGAAGCTGCCCCTGGATGAGCCCCCAGCTGAGATGCTCCATCTGCCCACCATGTCAAACTGGATCCTGCAGTTTAGTGAACACCAGGGGCAGCCCAGCATGTGAGGGGAACAGGCTCTCCAGGGAGTTATTTGATGTGCTCAGGGCTCAGGGAGAGGGATGGGGCCATACTGGGGTCTGGAAAACAGGCGTCAGCTTTAGATACCGAAGAAGGGTCACACCTGGCAGGGATCACTGGAAGGCCTGGGAGGTGAGGGACAGATGTTACCAGGTTATATTCATATCAGGAATAAGGGGGGGAGGGAAACTTCTCCATGGGAAACTCCCTGCACTCCTGTACCTCACTGATCCCCAATTCTGCACTGTGCCCATATGGAACACAGCAGGAGGCAGGGCCTTTCTGTGTGGGATCCCCTGGCGGGACTGCTTTAAGGGACAGGTGGTCTCTGTCTCAGCTGTGAGCATCAGCCAGTCACTCCACTGTGGACCAGAGATCTTTTTAGAGACCCAATCCCTACTTTGAGAGAAGACTTTGTATTGATGGCACTTTCCCCCTGGGTGCTGAGCACCTGTGGGTAACACCTTCTCCTCCCATACACATGGGCAGCAGGGGATCCTGAGGGCATTGGTGCTGCCAGGGAGTTGGAGTAACATCAGTAACTGCTCCCGCTTGTGATAATAATCATGAATAAAGAGGCGGGGCTGGGACCTTAGAATTGGTTGCCTTGTCAGCTGGGATGACAGTTCAGCAAGCTCCTCCACAGCAGTGCCCTCTCAGTGCCGAACTTTACTGATCAGCGGGAAGCCTCTCCCTACTGCTGGGGTGCCTGACCTCCCCACAGCATGTCTGACACCAGGGCCTGACCCCTGCCACAGATGGGGGGAGATTTGGGGTTTGTTTCCTTAAACATCCCCAAGTTTTCAAAACCCAAATTTGCACCAACACTCCCCCAAAACCCACCAGAAGAGCCAGAGAACCAGGGAGTGACATTGACCCAGTGGGTGGCATGGCTCTGTCTGGAGCTGAGGGACCGGGATGTGTCTCACCCTGTGCAAGGAAGAGAGATACCCCACCAGGGGGCCATCAACAGCAGGACACAGGGGGTCTCACCTGTCAGTGCTATGGAGATGGGCTGGCTCCTCACCAATGGGATTTCTCGCCCAGACACTGTCTTCCAGGATTCACAGCTGTACACTCCGGCTTGCAATCCAGACCCCCCTGACAGTCTAAAAGACTCAATGTAACTGTACCGGGGTGAGGGGAGTTCCTTGGAGTGGATTTTCTGGTGGTCTCTGAAGAAACGGACCCCGGACACAGTGGACGCCCTGGCAGCTGAGCACGTCAAGGTCACAGCTTCTCCAGTTACGTAGACAGGCTGCTCTGGGGACACGATGAGCTGGGGAGCTGGGTCGGGGTCTGGAAAAGACAAGGGCGTTGGGGGAGGAGATGGTTCCTACTCGGGAGGCTGGTGACACAGAAGCAGAGGAAGAGCCAGTGAAGAGCAGAGGAGGGAGGGATCCTGGACACAGACCCCAGCCAACCCCAGCTCAGTGCCCAGGGACCACGTCCCCACTGGGCCATGCAAACACTGAGCAGCAGAGATCTCACTGCCGGTGAACCTCTTGAGACCATCGTCCCCTCCTTGGTACCTGAGGGGGGCAGCTCCTGCCCAGGGCCAGCTCAGCCTGCAGGGGCTGGGAGGGGAGGGCTTGTGCGGCTGAGGCCGGGGGTGTTGGGGAGCTGCCCACAGCATGCACAGACCAGGGTTCCCTGCACTAAGAGCAGGTGGTAGCGACGTGCCTCACAGCCATGGATACCCCACCACCAGGAGCATCACACCCGCCAGCTGGAGTCTGCTCCATTGACTCCAGTGGAACTACGGCCCAGTGACCCCAGCTGGGAATATGCCCCGTTGACTCCATGGGCAATAGGAATTCTGCCATACTGGTGCTGGCAGGAGACTGGGTTATGTGATAGTAACCAATCCTTCTCCCGACAGAAATCATGACAGAGGAGTCCAGGCAGCTGCAGCCTGCAGAGCTAAAGATTCACAGTGGGTGCCGCTGAGAGTGCCCAGGCAGGGTCCCAGTGCTGTGAGCTTCCGTGCAGTAGTGCCCTGTAATTGCCCAGTCTTTGCTGATCAGCTGGCACCCTAAGCCCACTACAGAGTTGCTGAGATGTGTGGAGTGAGGCTGACCCAGAGACAGGGGGTGAAGCTGGGATGGGCTTCAGATCCCTAGAAACTCTCCCATCAAACAGCAGGAAAAACAGGGGCTCTCCTGTCATTGTGATGGAGACAGAGCCGCTGTTCCTAGACGAGATCTCTCGATTGGATTCCCACCTCCAGTACACACAGGTGTATGTCCCAGCATTTCCCTTCCCAGCTGTGAGCTCCAGCCAGTATCTTGTATTTGATTGTTGGACTATGTCGGAGCCCCATTGCCATTTTTGATAGAAGAATCTGTATCCCAAAGCCAGCTCACGCCCAGGAGCTGAGCACGTGAGGTTAACCCGCTCCCCTGGGAGATACACTGTGTACCTGGGGTCCTGAGAGAGCCTGGGGGCCGGCGGGCGAGCTAGAACAGAAGCACAGGGTTCAGTGCAGAGGGAGAGGCCATGATGGAATGAGGAGAAGGGAGAAGGGGGCAGAGATGAGTCCTGGACAGACAGGATCACAAACCAGGATCATCTCACTGCCCGGCCCCCACCCTCCACCCTGGGAAATAAACCATGGTCCGTTTCTCTCTTCCCCCACTCTGAGATCTTTTTATAGATCCCAAGGCCAGAAGGGACCATTGTGATCATAGAGTCCGACCTCCTGTCTCACCCAGGCCCTAGGACTTCCCTGAAATGATTCCTCTGTGACCCAGAGCAGATCTCTGAGAGAAACATTCAGGCTTGGTTCAGAAATCACCAGCAACGGAGAATCCACCATGACTCCTGGGGAATTGTCCCAGTGGTGAATTCCCCTCACTGTTAATAGCTGAGCCTCATTGCCAGTCTGCGTTTGTCTAGCTCCAGCTCCCAGCCTTTGGGTTGTGTTTGATCTTTGTCTGTTCAACTGAAGAGCCGTTGATTATCAAATTTCTGTTCCCCAGATAAGAACCTTTTCGTTGTTACACCAATCAGCTCGAGCTCCTGGAGTATCTCACTCTTAGGCAGGTTTTGCAGCTGTTTAATCATACCCCTAACCCTGCCCTGCCCCCTCTCCAATTAATCTCCATCCCTGAATGGTGGAGACCAGAACTGGACACAGGATTCCAGCAGCGGTCACCCCAGGACCAAATCCAGAGGTAAGATGGTTCCTCTCATCCTGGCATCTTTGTATGCCATGCACATCCAGGCATGTGCCATCACCCCACCCCTGAAAGGCCAGGAGGAGGAATTATCCCCATTCTAATGGGGGAAACTGAGGCCCAGATTTCATCAGGAGCTTAAAGGAGTTATGCCGCCATCAAATTCCAGTGGGATTTTGGCACCAAACACCCTTAATCTCCTTGGAGTTCCCCAAGGGAAGTGAGTGGTCCAAGGTGACGGGGAGAGTCTGTGGCAGGGCTGGGAACTGGACCCTCTCCAAGTCCCAGCGCACTGTCGAATTGTCAAGGCACATCTGGCTCAGGGCTTCCCATAATGTCTGTCCTGGCACTACCTAGCAGTATAAATCGGACCCAGAGCCACTGAGACCCAGTTCAGAGTCCAAACAACACATCCAGTCTGCCACCGCTGGGGTTTCTGGGATGCCGATCGCTGCAGTGTCTGGGTGGGTGACCAGCTCCTGGCTGCTCTAGGAAATAACCCTGGTGTAGATTTTGCCAGGGAGAAGTGGCTGAGGAGCAGGGATGGGGAGGGCCTATGATTGTCTTTGTGCATCCATCGAGATCTCCACATTCTCTCTCCAGATGTAACTGGGCAGAAGGTGGAAAGCTGAGGCTGGGGGGATCATTGATGTAAGCCCGACAGCCCCACTCCCATCGTCTGTGTCACCCCACGCTGTCCATCTGGGGATGTCGTGGAAGGGAGCTCAGCTGGTGCGGGGGGGATGGAGTTTGGGGGACTGAGATTCAGCAAAGAGCTGTGTGTGTGTGTGTGTGTGCACGTGAGTGCTCCCTGCTGCTCCCTGCTGCAGGGAATGAGTCCTGTTCTGTGTGTGCAACATTCATCACATCGGCCACAAGTCCTGGATTCTGCAAAGGAAATGGGGTGTCTCTGAAATGCAGATACTCCAAAGGAAGCCGAGACAGCCCAGAACTCACCTGTCACAGAGATGGAGACAGCGGGACTCTCCGCAGATTTCATCCTGCGACCTGACGGCTTTACCCAGTATGCACACGTGTATGATCCGGTGTCTTTCTGCGTTACATAGCTCAGGGTGTGCGTGTCACTGTTACCGGAGGAGATAATCTGTCCAGCAGCTCTGGAGAACTGGAATCCTGTAACAGTGTGATCACTGGGGGGAGCCGAACACGTGAGCCGAACAGACTCCCAGGTGAGGTACAGCTGGTGTGGGGAGCTCAGGGAGAGTGTGGGGGGCGCAGGAGGGTCTGGAAAAGATAAAGGGTGAGATTTCACTGCAGGAGGAGGGGCTCAGAGAGCCAGGAGGGGGAGATGCCGGGGAGAAGGTTGTTACTGGCTAACTGGAGCGAGGGGGGGATCCCACAGGAGGAATAGTTGCTCCCAGCAATTCCACTGCACCCCAACCTGACCCTGAATCCCAATCTAGCATCAAACCACTCCACAGTATAACACTGTACCCTGACATAGCACCACGCCGCACCCCAGGATCTTACTGCAACCCAATAGGAGAGGAGCTTGCAGCCCTCGATACCGTCACACTGCACCCAGTGCAGCATTGACCTGCAACCCAATGTACCATGTGACTTGTGTGTGATGTAGGAGATCAGGTAGGTCGGGCCCAGGGCTAAACACAGAGAGAAAGAGGCCTCACCCAGCACCAATATTGAGAGAGGGTCACTCCTCATGGATATGGCTCTCCTGGAGCCTGGTGTATTGTGAGGTTACAGGAGTAGGGCCCTGGATCAGCCTTGATTTCCATCTGGTCCCAGTTATTGGGGTTGGGGATTTCACACAAGTGCCAGTAGAAGCTGAATTTCATCCCTCAAACAGCCCCGGGAGCTGAGCAGATGAACGTGAGCGGCTCCCCTGGAGATACATTAGGGTGACCAGATGTCCCGATTTTATAGGGACAGTCCCGAGTTTTTGGGTCTTTTTCTTATATAGGCTCCTATTACCCCTCACCCCATCCTGATTTTTCATATTTGCTGTCAAGTGACCCTAAGATACATGGTGTGTGGGGAGGGGGACGGCACGGCACAGAGAGAGCCTGGGGGCCAGCAGGGAGTCTGGAACAGAGGAAAGGAAGAGACCCCCATGGAGTGAGGGGAAGACCAGACAGGGGAACAAGGCCCCAACACATGGTCTCACCCTAGTCCCACCACCCTGTCTCGTGCCCCAGTGCCTGTGACATACTTGATGGCAGATATACTAAGATATCCAGTAAACCAGTGGGAACAGCGCCCCCTCCCCAGTACCAGCTGGGCCCAGCACAGCATGGCTGGATCCTCTCCCAGTGTCTGAGCTCCAATCCCCACCCACCTAGAAGGAAGGGGGACAATTGGGATGGGATCCTGTGATGGAGTAGGGACTGTCTGTGTGGGGGATGGAAGAACTGGGGAGGACTTTAGGTGAGGGACAGGTACTCAGCCTGTAACCTGAGCCAGGCAGGGGGGAGGGGGGGCGAGCACCTTTGCCAGGGAAGCTGGACAAAGGAAAGGGCCGGTGGGAGTGAGAGAGGGCAGTTTCGTTTTTGGGCTGGATGGCTGAAATTCAGGGAATCCTAAGCTGGGATCCAAGCACCCTGAACCCCCAGAAGGACTCAATTGAGAGGTCCTGCTTGTGCCTACAAGCTCTGCTGTATCCTTCATTCCTGTTGTCCAATAAACCTTCTCTTTTACTGGCTGGCTGAGAGTCACTGTGAGTCCCAGGAAGAGGGGTGCAGGACCGGACTCCCCCACTCTCCGTGACAACTGGTGGCAGCGGCGGGAGCTACTGCGCCCCGTGGATGGCACTTCCTGCAGTAAGTGACTGGGGAGCAGTAAAATGAAGGGGCGATTGTAGGGGTGATTAACCCCTGGGAGTGTGTGCCCAGTGAGAAGGACTGTGCAGTAACAGGGTCCCCCGGGGGATCACAGCGAGCGGTCCCAGGGGTGGAGGAGTCTGCAGCTTGACCCTGGCAGAGAGGTGGTGACCTCAAGGACTGGCACACTAGGGGTCCCCCTGGAAACCATGGGGAGCGGTGAGCACCCCGGCCTGTGAGTGGCCAGCAGGAAGGTATATGCCAAGCGGCATAAGTGCGACCTGGTGGAGCTGTGCAAGCAGAGGGGGCTGCGCAGTGGGAGGCTCACCAAAGACCAGCTGATTGCCCAGCTGGAGGAGGGAGACCGCTTGAATGAACTGATCCCTGTCTCTGAGGGAAGCAGCCGGGCAGATGCAGCGCAGGCACCAATGTCAGTCCCCACTGGGAGTGGTCAGCCAGCTGCTGAGGGCTTCCCGAGACCCCCCATTCCTATGCCTAGGGGGAGGGCGGGGAGGAGCCCAGCAACTACTGAGGGCACCATGACCCCCCCGGCCAGCAGGGGATCCTCCCGGCAAAGCTCACCCCCCAGCAGGGGATTGTCCCGGTGACGCTCGGCATCCGTGGAGCGGAAGCGGCTGGAATGGGAGAGAGAGCTAAAACTGAGAGAGCTGGAGGATCGTGAGCGACAGAGGGAACATGAACTGGAGGAGAAAGAGAGACAGAGGCAGCATGAAGAGAGACAGAGGCAGCATGAACTGGAGGAGAAAGAGAGACAGAGGCAAGCACTGGACCTGGCAAGGCTGGGGGCAGCAGGCCCCCGGCTGCGGTGAGTGAGGGGGGGCCCCAGACTGTGTGGAGCTTTGATAAGTGCATCCTGGCCCCGCGTAAGGAGGGGGAGGACATGGATGACTTCCTGGATGCCTTTGAGACGGCCTGCGAGCTGCACCAGGTTGATCCTACGGACAGGCTCCGGGTTCTCACCCCCTTACTGGACCCCAAGGTCGTGGCATTGTACGGCCAGCTGGGAGAGAAGGAAAAAGGGAACTACGAACTATTCAAGCAGGCCCTGCTGCGAGAGTTTGGGCTCACTCCTGAGATGTACCGGGAGAGGTTCCGGAGTCAGGATAAAACCCCTGAGGTCTCATATCTGCAACTAGCCGTTCGCATGGAGGGATACACCAGCAAGTGGGCAGATGGGGCCCAGACGAAGGGGGACCTGGTTAAACTGCTGGTACTGGAGCAACTGTATGAGCAGTGCCCATCCGACCTGAGGCTGTGGTTGAGGGACCAAAAGCCAGAGAACCCGCGACCTGACCAATGAGTTTGTGAAAAGCCGGACGGGGGGTGGCAGGGAGGAGTCCCAAAGGAACAGGCCCGCTGCGATGCAGAGAGAGAGTCATCCTGGGACCTCCCAAAGGGGGAATAGGGAGAACCCCCTCCCAAGGGGAACGCCCAGCGTCAGGGATAACCGACCCTAACCTGGTGGGGAGGGAACGCCCAGGGACACGGATCAGAGAGGCTGCGGCCTCAGACCCAGCTAGCGAGAGAGAGCAGGTCCCCTTCCCTGTCCCAGCTGCTGAGTTCCAGGCCGAGTTGCAGAAAGATCCCTCCTTGTGGAAGCCCAGGGACCAGGCCAACCTCAGTGCAGTACAGGCCATGAGGAGAGGTTGCAAGGAGAGGTTCCTGTGGGAGAAGGGGTTCCTGTACCGAGAATGGGCTCCCCCAGGGAAAATGGAGTCATGGGGAAGCAGGAGGCAGCTGGTGGTTCCCCAGAAGTTTCGCCACAAGCTACTTTACCTGGCCCATGACATCCCCCTTGCAGGGCACCAGGGAATCCGGCGCACCAGGCAGAGGCTGCTACAGAACTTTTACTGGCTTGGGGTCTTTACCCATGTCTGCCGATCCTGTGACCCCTGCCAGAGGGTGGGGAAGGCCCGGGACAAGGGAAAAGTGTCTTTGAGGCCTTTACCCATCATAGAAGAACCTTTCCAGAAGGTGGCCATGGACATTGTGGGACCTCTCAGCAAGACGACCCGGTCGGGAAAGAAATACATTCTGGCGGTGGTAGATTTCGCCACTCACTACCCCGAGTCAGTGGCCTTGTCCTCTATTGAAGCCGACACCGTGGCAGATGCGCTGCTGATCATTTTCAGCCGGGTGGGGTTCCCCGAGGAAGTCTTAACAGACCAGGGGTCCAACTTCATGTCGGCCCTGCTCCAGTGCTTGTGGGAGAAATGTGGGGTCCGGCACAACTGGGCCTCAGCGTATCACCCCCAGACCAACGGGCTGGTGGAGAGGTTCAACGGGACACTAAAGATGATGCTAAAAACATTTATGAACCAGCACCCGCAGGACTGGGACAAGTACTTACCTCACCTGCTGTTCGCGTACAGGGAGGTACCCCAGGGAATCTACCAGGTTCTCGCCTTTCGAACTGTTATATGGGTGGTGGATTAGGGGGCCCCTAGACCTGATGAGAGACGAATGGGAGGGGAAGGCCACTCCCGATGGAGAGTTGGTGGTGGAGTATGTCCTGACCTTCCAGGAAAGACTTGCCAAGCTCATGGGCTTGGCCAGGGAGAATCTGGCCTGAGCCCAGAGGAAGCAGAAGGTCTGGTATGACCACACGGCGCGGGCCCGCGCCTTTGCCACCGGGGATCAGGTGATGGTTCTCATCCTCGTGAGGAAAAACAAACTCCAGGCCGCCTGCGAAGGGCCCTTCAAAGTTGTCAAGCAACTAAATGAGGTAAACTATGTGGTGGAACTGTCGAACCGGGCACACCACCACCGGGTGTACCATGTGAATATGATGAAGCCATACTATGACAGGGGGAATGTGGTGCTGGCCATGTCTGGACATTGGGAGGAGCAGGGAGATGACCCTTTAGTGGATCTATTTAGTGGACAAAAGCTGGTTCCCCCCTGGAGGCAATTCCCCTCTCTGATCAGCTGACCCCAGCCCAGCACGCTGAGATCAGAGGGGTGCTGCATCTATACTGACAGCTGTTTTCCAAACAGCCTGGATGCACTAATTTGACTGTCCACCGGGTGGAGACCAGGTCACATCACCCTATAAGATGCTTCCCTTTTCGGGTCACTGGGAAAACTGCCCAGGAAAGAGAGGTCAGGGACATGCTGGTTTGGGGGTGATCCAGCCGTCTTCCAGCCCTTGGGCCTCACCAGTAGTGCTGGTCCCCAAAAGGGATGGGTCGATCTGGTTCTGTGTGGACTATTGAAAGCTCAATGCCATCACCGTATCTGATGCCTACCCCATGCCCAGGCCTGACAAGCTCCTAGACAAGCTGGGAGGCGCTCGGTACCTCACCACCATGGATTTTACCAAGGGCTACTGGCAAGTGCCACTGGACGCAGATGCCAGGCTGAAATCGGCCTTTATCACCCCTCTGGGGCTCTATGAGTTTCTGACCCTGCCTTTTGGCCTCAAGGGAGCGCCGTCCACCTTCCAGCGCCTGGTGGATCAGCTACTGAGGGGGATGGAGAGTTTTGCCGTGGCCTATATTGACGACATCTGCATCTTCAGCCAGACCTGGGAGGACCACGTGTCCCAGGTTAGACAAGTGCTGGGCCGACTCCAAGAGGCTGGGTTAACCGTAAAGGCTGAGAAGTGCAAGGTGGGGATGGCTGAAGTATCTTACCTGGGCCATCGGGTGGGGAGCGGCTGCCTAAAGCCGGAACCAGCCAAGGTGGAGGTGATCAGAGACTGGCCCATGCCCCAGACCAAAAAGCAGGTCCAAGCCTTTATTGGGATGGCGGGGCACTATCGAAGGTTTGTGCCCCACTTTAGTGCCATAGCCGCCCCCATCACTGAGCTGTGCAAGAAAGGGAAGACAGACAAGGTGGTCTGGATCGAGGCGTGCCAGGAGGCTCTCCGGGTGCTGAAGGAGGCTCTGGTCAGTGGCCCAGTTCTGGCAAACCCAGACTTTGACAGGCCTTTTATGGTGTTCACCGACGGCTCAGACACAGGACTGGGGGCGGTGTTGATGCAGGAGAATGAAAAGGGGGAGAGACACCCAATCGTGTACCTGAGCAAGAAGTTGCTATCCCAGAAGCAGAACTACACGGCCATCGAGAAGGAATGCCTGGCCGTGGTGTGGGCCCTTAAGAAACCAGAGCCCTATCTCTTTGGGTGACACTTCACCGTGTACACCGACCACTCTCCCCTGACCTGGCTGCACCAGATGAAAGGAGCCAACACCAAGCTCCTGAGGTGGAGCCTGCTCCTGCAGGACTATGACATGGACGTGGTCCATGTGAAGGGAAGTGCCAACCTGATAGCGGACATGTTGTCCCGGAGAGGGGGCCCTGAACTTCCCCAGGTCACTGGGCAGAGTG
This sequence comes from Mauremys reevesii, assembly GCF_016161935.1. Taxonomy (NCBI): domain Eukaryota; kingdom Metazoa; phylum Chordata; order Testudines; family Geoemydidae; genus Mauremys; species Mauremys reevesii. The sequence goes on from NC_052635.1 coordinate 6,038,332, forward strand.
ACCCCGCTCAGTTCAGTCTCAAAGGGGGGAGAGATGTGATGGAGTACGGACTGTCTGTGTGGGGGATGGAAGAACTGGGGAGGACTTTAGGTGAGGGACAGGTACTCAGCCTGTAACCTGAGCCAGGCAGAGGGGTTGGGGGGCGAGCACCTTTGCCCTGGAAGCTGGACAAAGGAAGGGGCCGGCGGTGTGAGAGAGGGCAGTTTCGTTTTTGGGCTGGGTGGTTGAAATTCAGGGAATCCTAAGCTGGGATCCAAGCACCCTGAACCCCCAGAAGGACTTGATTGAGAGGTCCTGCTTGTGCCTACAAGCTCTGCTGTATCCTTCATTCCTGTTGTCCAATAAACCTTTTGTTTTACTGGCTGGCTGAGAGTCACTGTGAGTCCCAAGAAGAGGGGTGCAGGACCGGACTCCCCCACACTCGTGATAGATCCCACCAAGAAATGAGCAGCCTCTGGTCCCTGCTGGACTCCCCCGTCCTGCCTGGTGGGTGTTGGAGTCTCAACCAGTAACACGCTCACCTAGGGAGTTGTGGGGCTGGGCTCTCCCTACCCCACACTATCCATGCTGGGGAAGTGGGGTGCAGAAACAGCGTTGGAGGAGGGAAGTGTTGCTGATGCAAATGGTTCAACCCCAAGACCCCCATTCCCATCAGGGTATTCACCCCACATTCTCCATTCTGGGGGCAGAGGCAGAAGAGGGGGGAGAACCCGTCAGCGACCATGAGACCTGCCTAGCAGTAGCTATAAAGTGCTGCACAAAAATGAGGAAGCCAGGGTGGATGTGGGGAAGTGGGGGGGAGTTTTTCCCCTCCCTGCTCCCTTGTATCTCACTGAGCCCCAGCCCTGCACAGTGCCCGCATGGTTCCCAGCAGGAGGCAGGGACACTCTGTGTGGGATCCGCTGGCAGGACTGGGTTGCCCAGTGCACAGCAGGGGTACAGGACGGGTGTCTCTATCTCAGCCTTGCAAATCAGCCAGTGACTCCACTAGGACCAGGGACCTCTTCAGAGACCAAATCCCTGCTTTGAGAGAAGAATTTGCATCCTATGGTGCTTTCACCCCTGAATGCCGAGCACCCCAGGGTAGCACCTTCCCCTCTGATACACAAAGGCAGCAGAGGATCCTGGTGTATTGGTGCCAGCAGGGGTCAGGGTAACACGACAGTGACCAATCCCTCTCCTCATAGAAATCATCACTGAGGAATCCAGGCAGCTGCAGGGATGAAGATTCACAGTGGGTGGCCCGGACAGTGCCCAGCCAGGTCTCCAGCGGTGTGAGCTTCCCCCGAGCAGTGCCCACCTGGGACCCCAGGGCTGGAGCTACCCCACAGCGGTCCCCTCTCAGTGCCCATTCTTTGCATTCAGGTGGGACCCCCTGCCCACCACAGAGTGTCTGAGATGTAGGGAATGGCCCTGACTAGAGGCAGGGAGTAAAACTGAGGTGTTGGGGGGGTGCCCATATGGCAATTCTCTATTAACAGGGTGCATGCCTCAGTTTCCCCTATGTGCTGCATGGCTAACGAGGTGGTGGGAAAAGATTGTTTAATCTTTGCAGAGACCCAGATATCGGGTGTGGCTGATGCCTAGTGGGACCATGCCCATGAAGAGCCCAAGAAGATAATGGCCATTCCAATTTCCCGGATATTTGATGCCTAGCAGCTAACGACCATGGATGCCCCCACCCCTGAAGTATGGCAGTGGAGTGTGACAAGCTGGAGAACAAAGGGTCAAGGAGAAGGGTCAGGTGACAAGGTTTCCCCGGTAACAAGAACAAAGGGCTGAGGAGGGGCCAGGTGGAGTTGCTCAGTGTGGGCTGCTGGAAGCAGAAGAGCCTCAGGGACTCGGCAGGGGCGGTTCTAGCCATTTCGCTGCCCCAAGCAGCAGCTCTGGTGGACCTCCCGCAGGCGTGCCTGCAGATGCTCCACTGAAGCCGCGGGACCAGCAGACTCTCCGCATGCACGCCTGCGGGAGTTCCACCGGAGCCGCCTGCCACCCTCCCGGCGACCGGTAGAGCGCCCCCCAAGGCATGCCGCCCCAGGCACACGCTTGGCCTGCTGGGGCCTGGAGCCCCCCCATGGGACTGGGACTACGGAGGGGCCAGAGGACTCTGGACTCCGGACTGACCCAGATGGACTTTGCTGTAACTTCCTGTTCTTGATGGTAACTAAGGACTTTCTAGGCTGGTTCCGAAATAGCCAATAGACCTCCTGCTGTTACCGCGCTAGCTAGGAGTCACTGCAGCGTAAGGAAGGTGGGGGTGCGTTGTTCCCTTTGCGTGTGCAGGTCTCTGTCTCAGGTGTGCAATGAGGTGGTGTCGCTGCAGGGAGCTCGGGGCATGACCCAGGGGTGCTGAAGGCTCCAAGGTTCAGTCCCAGGAGGCGCTGCAGCCAAATGGCCCCTGGTGAGACTGTGACCCTACGGGGGTGACACAGGGAAGGGGCCCTCCCAGGCACTGCTCCAGAACGGCTCTAGAGAACCGCACCTGAGGCTCTGTCACCGGGTGGGCGTCAGATCCCTAGAGACTCTCCCATCAAACAGCAGGAAAAGCAGGGGCTCACCTGTCACTGTGATGGAGACGGAGCTGCTGTTCCTAGATGAGATCTCTCGATTGGATTCCCACCTGCAGTACGCACAGGTGTATGTCCCAGCATTTCCCTTCCCAGCTGTGAGCTCCAGCCGGGGGCCTTCACTCGGGTGTTGGACCACGCTGGGGTCCTGCTGCCCTTGATAGAAGAATCTGTATCCCGAAAGCAGCTCACCCCCAGGAGCCGAGCACGTGAGGTTAACCCGCTCCCCTGGGAGATACACTGTGTACCCGGGGTCCTGGGAGAGCCTGGGGGCCGGCGGGGGATCTAGAACAGAGGCAGAGGGGTCAGTGCAGAGGGAGAGACCACGATGGAATAAGAAGGGTGAAGAGATGAGACCTGGAGAGACATGATCACAAACCAGCCTCATCTCACTGCCCAGCCCCGAGTCCCACCCCCACGTTGGGAAATACACCACAGCAAATGAACCAGGGCACGTCTCTGTCTCTCCCCCCCCTCCCCCATGAGATCTTTTCATAGATCCCAAGGCCAGAAGGGACCATTGTGATCATGGAGTCTGACCCCCTGTGTCACCCAGGCCCTAGGACTTCCCTGAACTGATTCCTCTGTGACCTAGAGTAGATCTCTGAGAGAAATGTTCAGGCTTAATTCAGAAATCGCCAGCACTGGAGAATACATCACAACCTCTGGGAAATGTTCCCAGTATTGAATTCCCCTCACTGTTAATATCTGAGCCTCATTGCCAGTTTGCGTTTGTCTAGCTCCAGCTCCCAGCCTTTGGGTCGTGTTTGATCTTTGTCTGTTCAATTGAAGAGCCGTCGATTATCAAATTTCTGTTCCCCAGGTAGGAACCTTTTCATTGTTACACCAATCAGCTCGAGCTCCTGGAGTCTCTCACTCTTAGGCAGGTTTTACAGCTGTTTAATCATATCCCTAACCCTGCCCTGACCCCTCTCCAATTCATCTCCATCTCTGAATGGTGGAGACCAGAACTGGACACAGGATTCCAGCAGCGGTCACCCCAGGGCCAAATCCAGGGGTGAGATGGCTCCTCTCATCCTGGCATCTTTGTATGCCATGAACATCTGTGCATGTGCCATAACCCCACCCCGAAAGGCCAGGAGGAGGAATTGTCCACATTCTAATGGGGGAAACTGAGGCCCAGAGTTCATCAGGCGCTTAAAGGAGTTAGGCCCTCAAGAAATCTCAATGGGATTTTGGCACCAAATACCCTTTGTCTCCTTGGAGATCCCCAAGGGAAGTGACTGGTCCAAGGCCAAGGGGAGAGTCTGTGGCAGGGCTGGGAACTGGACCCTCTCCGAGTCCCAGCGCACTGTCGAATTGTCAAGGCACATCTCGCTCAGGGCTTCCCATAATGTCTGCCCTGGCACTACCTAGCAGTATAAATTGGACCCTGACACACTGAGACCCAGTTCAGTGTCCAAACCACACATCCAGTCTGCTACCGCTGGGGTTTCTGGGATGCCAATCGCTGTGGTGTCTGGGTGGGTGACCAGCTCCCGACTGCTCTAGGAAATAAACCCTGCTGGAGATTTTTCCAGGGAGAAGTGCCCGAGAATCAGGGATGGGGAGAGCATTTGATGGTCCTTGTACTGCCACCAAGATCTCCACATTCTCTCTCCAGCTGTAACTGGGCAGAAGGTGGAAAGCTGAGGCTGGGGGCTGGCAGGGAGTCTGAAATAGAGGCAGGGGAGAGACCCCCATGGAGTGAGGGTGTAGTGGGGTGGTCACCCTGCTCCAGCCTTGAAGGGGTTAAAGCAGCCCTGGAGAGGGCTGAGGCTGGAAGAAGCTGGGCTGATTGGAGAAGCAGCCACAGATGAGGCCACGCCCCAAGCAGGCCACAGCTGGCCCTACAAGAGGGCTGAGGGCCAGAGGCTGTAGTAGAGACTCTCTCTCTAGAAGCCAGAGAGAGAAGGACCTGGCTGTCTGGGAGCTGAGCAGGGTACCTAGGCTGGAGCGGGGCTGGGGAAGGGCCAGGGAGCTGGGGAGCTCCAGCCTAGCTAAGCCCCAGGCTGCAGGCCGAGTTAAGGGCCCGCAAGAGGGTACTGGAACTGCAGAGGGGCAGCCCGGGAATAGGCAGAGGCAGCAGGTCCCACCCCCGTTGCCGATGAGGAGTGGTTAACAGCCTGCCGTCTGCCCCAGTGAGCAGGGGCTAGATGGAGACTGGCAGTAGCCACTGAGGCAAGGTGGAGATAGGGGTTTGGGGGTTCCCCTGGGAGGGGAGTTTGTGGGTTGCTGCTGGGGGCAGAACCCTGATGTAAAGGACACTGGCGTCCGGGAGGGACATGGGGGCCAGAGGCAGGCGAGACACTGGCCGGCAGAGGGTGCTCCAGAGGCTGGAAGAGCTAATTCCTACGATGACCACCAAGAGGTGCCGCAGGGCTGAGTCTCACTTTGCTACAGAGGGGAAGAGCAGATGGGTGAACAAGGCCCCAGCACAGGGCCTCCCCCTAGTGCCACCTCGTGACACAGTGCCTGTGACAGACTTGATGGCAGATACACATAGGGGAGCTCTCCAGTAAACTTGTGGGAACAGCGCCCCCTCCCCAGTAACTGCTGGGCCCAGCTCAGCATGGCTGGATCCTCTCCCAGTGTCTCAGCTCCAATCCCCACCCACCTAGATGGAAGAGGGGAGGGAGACAATTGGGATGGGATCCTGTCACGGAGTGTAGGGGAGTCAGGCCCTGCACCCCCGGGCTCCCTGCCGATTCACCAGGACTCTCAGCCAGCCAGTAAAGCAGAAGGTTTATTTAGACGACAGGAACACAGTCCAACACAGGTCTTGCAGGCACAGATAACAGGATCCCCCCTTGTCAGGTCCATCTTGGGACCCCAAAACCCGCATCGGGTATCAGAGCCCTTTCTCTCTGCTTCCCCCCTGTTTCCCAGCCAACTCCAGTCTGCCCAACCCCCTCCGGCCCCTCCTCTCTCCTCCCTTCTTTCCCGGACCAGGAGGTCACCTGACCCCTTTGTCTCCAACACCTTTGCAGGGAGGGGCCAGGCCATCAGTTGCTAGGCGACAGAGTGTCAGGCATTTTGGTTGCATGGCCTTTTGCTGCTAGAAACTTAGGATCTGTACCCAGCCCTTAGTGCGAACAGTCCCACTTCGTCACAGATCCCACCAAGAAATGAGCAGCCTCTGGTCCCTGCTGGACTCTCCCTCCTGCTTGGTGGGTGCTGGAGTCTCAGCCAGTAACACGCTCACCCCAGGGAGTTGTGGGGCTGGGCTCTCTCTACCCCACACTCTCCATGCTGGGGGTAGTGAGGTGCAGAAAGAGTGTTGAGGGGGGAGGGTTGCTGATGCAAAGGGTTCAACCCCAAAACCCCCATTCCCATCAGGGTATTCACTCCACGTTCTCCATTCTGGGAACAGAGGCAGGAGAGTGGGGAGAACCAGTCAGCCAACCATCAGACCTGCCTAGCAGTAGCTAGAAAGTACTGCACAGAAATGAGGAAGCCAGGGTGGGTGTGGGGAAGGGAGGGGTGGTTTCCTCTCACTGCTCCCCTGTATCTCACTGAGCCCCAACCCTGCACAGCGCCCATGTGTTACCCAGCAGGAGGCAGGGACACTCTGTGTGGGATCTGCTGGCTGGACTGGGTTGCCCAGTGCACAGCAGGGGTACGGGACGGGTGGTCTCTGTCTCAGCTGTGAGCATCAGCCGCAAATGCCGAGCACCCCAGTGTCGCACCTTCCTCTCTGATACCTGAAGGCAGCAGAGGATCCTGGCGTATTGGTGCCAGCAGGGTGTTGGTGTCACTAGGCCTAAGTAAACCAAAGTTGTGACTTTGGGCCTGAAGTGAACCAAAGTTTTTACATGCTGTGAACTTTAACCAGCCTGCATGCTAACAGCCTAGAAGCAGAATTTGTGAGAGTCAGCTTTTTAGCAGATAGCTGCAGTTCCGCTTAAACTAGCAATAGTAGTGAGAAGGCGGGAGAAAGAGGGGGAGAAGGCTTCATGCGTCTGTGCTGTTCTGTGAAGGCCAACAGATAAGCTTATGGATGAGAACTTTTTCTAACACGCTGAAATGTAATGTTTTAAGTAACTGCTGTTGGGAAGGGAGGGGTGAGGGGGAAAACCGAACAAAAGGCTTACACAAACAAGGGGGGTATAAATGCTGGGATCCCGCCTGCGCGCGGGTGTGCAGGATTTGAGAATGCTTTTCTCCCTGGCACCTATTTGGGCTCAAATAAACCTGGGTTTTGCTTCTCCACCCTGGTGTGATAATTAGTGCGATGCACACCGGGCAACGAACCTGCTGTTGCTCCGCCTCGGGCTCTTTGAGCCAGCAACAGTTTTGGCGTCCCTGGGAGGGCTCGAGGCAAAATTGTGCCTTGCCCGGACTCCTCCAATGGCCAGTGGACGATGGTCACAGCCGACGCCCAGCGCGCACCGGTGCCTTTACCGGGGGCCTCGGCAGAGACGCGTCAGACTGACCTTGAAGGACACAACGGTGCAACGCACTCAGATAGTGGAGAAGCAGCTGCGGGCGATGGTGAGGAACCGGTCTCGTGGATAAGGTAGGAACAGTCCAGTGGTATGGACTTTTGCCTGAGGTTGGGGACGCCCAGCCGTTGTAATTCCCACTAGACGAGAGAGCGTTCTATAGTGGGTCAAGGGCAAGCCCATGACAGGGTATGGTTGGTAGGGCAAGGTGTATGCCCCTAGAATGCATTCTAGCAAATTGGAAGGTATTTGGTTTGGATCCAATGACTAAGAGTAAACTGAAAAGATTTTGTACAGTAGACTGGCCTCAGTATCAGTTAGAGGACCAGGAAAGGTGGCCACCAGAAGGATCACTTAATTACAACATGATCCTTCAATTACTTCTGTTTTGTCAGCGAATGGGTAGCTTCTGAAGCTGTTTGTATAGAGAGCTCTTGTAAAAATCCCTCATCATATGCCCCAGAGCTGCACTGGGAGGAGAACTGTCGTGGGAACGTCTGTCTCTGTTGGGCTCATGCCATTTGAATTTATTGACTGTGCAGCAAGATAAGATGCATCGTGGTAATAGGAAATAATGGCCTTGGGGTGTGTGTGTGTGTGTGTGTGTGTGTGTGTGTGTGTGTGTGTGTGTGTGTGTGTATACCAGTGTGAGTGTCCGTTACCGGAAGACGCCCAGACTACCCTGTGAAGCGATTGCTAATGATCAGGAGTAGTCTAACGCAAGCCCGGTAACTAGTGGATCTTTAGGAGATCCGACCCACGGTGGGCTGACTCAGCCTGGCATCGTCCGGCGAGGAAGCTGCCTGGGTCTAGGAATGTGTGAACCCATCTTCCCTCACCCCCCTTCCTTTCCGTGTGGGCTACTGACAGTCTGATCATCTCACTGGATGCAATCAGAGTACGCGGCGCCGTGTCTCCCAGAGACTAGCCGACGCTCTTTGCTGAAGGAAGGTGTAGGAGAGTCATGGTCATCCCCGTTAATCTCTCCTGTGCGAGTGCCCTGTAGGGAGAGATCCTTAGTTTATGAGCCGCTAGCGCGGACAGGGCACCCTCTCTGTGTATGTAAGTGGAAAATGGGTAAGGGACAGTCTAAAAATTCTACCTCACCCCCTAAGGGTACCCCAGCATAGTACATGTACGTACATTATGGTCCTAAAACCTGCAGGTATTTAGAGAATTGGAATCTTCACATGCGTGAAAATCCATCTAAACAGTGCCAATTAGAAGGTACCTTCAATCTAGATAAGATCATATATCTCAGAGGAGCTTTTAATCACAAAGAAAAGCCTCTGACACAGTGTGAGCAATTTGTCTAGGAACGGGTTAATTTGAAACTCGGCTAACCCCAGAGATAAAGAGAAAGCTGCTCTGCGTACAAGGTCAAGAATCAGCACAGACTATGCTAAGTAAAACTGCTTTCAGCCCCAGCTGGTTGTGGAAAATAGAGGCAGAGGCAAACCAAAGGCAATACAAGTTACAGAACTGAAATTACACTTGCAAAGCTTAATTTTCCAGTGAAATCCAACAGTGTGCTTCTACAACCCTGTAGCTGGTATGGCTCGGTAACACTGGAAAAGCCATAGGGCAGCTGACCTGAACTGGAATCTCTGAACGAGACACCGCAGGAGACTCCAGGGTGCAAAAGAACAGCCATCCCAAGAGTGGAATCATGTTGGAAATTCTGGACAAGCTGTATACAGGATAATCTCCCGTCCACCTATTTCCCTTCTCTGAACATTATACACAGACGTGGCCAGTCTGGATATGTGTAAGTATTAAAGTGGCTTAAGGCTTGGGGCATTCATATTTTTCCTGAGTGATGTGGGAGTGTTCCCAACACTCTCCATTGTTGTTTTATTATTTTTAATGAAGCTTTAAAATTTGGTTATATGGTGTGCTTTCTCTATCCACCCCCCCCCCCACTGTCCTGCAGTGTCAGTTTGATCACCTGACATGAGGGATAATTGGTAACAGAAATTTGTCACAGTTTGGTGAGCAATAGAGAATGGGGGAGCCCTGCAGAATTTACACCATCTATCTGTTTTACCCTTGTTATTTTATGTTTGCTTTGTTTGGTATGATTGGTGTTATATGATAAGGATTGTATGATTAAAGGTGAGCCCTAATAGAATAAGGAAACACTATCTGGTTTTGGTGCACTATCTGGTTCTGGTTCTGTTCTGTTTAACCGGTTACTGTTGTTTTTCTGCTCTGTTCATTTGGGCGTTAGGTGTGTGGGCGGAACTGAACTTCTCGTTCATAATTCCTCAGGGTGGAAGCCATGTGTGCGATGAAGCTCTGAGGTTGTATTGAGATCCTACTGTCCCGCCCCCCTGTAACGGACAATGTACTAGAAGTGGAAAAATCTGGCTTAGACTGTAATTTTCTCTGCTGTCTGTGTAATTTTCTTTTCTGTTTAAGTGTCAGCAGACAAATGGGTGGGTCTCTGGGTAGACCCCCAAAGGGGTTTGGATTGTGTGTTAAGTAAATGGCCTTTACCCAATGGCCATGTATTTTTTGCCCAGGTGGCAAGCCTTACTAGGGAGGACACGAGTAGTTTTGGGAGTAAAATGCTTTAGGGAAAAGACCAGAAGGGTGGGGGCTAGTTGTGAAGCCCAGCCTCCTAGCTAAACTGGTAGTGGATTGAAGACCAGGAAAGGGACGGTTCAGCGAGAAAAGCAGGATCGGGCCCAGGCGGGCAGGCAACAGACAGAGATTGGAAAACAGGTTGGAAACTTTTGAGGGTGTAGTGAAAAAAAAGAAGTAAGTGAATATAAGCATGAGGATTTCAAATACTCAGAAGGATATTTGGAATGGTGATTTGAATTGGTAAGTGGCTGTTGAAGGGAAAAGCAAGTGATTTAAGGGAAAAGCAAGTGATTTTAAGGGAAAGTGAAAAGTTAACTGTGTAGTTGCTGGAGGGAACAGCAGTTGAACTTTGTAAAAATGCTAAAGAGAAAAGTTTTTGGTGTCTTTGAAATGTTTGTAAATAAATTCAGGCAAAGAAAATATGGGGTAATTCTCCTGTTTTGCCTAAAATTAACAAGAGTATTTGTATATTTTAAGTAATGATTGACTGCCCAGAAGGGGTAGACTTTTGTTTTGTCTTTCAGATAATCAAAGAAAACTAATGCCAGCTGAACAGCATTCAACATATCATGCATTTACTGACAGAGTAACAATTATGTTTTGTGTTCTATGTTCTGTCTTGTGGTGTTTGTCTTGTGGCCAGAATTGTTGTGTTTAATATTTTTATGAGATGGTCTGATTTAAAATTAAGCAGCAGTGTTAAATTGAAATACAGATACTTGTTTTGTTCTACTTAGAATACAAAGTGTTTGGATATATTAGAAAAATGTGATATACTAAAGTCTAATACATTTTCTTAAGTAAAAGAAAGAAATTTCATTGGCCAAATCTTTTAATTTAGAGTGGTTATTAAAATTTGCATACTAACAGTCTTTAAAAGCAAGGACATGGAAAGTTAACCCACTCCCCATATTGTACATGGGATCCTTCTGGCTACCTCAGACTTCTAGCCAGAGGGCTGGGGATGGTGGAAAGCTATTGGACTAGAGGTTGTATTGAATGAACTCATCAAAGTGGGTGTGCTTGTCCTGGCTTGTTGTTCTAAAGTTCTGTAATAAGGTTATTTTAGTGAAAGGGTATATGTGGCATATGTTAAATAAGACTAATGTTCTGTGTATATGTTCATTGTTAACAAAAGGTGCATAAGTAAAAGTTTCTTTTATAGGTTAAAGGAGGAAAAAAAATGGGAAACGGAAAAAGAATAGCTAACATGCTAAAAATAAACTGGCCAAGATTTGTGCTGAGACAAACTTAAAGTGGCCAGATGCCCTTCCTTTGGCACTGATAAGTATAAGCCATTACTTGGCTAAAAACCAGAAAAAGGGGGGACTTAAATTTGCCCATGCAGCTATAAAATTTGTAAAATCTGCAAAGACACTAATGCAATGTGTTAGGTTTTTTTCTCACAGGTAAAGAAGAAACAACCCAAAGATCCTAGCAGCCCTGCCACTCCTTGGAACCAGAAGACTGGGTCTACATAAAGATCCATCAACGAAAGACTGCCTTGGCTCCACGCTGGAAAGGCCCTTTCCAAGTCCTGCTGTCTACTAACACTGCTGTGAGGTGCCAAAGACTGACTGCCTGGACCCAGGATTCTCACTGCAAAAAGACCCCTCCACATCGGAAGAATTTTCCTACTGATGATTAGCCTATTTCTTCTTCTAGCTCTACTGTGCTTCTGGACAGCAGGGAAAAAGGACAAGGTGACGTGCTTGTAACCTCTCTCTTGTCCACTGACAGACCAACTGTGCCTTTAGACTTTTCTAGAAAAAGCAAAGCCATTACAGGGTGATATGTGCTGGCAACCTCTCCCCTGTAGGATGCTAAACCACAATTGTTTTGGGAAAGAAGAAGAAGCACTCACTCCACTGACATTGCCAAAGTCCAGGAATTCCTGACTAAAAGGACACTGAGAACTAACCCTGGTGAAGAAACAAAGAATTGTACACTGGCAAGGAAGAAATTTGTGGGACCCATACTTGGGAATGTGGTATTAATTGGATTTTGGGGTTTAATCTACAGGCTGTGCCCTGTGTTTTGGATAAATCCTTCAGTATGTATTGCCCTCCCTAATTGGATTTCAAATGACATTGTCCTTATCAGGTTTTCAAATCACTTCTACATACCCAGATTGCTCACAAGGGGCTGCCATTAGATTAGCACAACAGAGGGCCTGGGTTATTTCCTCTGGAAAAAAAGATAATTAAGCAGATCCCTGTGGGCTAGGGCCAATATCTTAAAAGCAAAGAACATGATAAGAAATTGGGCCAACTAGAAAAGGCTACTAGCCTTATTCTTGAAACTCAGCTATCTTAAGTACAGGCTGGAGTTGATAAGTTACATGTCATTTCAGCCCTTAGTTCTATGACCCAGAAGTTACTGATAGAGATGGTATTGCAATATCACTGAGGCTGGGAAGGCATTGCAGTGGGATCTAGACTAGACTTGGCCCACTGCCCTTACAGACACGTCAGGAGTACCATCTGATCTGTGGTCATGAAGACATACTTGGACACTTTCTGGATGGAAGTGTGGACATTCACAGTGCTCCTTCCAAGAATATGGACCGGTTAGGGTGGGTGTGGTTCCCACATACCAAATCCTGCTGGGTCCATGGGGAGCATGCATATGGGACTAAATTATTCACCAAGACATCTGGGAAATTAAACCACTTGGTATACCTACCTGATTTATAGTCAGTGCCCCAATCCCTTAGTTATTAAATGAACATTCCACTCTTTTGTCCATGCGTTCATTCCTGGCTTGGGGGTGACTAAGCTCAAAAGAGCAGTTGTACATATATCTGCAAAGCTTTATTGCTTTTTGTCTTTAAAGTTTGAGAAGACTCGCCAAAAGTTTGTTGAGTATTCTCAAAGGGGGGAATTGTTGGTGTCACTAGGCCTAAGTAAACCAAAGTTGTGACTACAGGCCTGAGTGGACCAGAGGTCTTCCATGCTGTGAACTTTAACCAGCCTAAGATGCTAACAGACAGCAAGCAAAATGTGTAACTGTCAGCTGTTTCAGCTTGCAGATGCAGGAGTTTGAAACAGCAGAAGCGGCGGGGAGGAGGGGGAGAGGGGAGAGGAAAATCTGTATGCGTTTGTGCTGTGAAGGCCAGAGATAAGAATGCGAATGAGAACTTTTCTAACACGCTGAAATGTAATGCCTAATGTAGCTGCTGTTGGGAAGGGAGGGGTGAGGGGGAAAACCGAACAAAAGGCTTACACAAACAAGGGGGGTATAAATGCTGGGACCCCTGCCTGCGCGCGGGTGTGCAGGATTTGAGAATGCTTTTCTCCCTGGCACCTTATTTGGGCTCAAATAAACCTGGTTTTTGCTTCTCCACCCTGGTGTGATAATGAGTGCGACGCACACCGGGCAACGAACCCTGCTGTTGCTCCGCCTCGGGCTCTTTGAGCCGGCAACACTAATGTCCCAGCCCCTTGTATTTATGGATCCCTTGGCAGATAGGGAGGGCTCAGGTTGTCTGGAGATCCTGCCCCCTCTGGGCAGACGGAGAGCTGGATGCCCTGCTGGGATTCTACCGTCCCAGAGGGTAGAGGTGCAAGGCGGCCATGTTGGATACCCAGGCCTGTGTCCAGGCTGGTGGAAAGGGGCTGGCACTTCCCAGCTGGGATCTCCTGGCTGGATGGGCCTATCTGGTGCAGACAGGTGCATGGCCCGGAGCCCTGGCTCTGTGATGCTCTGGGGTGAATGAAGCTGCCCCTGGATGAGCCCCCAGCTGAGGTGCTCCATCTGCCCACCATGTCGAACTGGATCCTGCAGTTTAGTGAACACCAGGGGCAGCCCAGCATGTGAGGGGAACAGGCTCTCCAGGGAGTTATTTGATGTGCTCAGGGCTCAGGGAGAGGGATGGGGCCACACTGGGGTGTGGAAAACAGGCGTCAGCTTTAGATACCGAAGAAGGGTCACACCTGGCAGGGATCACTGGAAGGCCTGGGAGGTGAGGGACAGATGTTACCAGGTTATATTCATCTCAGGAATAAGGGGGGAGGGAAACTTCTCCATGGGAAACTCCCTGCACCCCTGTACCTCACTGATCCCCAACGCTGCACTGTGCCCGTATGGAACACAGCAGGAGGCAGGGCCTTTCTGTGTGGGATCCCCTGGCTGGACTGCTTTAAGGGACAGGTGGTCTCTGTCTCAGCTGTGAGCATCAGCCGGTCACTCCACTGGGCACCAGAGATCTTTTTAGAGACCCAATCCCTACTTTGAGAGAAGACTTTGTATTGATGGCACTTTCCCCCTGGGTGCTGAGCACCTCTGGGTAGCACCTTCTCCTCCCAGACACATGGGCAGCAGGGGATCCTGAGGGCATTGGCGCTGCCAGGGAGTTGGGGTAACATCAGTAACTGCTCCCGCTTGTGATAATAATCATGAATAAAGAGGAGGGGCTGGGACCTTAGAATTGGTTGCCTTGTCAGCTGGGACGACAGTTCAGCGAGCTCCTCCACAGCAGTGCCCTCTCAGTGCCGAACTTTACTGATCAGCGGGAAGCCTCTCCCTACTGCTGGGGTGCCTGACCTCCCCACAGCATGTCTGACACCAGGGCCTGACCCCTGCCACAGATGGGGGGAGATTTGGGGTTTGTTTCCTTAAACATCCCCAAGTTTTCAAAACCCAAATTTGCACCAACACTCCCTCAAAACCCACCAGAAGAGCCAGGGAACCAGGGAGTGACATTGACCCAGTGGGTGGCATGGCTCTGTCTGGAGCTGAGGGACTGGGATGTGTCTCACCCTGTGCAAGGAAGAGAGATACCCCACCAGGGGGCCATCAACAGCAGGACACAGGGGGTCTCACCTGTCAGTGCTATGGAGATGGGCTGGCTCCTCACCGATGGGATTTCTCGCCCAGACACTGTCTTCCAGGATTCACAGCTGTACACTCCGGCTTGCAATCCAGACCCCCCTGACAGTCGAAAAGACTCAATGTAACTGTACCGGGGTGAGGGGAGTTCCTTGGAGTGGATTTTCTGGTGGTCTCTGAAGAAACGGACCCCGGACACAGTGGACGCCCTGGCAGCTGAGCACGTCAGGGTCACAGCTTCTCCAGTTATGTAGACAGGCTGCTGCGGGGACACGGAGAGCTGGGGAGCTAGGTCAGGGTCTGGAAAAGACAATGGCGTTGGGGGAGGAGATGGTTCCTACTCGGGAGGCTGGTGACACAGAAGCAGAGGAAGGGCCAGTGAAGAGCAGAGGAGGGAGGGATCCTGGACACAGACCCCAGCCAACCCCAGCTCAGTGCCCAGGGACCACATCTCCGCTGGGCCATGCAAACACTGAGCAGCAGAGATCTCACTGCCGGTGAACCTCTTGGGACCAGTGTCCCCTCCTTGGTACCTGAGGGGGGCAGCTCCTGCCCAGGGCCAGCTCAGCCTGCAGGGGCTGGGAGGGGAGGGCTTGTGCGGCTGAGGCCGGGGGTGTTGGGGAGCTGCCCGCAGCATGCACAGACCAGGGTTCCCTGCACTAATGGCAGGTGGTAGCGACGTGCCTCACAGCCATGGATACCCCACCGCCAGGAGCATCACACCTGCCAGCTGGAGTCTGCTCCATTGACTCCAGTGGAACTACGGCCCAGTGACCCCAGCTGGGAATATGCCCCATTGAGTCCATGGGCAGTAGGGATTCTGCCGTACTGGTGCTGGCAGGAGACTGGGTTATGTGATAGTAACCAATCCTTCTCCCGACAGAAATCATGACAGTGGAGTCCAGGCAGCTGCAGCCTGCAGGGCTAAAGATTCACAGTGGGTGCCACTGAGAGTGCCCAGGCAGGGTCCCAGTGCTGTGAGCTTCCGTGCAGCAGTGCCCTGTAATTGTCCAGTCTTTGCTGATCAACTGGCACCCTAAGCCCACTACAGAGTTGCTGAGATGTGTGGAGTGGGGCTGACCAGAGACAGGGGGTGAAGCTGGGATGGGCTTCAGATCCCTAGAAACTCTCCCATCAAACAGCAGGAAAAACAGGGGCTCACCTGTAACTGTGATGGAGACGGAGTTGCTGTTCCTAGATGAGATCTCTCGATTGGATTCCCGCCTCCAGTACGCACAGGTGTATGTCCCAGCATTTTCCTTCCCAGCTGTGAGCTCCAGCCAGTATCTTGTATTTGATTGTTGGACTATGTTGGAGCCCCATTGCCATTTTTGATAGAAGAATCTGTATCCCGAAGCCAGCTCACGCCCAGGAGCCGAGCACGGGAGGGTGACCCGCTCCCCTGTGAGATACACTGTGTACCTGGGGTTCCGGGAGAGCGTGGGGGCCGGCGGGGGATCTAGAACAGAGGCAGAGGGGTCAGTGCAGAGGGAGAGGCCATGATGGAATGAGGAGAAGGGAGAAGGGGGCAGAGATGAGTCCTGGACAGACATGATCACAAACCAGCCTCATCTCACTGCCCGGCCCCCACCCCCCATGCTGGGAAATACACCACGGCCCGTTTCTCTCTTCCCCCACTCCGAGATCTTTTTATAGATCCCAAGGCCAGAAGGGACCATTGTGATCATGGAGTCCGACCTCCTGTCTCACCCAGGCCGTAGGACTTCCCTGAACTGATTCCTCTGTGACCCAGAGCAGATCTCTGAGAGAAACATTCAGGCTTGGTTCAGAAATCACCAGCAACGGAGAATCCACCATGACTCCTGGGGAATTGTCCCAGTGGTGAATTCCCCTCACTGTTAATAGCTGAGCCTCACTGCCAGTCTGCGTTTGTCTAGCTCCAGGTCCCAGCCTTTGGGTTGTGTTTGATCTTTGTCTGTTCAATTGAAGAGCTGTTGATTATCAAATTTCTGTTCCCCAGATAAGAACCTTTTCGTTGTTACACCAATCAGCTCCAGCTCCTGGAGTATTTCACTCTTAGGCAGGTTTTGCAGCTGTTTAATCATATCCCTAACCCTGCCCTGCCCCCTCTCCAATTCATCTCCATCCCTGAATGGTGGAGACCAGAACTGGACACAGGATTCCAGCAGCGGTCACCCCAGGACCAAATCCAGAGGTAAGATGGTTCCTCTCATCCTGGCATCTTTGTATGCCATGGACATCTGTGCATGTGCCATCACCCCGCCCCGAAAGGCAAGGAGGAGGAATTGTCCACATTCTAATGGGGGAAACTGAGGCCCAGAGTTCATCAGGTGCTTAAAAGTGTTAGGCCCCCAAGACATTTCAATGGGATTTTGGCACCAAATATCCTTTGTCTCCTTGGAGATCCCCAAGGGAAGTGACTAGTCCAAGGTGACGGGGAGGGTCTGTGGCAGGGCTGGGAACTGGACCCTCTCCAAGTCCCAGAGCACTGTCGAATTGTCAAGGCCCATCTGGCTCAGGGCTTCCCATAATGTCGGCCCTGGCACTACCTAGCAGTATAAATTGGACCCCGACACACTGAGACCCAGTTCAGTGTCCAAACCACACATCCAGTCTGTCACCACTGGGGTTTCTGGGATGCCGATTGCTCTGGTGTCTGGGTGGGTGACCAGCTCCCAGCTGCTCTAAGAAATAAACCCTGCCAGAGATTTTTCCAGGGAGAAGTGGCCGAGGATCAGGGATGGGGAGAGCTTTTGATGGTCTTTGTACTGCCACCATGATCTCCACATTCTCTCTCCAGCTGTAACTGGGCACAAGGTGGAAAGCTGAGGCTGGGGGCTGGCAGGGAGTCTGGAATAGAGGCAGGGGAGAGACCCCCATGGAGTGAGGGTGTGGTGGGGTGGTCACCCTGCTCCAGCCTTGAAGGGGTTAAAGCAGCCCTGGAGAGGGCTGTGGCTGGAAGAAGCTGGGCTGATTCGAGAAGCAGCCATAGCTGAGGCCATGCCCCAACCAGGCCACAGCTGGCCCTACAAGAGGGCTGAGGGGCCAGAGGCTGCAGGAGAGACTCTCTCTAGAGGGAGAAGGACCTGGCTGCCTAGGAGTTGAGCAGGGTACCTAATAGCAGGGGCGGCTCTAGACATTTCGCCGCCCCAAGCACGCGCTTGGTGTACTGGGGCTTCAGAGGGGCAGCCCAGGAATAGGCAGAGGCAGCAGGTCCCACCCCCTCGCCGATGAGGAGTGGTTAACAGCCCGTCGTCTGCCCCAGTGAGCGGGGGCTAAATGGAGACTGGTAGTAGCCACTGAGGCAAGGTGGGGAGACGGGGTTGGGGATTCCCCTGGGAGGGGAGTTTGTGGGTTTCTGCTGGAAGCAGAACCCTGATGTAAAGGACACCAGGGTCTGGGAGGGACGTGGGGGCCAGAGGCAGGCGAGACACCGGCCGGCTCCAGACATGGGCGGCTCTAGGATTTCTGTAGAAGCAGCAAAGAATCCTGTGGCACCTTATAGACTAACAGACGTTTTGCAGCATGAGCTTTCGTGGGTGAATACCCACTTCGTCGGATGCAAGTGCTCTGGCGGTCGCCGGTCCCGCGGCGCCAGGTGGACCTCTCGCAGACGTGCCTGCGGAGGGGCCGCTGGAGCCGCCTGCTACCCTTCCTCGGGATGCCGCCCCAAGCGCGCGCTTGGCGCGCTGGAGTCTGGAGCCAGCCCTGGCTCCAGAGGCTGAAAGAGCTAATTCCTGAGATGACCACCAAGAGGTGCCGCAGGGCTAAGTCTCACTTTGCTACAGAGAGGAAGAGCAGATGGGGGAACAAGGCCCCAGCACAGGGCCTCCCCCTAGTGCCACCTCATGCCCCAGTGCCTGTGACAGACTTGATGGCAGATACACATGGGGGAGCTCTCCAGTAAACCAGTGGGAACAGCGCCCCCTCCCCAGTACCTGCTGGGCCCAGCACAGCATGGCTGGATCCTCTCCCAGTCTCTCAGCTCCAACCCCCACCCACATAGAAGGAAGGGGGACAATAGGGATAGGATCCCACCAAGAAATGAGCAGCCTCTGGTCCCTGCTGGACTCTCCCTCCTGCTTGGTGGGTGTTGGAGTCTCAGCCAGTAACACGCTCACCCCAGGGTGTTGTGGGGCTGGGCTCTCCCTACCCCGCAGTCTCCATGCTGGGGAAGTGGGGTGCAGAAACAGCGTTGGATGGGGGAAGTGGGGTGGAGAAAGAGCGTTGAGGGGGGAAGTGTTGCTGATGCAAATGGTTCAACCCCAAGACCCCCCATTCCCATCAGGGTATTCACCCCACGTTCTCCATGCTGGGGGCAGAGGCAGGAGAGGGGGGAGAACCCGTCAGCGACCATGAGACCAGCCTAGCAGGAGCTAGAAAGTACTGCACAGAAATGAGGAAGCCAGAGTGGATGTGGGGAAGGAAACGGGGGAGTTTTTCCATCCACTGCTCCCCTGTATCTCACTGAGCTCCAACCCTGCACAGTGTCCACATGGTTCCCAGCAGGAGTCAGGGACACTCTGTGTGGGATCCCCTGGCTGGACAGGGCTACTCAGTGAGATACACGGGGAGATACCCACAGTGTGAGCATCAGCCACGAATGCCGAGCACCCCAGTGTCACACCTTCCCCTCTGATACACAATGGCAGCAGAGGATCCTGGCGTATTGGTGCCAGCAGGGGATCAGGGTAACACGACAGGAACCAATCCCTCTCCTGATAGAAATCATCACTGAGGAATCCAGGCAGCTGCAGGGATGAAGATTCACAGTGGGTGGCCCGGACAGTGCCCAGCCATGTCTCCAGCGCTGTGAGCTTCCCCAGAGCAGTGCCCACCTGGGACCCCAGGGCTGGAGCTGCCGCACAGCAGTGCCCTCTCAGTGCCCATTCTTTGCAGTCAGGTGGGACGCCCGTGCTCACCACAGTGTGTGTGAGACGCAGGGAGTGGTCCTGACTAGAGGCAGGGAGTAAACCTGAGGTGTTGGGGGGTGAACATATGTCAATTTTCTATTAATAGGGTGCATGCCTCAGTTTCCCCTTTGTGCTGCATGGCTAATGAGGTGGTGGGAAGAGATTATTTATTCTTTGCAGAGACCCAGATATTGGGTGTCAGATGCCTTGTGGCCTGGTGCCCCATGCCCATGAAGAGCCCAGGAAGAAAACGGCCACTCCAATTCCCCGGACGTTTGATGCCGAGCAACTAGCAACCACAGGTGTATGATACGGTGTCTGTCTGCGTTACATAGCTCAGGGTGTGCGTGTCACTGTTACTGGAGGAGATAATCTCTCCCACAGCTCTGGAGAACTGGAATCCTGTAACAGTGTGATCACTGGGGGGAGCCAAACACCTGAACATATCAGACTGCCCGGAGAGGTACAGCTGAGGCATGGGGCTGCAGGGGTGTCTAGAAAGACAACGCGTGAAATATCAATGCAGGAGAAGGGGCTCAGAGAGCTGGGAGGAGGAGATGCTGGGGACAAGGTTATTACTAGCTAAGTGGAGCGAGGTGGGGACACCCACAGGAGGAATAGATGCCCTCAGCAATTCCACTGCACCCCAGTCAGACCCTGCGCCCCAATCTAGAATAACACCACACCCCAGTATTACACTGATAATAAGCAATTACCCTGCACCCCAGGATCTTACTGCAACCCAATAGGGGAGGAAGTTGCAGCCCTTGATACCTCCACACTGCACCCAGTGCAGCACTGACCTGCAACCCAATTTACCGTGTGGCTTGTGTGTGATGTAGGAGATCAGGTAGGTCGGCCCCAGGGCTAAAGAGAAAGAGGCCTCAGCCAGCACCAATATTGAGACAGGGTCACTCAGCATGGATATGGCTCTGCTGGAGCCTGGCGTATTGTGAGGTCACAGGAGTAGGGCCCTGGCTTGGTCTCGGTCTCTATCTCGTCCCAGTGCCGGTAGAACCTGGATTTCATCCCTCGTACAGGCCGGGGAGCCAAGCTGATGAGCAGCTCCCCACAGAGATACACGGTGTGGGGGAGCACAGAGAGAGCATGGGGGCCGACAGGGAGTGTGGAAGAGACAGTGGGGAAACCCTTAGGGAGTGAGGGGAAGAGCAGATGGGGGAACAAGGCACAGACACAGGGCTTCAACCCAGCCCCACCGTCCTGCCTCCCGCCCCATGACTGAAATAACCCACAGCAGCTATATGTGGGGGAGCTCTCCAGTAAACCAGAGGGGGAGCACCCCCTCCCCAGTACCTGCTGGGCCCAGCACAGCATGGTTGGATCCTCTCCCAGTGCCTGAGCCCTATACCCACCCCCTGAACGGGAGAGGGTCCGGGGACAGCTGGGATTGGATACCACCAAGAAATGAGCAGCCTCCGGTCCCTGCTGGACTCTCCCCTCCTTCCCGAGGGGTGTTGGTGTCTCAACCAGTAACACGCTAGGGAGCCGTGGGGCTGGGTTCTCACTGCCACACATTCTCCACACTGGGGGAAGTGGGGTGCAGAGAGGGGATTGAATGGGGCAGGGTTGTTGATGGAAATGGTTCAACCCGAAGGCCCTCATTCCCACCCCATGTTCTCCATCTGGGGGAACGAAGTGCAAGGGGGGGAGAACCCATCAGCCGACCTTCAGACCTGCCTAGCAGGAGCTAGAAGGCGTGAAAGAGAAATGAGGAAGCTCAAGGCGGATGTGGGGAAGGGAGGGGGGAGTTTTCCACCCACCGCGTTTCTTCTGGGGTCTCTGCAGAACCTGCTTTTAATGTCCCACTGGGCGGTGCTGGGTCTGTGCCCCTGGCCCTGAGTCCTGTGTGGGAGCCCAGAGCTGGGGTATAGAGATCTCCTCTCTCCACACAGCCCCACCCCGATGGGCACCTGTCTGGGGGGGACTCAGTGTAATGGGGAGGTGGGTGCTCAGTTTCCATGGCCCGTCCAGCCCTCGCTATCTCTGCCGAAGCTGCCAATGAGGGGCTGGGTAGCTCCCATGGGCATGGGGGCAACTTCTCCCCTATGGCCTGGGCTGGGACCCTCAGTGAGGCATCATCTGGGGTCTCTCTTACACCTCCATGGACGTGGCTCCAGACTGGAGTTGCTGCTGCTGGGACAGGTTCCACAGGAGATGCCTATAAATGGGGCGACCTGACCACCCAGCCAATGATACAAGCGCACCCAGGGATCCCCCCTTCCTTTGCATTCTGCACATCACAGTGTGGAAGGAGCAGAATCCCATCCCCCCACTGTCTTAGACCTCCCCACTGTGAGCATCTCAGCAAGAACAGGAGACGTTGTTACCTGCAGGGGTCACCAGCCTGGGGAGAATCAGGAGAGAGGCTGGAAGAGAAGAGAACAGAGAGGCTGAAAGCTCTGGAGAGGGGATGGGGGATGTAGGAGGATGGAGGGATGTGGGTTGGGTTATCACTGGACAGACAGACAGAGGGATGGGGGCTGAGGGAGGTAACTTACCCATCAGAGGCAGAAGGAGAGTTAGCGCCATGCTGAGCTGGTCGCTCTGGGCTCGGAGCTGGGTTCTCAGCTCAGCCACCGGCCCCGTCTGGGTGCAAGGAGGGGGATGGGCCCCTCCTCTCTGATGAAGGCAGAGGAAGTCAAAGCCTCAGGTGTGGTCACTGCTCAGCTCAGGGACTGGAGAGATACTAGCGCCTTGTGCATAGAGCATGCGTATGGGAGGTGGCCATTTATAAGGGCTGACAATTGGTGTGGGGGAGGGGCAGCAGCCCCAGGTTACTGACACCTCCAGGGGTGAGCCAAGGATTCAGCTGGTGCAAAAGAGCCTCAGATGAGTTTCACTGGCTCACACCCGCTGGGATCTGGCCTTAGTGACTCCCACAGAGCTACGGCCCATTGACCCCAGCTGGGATCTGGCCCCATTCACTCAGTGCAGCTACGGCCCATTGACCCCAGCTGGGATCTGGCCCCATTCACTCAACGGAGCTACTGCCCATTGACCCCAGCTGGGATCTGGCCCCATTCACTCAACGGAGCTATGGCCCATTGACCCCAGCTGGGGATCTCGCTCATTCATAGCAAAGACTCGGAAACCAGCCCCCTGGTCCTGCTGTGGCCTTGGGGTGTGTTTTAATCTAACATTTGGAGGTGCTGCTGCGGCACAGGGAGCTTAGCACACATGGGGAGTGACGGGCTGGGGAGGGTTTCCAGTCCCCAAACCCTGACCCAGTGTGTTTGGCATTGACCCCGCACTGTCACTAGGAGGGGGAACAGGAGCTGGAGGATGGGCCCAGCCTAGCTGGAGATGGTTCCCGGCTGGGAAGTCAGCAGAAAGGGAGGCAGCCTAGACGAGATGAGGGCTGTGGGGAGAAGCTCTCCCACCTCTCTCGTCACTGGACTGAATGTCTGGAGAGAAGCAGCTGCACAGACAGCCCAGGGAGGGGCTGGGGAAAGGGCCAGGAGGGAAGCCAAGGTAGGAAGGAGTCCGAGAGGCACCTGTGAGGGGTCTCAGGGAGCAGGTATTAGCTGTTCAGCACAGCTTCTTGGGTCTGGAGCCCCGGGAAAGAGTGGCAGTTTTCATTCCCCTACCAACCTCCTGGAGAATGGGGGCCGGGATTCCTAGACACAAGGAGGAGAAGCATCGCTGAGGTTGGAAGAGGGTCTCCAGAGGGAAAGTCCTAGGAAGCGTCGGTCTGTGCAAGAGACGGATGAGCCTGGGGGAGGAGTGAAGGGGCTGCGGGGGCAGGGGGAGCCTGGGGAGAGATGGAGAATTATGTTTATCTGAGTTTATCCCCACAGGGGAGAGTCTTTAAAGTGACCCGGCTGGAGGGCCCAATCCTGGGAGCAAAAATCACCCCAGGGCTTGAGCTGTGCCCCACCCCTGACACGGCTGCATTTCGGTGGGTGCTGAAGCGTTCACAGACCCCTCTGCTGCTATTGTAGTTAGCCGGCCTTCCCCAGCAGTCTCTTGGGGTCCCTTCTGCATAGTGTAACCCCAGGGGAGAGGGTTCCCCTCAGGTGTGTGGCTCCCTGGCATGAATTGGTGTTGGGGCACAGATCCTTCCATCCAAAAAGGCAGCAGCTCCCCATCATAGTCCCAAACGCAGGAGCCCGGCTGGAGCTCACAGCAGAGAAGCGAAACACTGGCTCATAAACCTGTGCATACTGGACATGGGAATCCACTGGAGAGATCCAATATAGAGACAGTGCCCCCTTCTCCACCACAGTGTCAGGTGAGCCCCTGTTTTCCTGCAGTTTGATGGCAGAGTTGCTGGAATTCTGAAGCCCACCGGAACATCCCAGTTTCTTCCCCTGTTTCTAGTCAGTGCCAGTCCCTGCATCTCAGATACTCTGTGGTGGGCTTGGGGGCCCCATCCCACCAGGAAAGACCGAGCATCCACTAGGCACTGCTGCAGGGAAGCTCACAGTGCTGGTGTTCTAGCTGGGCACCGCTGTAGGGAAGTTCACTGTGCTGGTATCATAAGAAAATAAGAACGGCCAGACTGGGTCAGACCAAAGGTCCATCTAGCCCAGTATCCTGTCTTCCAACAGTGACCAATGCCAGGTGCCCCAGAGGGAATGAACAGAACAGGTAATCATCAAGTGATCCATCCCCTGTTGCTCATTCCCAGCTTCTGGCAAACAGAGGCTAGGGACACCATCCCTGCCCATCCTGGCTAATAGCCATTGATAGGCCTAACCTCCATGAATGTATCTAGTCCTTTTTTGAACCCTGTTATGGTCTTCGCCTTCACAAGATCCTCTGGCAAGGAGTTCCACAGGTTGACAGTGCGTTGAATGAAGAAATACCTCCTTTTATTTGTTTCAAACCTGCTGCCTATTAATTTCATTTGGTGACCTCTGTCATCAGATGCCACCAGTGCAGTGCTCTGCTCTGTTCAATGTTGCTAACAGTTGAATGTGTACGTGTGTTCCCTCTGTGTGCTGCCCCAGCTCTGCAGATCGCTGGCACAGCAAACCCCGAGAGAACCCCCAGTGACCACAGACTCCGATAAGGTATGAAGGCACCGACCAGGTTTATTGTCAAACGAAGCACAGTAATAGTTTCCCGCAGACTCTACAGGACACACTAAGAAGATGTGCCCCCCAACAATGGACCGGCTCAGTCAGGGGTGGGACTCTCCACTGCCCCCGAGGCCAGACAAAGACGTCCGCTCAGGGATGCATTATTATACACAGGTACAAACAGGTTTTGCATCATTGAACGCACTGAGGTACAGCCCCTCTATGCATTATGGTGCAGATTGGTTCGAACAAATAAGTCTATCCATCATACTGTCTATTCATCGTATTGTCCTTTCATATTGTCTATCCATTGCATTGTTCTTTCATATTGTCTATGCATCATTGTTATATCCTTGGGGGCAACAGCTTTAGGAAGAAACCACTGGAGACACAGAGAACTGTAAACCTTGGAGCAGCCATTTATTGCTACGCACAGAACTAACCAACAGCAAGCCCAAACAGGCTGGGCTATCCCCTAATAATCTAACTCAGTTGCCGTAGCAACCACAAGATTATATTACCACGACAACCAAATACACAACATATTCCTCCCCCGTTAATAAGAATGTCCCCAAAATAAAACCAACACTAACTAGAGGGTAGACTGCCTCAATTCCCAGCTAAACCCCGGGGATTATTTTGCCCCTAACCGTGGGTTCGCTCTAGCTAAAGATCCAGCCAACGAGGAGGCCTTCTGTCTCTAGCTGGATTACAGCGGACTTCTGGTGTTGTTGCACCCGAAAGTGTCTTGGGCGCAGGCCTGACAAAGGACTCAGGGTTCGTAAGGCGAAGAGGTGAGGATGTGGTATCAGCTCGTGCCGGGTAGAGGGATATCTCTGCCACTGGCCATAATGGAGGGGAACAGTCAGGAACAGGTGACTCTTGATTCGGTGTCTCACTGGAGGTGGTGAAGTCAGGCAACTCAACTGCAGATGTGTCCTGAGGACTGGTATGACCTGGCAGCAGCTGATCTACATGTCACCTCCAGGTGAGATCCTCTGCAGTCCGGACTGCGTAGGAAACAGGTCCAGTTTGAGCGATGACAGTGGCAGGGACCCATTTAGCTCCAGAAGTATAATTCCGAGCCAAAACTGGCTGTCCCGGGATAAAGGTTCGGTCTTTTGCTCTGGGTGCAGGCCTGATGACTTGATATTGCTGCTGACGTTGCACAATTTGTCTGGGTTCAGAAGGTTTCAGCAGATCAAAGCAAGTGCGCAGCTGTCATCCAATCATTAGAAAGACCGGGGATGCCTTGGTCGTAGCATGAGGTGTGTTTCTGTAGGATAGTAAGAAGGTGTCCAAATGCTTCTGAATGGATAATTGTCCCCTTGCCAATTTCAAAGCTTGTTTCATTGTCTGCACAAATCTTTCAGCTAATCCGTTGGTGGATGGATGATATGGTGCTGAAGTGATGTGGTGTATTCCATTTGCCTTCATAAACTTTTGAAACTCCTGAGAGACGAACTGCGGTCCGTTGTCACTCACAAGTTGTTCTGGCAGACCAAAATGACTAAAGAATCCTCGTAGTTTTTCGATAGTACTCTCTGCAGTAGTGGACTGCATTATAGAGACTTCTGGCCATTTAGAATGGGCATCTACCACCAAGAACATGCTTCCTTCAAGGGGGCAAGTGAAGTCAACGTGAATATGTTGCCACGGGTTTTCAGGCCAGTCCCATGGATGTAGGGGTGCCCACTGGGGTGCATTCCTCACACCCTGACATGACATACAAGCTCTTGCCTTCTCTTCAATAGCACTGTCCAACCCAGGCCACCAAAAATAGCTTTGTGCAATTTCCTTCATGCGCACTATTCCACAGTGACCGGAATGGAGCTGTTCTAACATTTGTGTTCTCAGTGGTGGTAGGATAATGACACGTCTCCCCCACAACAAGGAACCAGATTGAATTGATAACTCCGTCCTCCTGGACATGTAGGTAACAAGGTCAGGTGAGACCAGAGAGATTCGCCGAGATGTTCCATGCTTCACCAGGTCCATAACTTGGGACAATACTGGGTCAACTCGAGTTGCATTCTTTACCTGAATAGCGGTGATAGGTGTATTCTCTACTTGTTCAAAGTAAAAGATTTCCTTCTGGGCAATATCTCGATGGTTGACTGGCAATAGCAGCCTTGAGAGACCATCTGCATTGCCGTGCAGAGTGGATTTCCTATATTTGATTTCATATGTGTGTGTGGAAAGCAACAATGCTCATCGTTGCATACGACTAGCAGCTAATGGAGGAATGCCTGTGTGGGGTCAATGTGTCCCTTTTTGCCACAGTGTCGACACACCAGGTCCTTACACCAGCATTCTGATGCCTGGTGACCCGGCTTACCACAGCGGAAACATTCCTGACTCCCCACAGTTTTGTGGGTAGGTTCTTGTGACACCTTATGCACCCTAGGGGATGCACCGATGGATTGTGCCTCCTTTGTAGCCAGTTCCATGGAGACAGCAATATCAATGGCCTTCTGTAAGGTAAGCTGAGCCTCTGTCAATAGGTGCTTCCGTATAGCGTTACTGTGCCGGCCACACACTAACCTGTCACGTAGGGCATCATTTAACATCTCCTTAAATTCACAGTGTTCTGCAAGCTTTCTCAAAGTTGCTACAAATTGTACAACTGTTTCGTCTTCTTTCTGGTCTCTTTTGTGGAACCTATATCTTTCAGCAATTACCAGTGGTTTTGGAGAAAAATGGGACCCCAGGATTTCCACAATGTCACTGTAAGATTTAGTCTCAGGCTTAACAGGGTGTAGTAAGCTGTGTAGCAGGGAGTAGGTCTTAGCCCCTACAACACTTAAGAATATTGGCACCTTCTTCGCTTCTGTAATGTCATTTGCAGTAACAAAAAGCTCAAAATGCTCAGTATACACCGGCCATTGCACTATATTCTCCTCAAAAGGTTCCAGTGGCCCTGTAAGTGTAGCCATGATTTTAGTTTCAGTTTCACAGTCGGAGCAAACAAGCCAGTTCTCACCCCCTTCCAGCAGCAAACAAGGTTTGTTTGTTTTTGTACCTTAACTTCTACTTCCTTCTGTTGCTGGGGCAGCACAGGGATCCCACCCTCATCACCACGTTGTTATATCCTCGGGGGCAACAGCTTTAGAGGCTGCTAAGCTGAATTCATGTTGGACCAGTAGCCAGCACCGGGGCTCCCCTACTAAGAGCTAAATTCACTAAAAGAGTTGAACTTACTGAGCTGAGATCACTGAGTGCTGTGTTAACTAGTGGGGGAGCCTGAAGATCTATCACTAAACGGCTGGCAGAGCGGCGCAGTTTGCAGCGTGTTGGAGCAGCCCATGGAACAGTGAGCGGAGTGGAGCGGTTTGCGGGGACGGCTGGAGTGGCTCACGGGTCGGCTGGAGGAGCGGCACAGCTGGTGGAGTGGAGCTGGTCGTGGTGAAGGCTGCAGCAGAACTCCACGGGGAGGCGGAGCAGTCAGCCCTGGCCCACGTAAGGTGCCCCCTTAACACCCTGTGTGTGCCCCCCCACCATTTCCACCCAGTCTGGGGGGGTAAAACTCTGCAGATAAACTTTTGACTCTGGGGTGGCACTGACCAGAGACTTTCGGGTTGTTGGACTGTGGGGTGATTGGACTTAAGACCCTAAGGGGGAAAGGACATTGCCAAACATACATGGAGGTGGGTTTTTGTCGCTTATGGTTTGTGTTATAATCCTGTTTGTGGTGTTTCTCCAACGTGATGCCGCATTGTTTCCCTCCTTTATTAAAAGGATTTTGCTACACTCAGGCTCTGTGCTTGCGAGTGGGGAAGTATTGCCTCCTAGAGGTGCCCGGGGGGGTGGTATGTAATTGTCCCAGGTCACTGGGTGGGGGCTCGAGCCGGTTTTGCATTGTGTTATTGAAACGGAACCCCTGGATACTGAACCCGGCCCTTGTTGCTGCCAACTCAGAGGGGCAGAAGGGTTACATTAGCAATGTCTTGACCATTACTTCAGTTCAGACCTCAGGCCTCATATGGGGCCTCTGATACCAAGGGTTTATGTCTCAGGGCCTCATCTTACTACAACCTCTAGTTCTTGTGTTATAAGAAGTAGTAAACAACACTTCCTTATCTACTTTCTCTACACCAATCATGATTTTATATCCCGGCTGGGCACTGCTGCGCGGAAGCTCACAGCGCTGGTGTCCCGGCTGGGCACTGCTGCGGGGAAGCTCACAGTGCTGGAGTTCCACAGACTGGCTTTAAAATATATTCTTTGTACAGTAAACCCAGGCAAAGTTCTCCCTCTCCTGCTGGTTTCGTCCATTTGCGTTCTCCATTTGCATCTAAGGTGAAGCCAATGTACTTCTCTGGTCCTATGCTCGGACTCAAGCTGCCACGCTGGCTGCAGGGGCTGAGCACCATGGGTCCCTGCCTCAGGGCAGTCTGTCACAAATAGGGCAGACACTTTGCAGTGGGTTAGGGGTGGTCCCTCTCCCTCTGGGTCGGTGGGAAGCCATTCCGCCTCGCTGTGTCAGTGGGCACCACCCACAGCCAGGGAGTTAGCAGGGTTTGGTGTGGGACTCCGGGGTGGAGAGGGCTCAGAGTCATCAGCAGGTCCAACGTTCAGGGTGGGCAGGATACAAGTAGCAAAGGCTCAGGGATCAGCAGGCCCTTGGGCAGGGGCTCAGCACCACAAAGTCTAGGGCTGAGCCCTGAAGCAGCACCAAGAGTTCTCAGCCCTCAGGCCAGGGTGGATTTGATTTAAATCATGATTTAAATCACTAGTCAGGAAGACTCAATTTAATCATGTATCACGACATAAAAGTGCATTCTGTTGGTTGTTATAACCTTAATACATATACTTCACAACTCAGAGATAGATGTAGGTGTCATTTTTAGAAGGTACACACTATACATTTTTAAGTGATTTATTTTGAAAACTTTTCAGATTAGTTTTACAGCTATATCAGAAATTGAATGATTGTTTAGTTATTTCATTTACCGAAGTAATATCACCAGACAGAGAGTTAAATGTTTTATTTAACTAAAATAACCTTATGTATTCTAGATGTTTTTCTTAAACAACAAACATAATATTTTAACAAAACAATTGTAACCCTTCTGCCCATCAGAGGCCAGGTTCAGTATCTAGGAGGTCCATTTCACATAGCTGAAGTGGGGTAACTCAGATTTATTTCCCCCACCCCATGTAGACCAGAGTTCATAACCACTTACCCAAAGTAGGCATATCACTTATTCCAAAGAATCAGTCATTTCAGCTCCACAGCAAGTAATACAACACCTAATGGAGCCAAAATTAGTTCTATTATTACACAGCAGAGAGAAGAGGAACCACAGTGGTGCTCAGTACTCTCAGAAGGGAGCCCACACTACCACATATCTATCCACACTCTCTTTTAGCTCAATGGGCTTTGGAACCCATGTCCGTTGCCTAGCGAGAGTGCTACTTAGTTGAGGGTGAGTCCCTCCATCATAAAATGCCAAGTACAGTTCTACTGTCCTTGATTCCATAACCAGGATAACAACATTTTATTACTTCTACCCCAATAACAGAGACTGAGGGTCCCACAGCAGCCAAAGTGATCATTTGGGCAAGCAGTCCCTTCATGCTGGTGGGGGAGGGGGGCCCATGCAAATGAGATCAGCCCCTGAAGTCCTTTTCCACAGCTCACCACCAGATGTCAGTGTAGAGCTCATTCTGACTCTGCTTACACAAGCGTATGATTTCTTTTATTTAGTTAAGCAGCAAAGAATCCTGTGGCACCTTATAGACTAACAGAAGTTTTGCAGCATGAGCTTTTGTGGGTGAATACCCACTTCTTCGGATGCAAGCAGTGGAAATTTCCAGGGACAGGTGTGTATATATAAGCAAGCAAGAAGCAAGCTAGAGATAACGAGGTTAGATCAATCAGGGAGGATGGGGCCCTGTTCCAGCAGCTGAGGTGTGAAAGCCAAGGGAGGAGAAACTGGTTCTGTAATTGGCAAGCCATTTACAGTCTTTGTTTAGTCCTAAGCTGATGGTGTTAAATTTGCAAATGAACTGGAGCTCAGCAGTTTCTCTTTGAAGTCTGGTCCTAAAGTTTTTTTGTTGTAGGATGGCCACCTTAACATCTGCTATTGTGTGGCCAGGGAGGTTGAAGTGTTCTCCTACAGGTTTTTGTATATTGCCATTCCTAATGTCTGATTTGTGTCCATTTATCCTTTTCCTTAGAGACTGTCCAGTTTGGCCGATGTACATAGCAGAGGGGCATTGCTGGCATATGATGGCATATATTACATTGGTGGACGTGCAGGTGAATGAACCGGTGATGGTGTGGCTGATCTGGTTAGGTCCTGTGATGGTGTTGCTGGTGTAGATATGTGGGCAGAGTTGGCATCGAGGTTTGTTGCATGGGTTGGTTCCTGAGCTAGAGTTACTATGGTGCGGTGTGCAGTTGTTGGTGAGAATATGCTTCAGGTTGGCAGGTTGTCTGTGGGCGAGGACTGGCCTGCCACCCAAGGCCTGTGAAAGTGTGGTTTCATTGTCCAGGATGGGTTGTAGATCCCTGATGATGCGTTGGAGGGGTTTGAGCTGGGGACTGTATGTGATGGCCAGTGGAGTCCTGTTGGTTTCTTTCTTGGGTTTGTCTTGCAGAAGGAGGTTTCTGGGTACACATCTGGCTCTGTTGATCTGTTTCCTTATTTCCTCGTGTGGGTACTGTAGTCTTGAGAATGCTTGGTGGAGATTTTCTAGGTGTTGGTCTCTGTCTGCGGGGTTAGAGCAGATACGGTTGTACCTCAGTGCTTGGCTGTAGACAATGGATCTTGTGGTGTGCTCGGGATGGAAGCTGGAGGCATGAAGGTAGGCATAGCGGTCGGTAGGTTTTCGGTATAGGGTGGTGTTAATGTGACCACCACTTATCTGCACCGTGGTGTCTAGGAAGTGGACCTCCCGTGTAGATAGGTCCAGGCTGAGGTTGATGGAGGGGTGGAAGCTGTTGAAATCATGGTGGAATTTTTCCAGAGTCTCCTTCCCATGGGTCCAGATGATGAAGATGTCATCAATGTAGCGTAGGTAGAGAAGGGGCGTGAGTGGACGGGAGCTGAGGAAGCGTTGTTCCAGGTCGGCCATAAAAATATTGGCATATTGTGGGGCCATGCGGGTGCCCATAGCAGTGCCACTGATCTGGAGATATATATTGTCATTAAATTTGAAATAGTTGTGTGTGAGGATAAAGGCACAGAGCTCAGCAACCAGTTGTGCTGTGGCATCATCAGGGATACTGTTCCTGATAGCTTGTATTCCATCAGTGTGTGGGATGTTTGTGTAGAGAGCCTCTACATCCATGGTGGCTAGGATGGTGTTTTCTGGAAGGTCACCAATGCATTGTAGTTTCCTCAGGAAATCAGTGGTGTCACGGAGATAGCTGGGAGTGCTGGTAACATAGGGTCTGAGTAGAGAGTCCACATATCCAGACAGTCCTTCAGTGAGAGTTCCAATGCCAGAGATGATGGGGCGTCCAGGATTTCCGGGTTTGTGGATCTTGGGTAGTAGATAGAATAACCCTGGTCGGGGTTCTAAGGGTACGTTGATTTGTTCCGGTGCTAGTGTAGGGAGTGTCCTGAGTAGATGGTGCAGTTTCTTAGTGTATTCCTCAGTGGGATCTGAGGGAAGTAGCCTGTAAAATTTGGTATTGGAGAGTTGTCTGGCGGCCTCCTTTTGGTAGTCAGACCTGTTCATGATGACAACAGCACCTCCTTTATCAGCCTCTTTGATTATAATGTCAGGATGGTTTCTGAGGCTGTGGATGGCATTGCGTTCTGCACGACTTAGGTTGTGAGGCAAGCGATGTTGTTTTTCCACAATTTCTGCCTGTGCACGTCGGTGGAAGCATTCAATGTATAGGTCCAGACTGTCATTTCGACCCTCAGGAGGAGTCCATGTGGAGTTCTTCTTCTTGTGCTGTTGGTGGGAGGGTAACTGTGTATCAGTGCGCTGTTCAGTGTTGTCCTGGAAGTATTCTTTGAGTCGGAGACGGCGAAAGTAGGCTTCCAGATCGCCGCAGAACTGTATCATGTTGGTGGGGGTGGCAGGGCAGAAGGAGAGTCCCCGAGATAGGACAGACTGTTCTTCTGGGCTGAGTGTGTGGCTGGATAGATTGACGATATTGCTGGGTGGGTTAGGGGTATCACGGTTGTGGCCCCATGTGGCAGGTAGGAGTTTAGACAGCTTACAGTCCTTTTTCCTTTTTAGAGAGGTGAAGTGGATAATGTAGATCTCCTGTCTTATTTTAGTGAAGTCCATTTGTATGGAAGTTTGGTTATTGATGAGAGTCTCTAGGTTGGAGAGCTCTTTTTTGATGTTTTCCTGTTTGCTGTATAGGATGCTGATCAGGTGGTTCCTCAGTTTCTTAGATAGAGTACGGCATAAACTCTCACTGTGGTCTGTGTAGTATGTAGATAGCAGTGGATTTTTTACCTTTAGTCCATTAGGTATGATGTCCATCCGTTTACATTTGGAAAGGAAGATGATATCCATCTGTATTTGTGCAAGTTTCTTCATGAGGTTGATGGATTTTATTTAGTTAAACATTCAAGTTTTTTTAAAATCAGGTGTGTTTTTTTTTAAATTGTTTAACTAAAATAGTTAAATGAAATATTAAAAAATAATTAAATCAACTATGGCAGCCAGGTCAACATGAGAAACTTAACATATTGGCTTCTGCAGCGAACTCAGTTGTCTTCAACTTCATGTAGCGCCCCTCTCCACCTGATTACCTCCTTTAATCCGCTTACAGGTTCTGATGGACAGGTCTGGGTTCTTTTGGATCCCGCCACCCACTCAGCAGGGTGAATCTTGTTTTCTTTTTTGTTATGAAATTATTTGGCGGTGCCTCCACCCCCTCGCTCCTTCCTGGCAGGGTCACCAGGGCAGCTTGGGCAGAAAATTCTAACTACAGAGGAATCCCCACTTACTTGCCAGATAGTTGGAGACTTCCAAGAGATAACACAACACATAAACATATATTCAACACAACAATTATATTAAACAGGCAACAAATACAACATAATTGGGGAAACACTATTTTTAGGGTCACCGGTGCCCACACTTAAAATACCCGTGTCTGGATGTAACAAATGTAAAACTAGTGTCCTGTTGGTACGTGTACTTTGCTGGGGCCCTTGATGACCTATACAATTCTCTGCAGAGGTGTAGCAGTGTGGCTGACTGGGTTCAGTACAGCCCAAAAGACCCACAAGTGGGAGGAGGTGGTGAATCCCTCCACAGATGTAATAAGCGGTAGGTTATAAAATCCTCAAACCTCGCTCCCTGGCTTGAGGACACAGTTCAGGGAGTAGGGGGTCCCCAAAACAAATTCCCTGACTAACTAACTAAAGACAGTGCACTCACGATGATCTTCAGGGTTGAGGATGACGCTGGACTCCCCAGTCACTGCAGGTTGGCTGCTGTCTGCGGTCAGAGATCCTCCTCAGGCAGGAATCAGGCTGCGTCGGTCCCAGGATCTCCCCTCACCACAAAGGGGTTCAGGGCTCAAGGTGCAGGTTATACAACTACCCTCATGTCCAAACTGTAACCTCCTCGCCCAGCCTCCAGTCACTCACTCTGCAGGCAGCAGCCCTGGACTAGCAGCGCTGACCATGTGGGGACTGGTCTCACCAGGGGAGCTGGAGGTGAACCCAGCCTGGCTGGGGAAATTTCTCAGCAAACGTAACAATTGGGAATCATCCGTGGGGAAGGAAAACCCAGCTGGGGAATCTGGGGTCGGGTCCCTAGAGGCCAGTTCTCAGGGGGAACCTGCCTGCAGGCCTGGGACTCACCAGCTCCCGTCACAGCCAGTCCAGCCCTGGCCCTGGCTGACAGCCTCTCCTCAAAATGGCTTCTCTCCTCTCCTGAACTCCCTGGGAGGGGCATCTCCACTCCCTATTGGTTGCTGGGCAGACTCTGAGGTTGCCTTGGCTCCTCCTCCCTGAGCTGCCAGCAGACAGAGCTCCAGGAATCTAACTCAGTCGTCTTCAACTTCATTTTCCTGTTTGTTCATAATCTAGAAAAGAAAAACCAAGCTTTCCTGCTTTTTCAGGTCCCAAAGGATTTCTCAGTTTGGAATGAATTAGTCCAAAGGAAGAAAACTATTCTTTCGACTCCGGCAGAAGAAGCTACTGCTGTTACAAGTGAGATTATCACTTCAACAGTCTCTGAATCCAAGCGCTTAAGTGACTTTCATCAGTTCACTGGTGTGACTTTCTTTAAAACATCATCAGCAAACATATTTCTTGCATGGTCCACCCTTAGCTCTGAAGTTTATTATAGTTGGCATTACGGAGGGATGGTTGCTGGATGTCCATGTCATAGCCAGCTCCTCTTCTTCAGCAGTTAAGGTTTGACTCTGGTACTGAGTATTGAGAATATTTGCAAGAAAATGAGCTGTAGATAGTGCTTGTCTCATTTCTTTTTTTAATGCTTGTAATTTAATTCTGTCATTGCAAATGTCTCTTTTTAAGATCTCATTCAGTTCCTTCCAAATTTCAACAGTGTTAACAGTAAAACAGCTATTTCTCTGCATTTTGTTCAAGGCTACAGAAATAGGCTTCAGGGTACTCAGCATGTGTTCAACATTTCTCTTAAGCCCAATGTTGAGAACTTTGGCTGTGACAGTGCCATCTATTTTTTCACGATTTTGTTCACAAACTGTCATCAGATTAGGCCAGTTCTTGATGTAATGCTCAAAACAATCCAATACTGAGTCCCATCGCACGTCTTGTGGGAGAGTTAGCTTGGTTCGGCCAACTTTTTTTCATAGCAGCTGCTGCGAAGTGGTTGTTACAGAAGTATTTTGCAATTTCAACAACATTAGCCTTTATTTCTGGAACACTGAAGTCTTTGGCTAGGAGACCCATCAAATGAGCACTGCAACTGTATGTTATTAGCTAGGGACTCTTCACTCTTTTCTAAATTTCTTCTCATCTTGGATACATTCGCAGCATTGTCCATGACCAAGCTGCGTACTAGACATTTGAATTTTTTTTTCACAATTTGTTACAGCTTTTACTGCTACTTCTTGTAAGTGTTGCCTGATTTAGGAGGTTAATATTGATTTGGACAGTATGGATTTTACGCTCGCCAGTCTGTTGATCAGAAGATAAAGTTCTTGTTCCAAATCAGGCTCCACAGAATTTACAAAGGACCCTCCGGGGTATGACAGAAAGCTCACACTGATATAGCCATAAAGACTTTTTATTAAAATAAATGAAGTAATAATTAAATGGTAAAATAATTAGAGTTACAACATTACAGTTGTATGACTGCTATTCAAAAGGTATATATGGTATTATATGTTATAAAGCTTTGGTTAATATACTCACACCCTTCCTTGATAACCTGGTGGTGAGAGACACAGGACCAGCCTCACCTCCGGCCGTTCAGGTTCCTCAATTCTTGAGTAAGAGATGCAATCTTAGAAGAAGCTAGAGCTAAGAGCTATCATAAGTAAACTCTAAGTTAGGTTTTAATTTTAAGTTAGTTAGCTAATAAACAAAACTAAAAACAAAAGCTTAGGGAAACCAAGCTTAGCCTAGTCCCCTTGGAACTTAGAAAAGTTAAGAAAAACAATTACAGCTGACTAGTCAAAGTCTACTAATCTACGTCTAAGTCTAGTAAGTGCCGGAAATCCTTCCTCCTATGCCCAAACTTCATTCCTCACCCACAAAAATGTTAGGGTGAATTTACTTCATAGGCTAGTATGTTTGTACATATTGATGACATGTACATACGTATTAATAACATAAGATCATACCCACATATGTTGTTTTTGTTCTTCAGTTCTTTCCTTGTGATGTACCTGTTAAGTCTGTGGGTACAGACTTGGAAACCCAATATGCCATTCTCTATCTATCTAGGTGAAAGGTCTCAGACATATGCGTGAGTGCTGACATACTATCTGGGTGAAAGGTCCCAGACATAGATATGCTAACTTTACCTTAGCTCAACATACAGGATATGGCCTGTAGGTCCCTTGCATTACAGCTGAACTTACTTTAATATAAATCTATAAACCTATTACAATAAACCAAATACTCAGACTATAAGCTATATAATTTATATGCATGCAGGCAAGCAGGTTAATCCTATGGGCTACATAAGTATTCTGCTGTGTGTGCATTTCCTGATGTGTCAATTGTTTCTTTAAGGAAGACATTCCCTTCTTCTGTTGTCACACAAGCACATACAACAGGATAATTTTGGACATTGCTCCACCCATCAAGACTATCATTGGCAGGTAACTCTGAAACTATAGAAAATGATGGTGATCTTGAAGGTGGATAGTCTTCAGAATCCTGTATGTTGAGGCTGGATTCTCCTAAACAAAATAAGTCAATGCAGCTATTTAATTATTATTACCATATTGCTCATTTAATATTACTCATTGCATTCACTGACACTCAGTACTACTTTGAAGTTGAAATTGTAAAAGGAAGATCTGCCTATTTCAGCTATTTATTTTTTATCACAACTGCATCTAAAATGATAGTACCATAGAGTAACAACTATATTTTTTGCTCAAACATGAGAATTCAAGAATAGTCCAGAAGAAAGGCAGGCAGTCTTTAAGAAAAAAGTATGAAATAAAAATGTTTACCAACCTGAAGATCCTGTATGTTCAGACATGTTCCTTTCATCATCTTCAACGCAGCTTCCTCTTGAGAGGGAACACTTCTCATGATGTTGTTTCATTCAGGCAACCAGGCCTTGCATTTCTTTGTTGCACGGTTTGCATTTTGCACGCATGCCTGTCTTACCCACAGGTAGAGGAACTTCATTAAAATATTCTCAAACTGGGTCTCTTTTACTGCCTGCTGCCATTATAGGTTTTCCCTTCTAGTGAGAGAATGGTATGGTAGATCTCAAATCAATGAAGCCTACACTCAGAAAGACCTCAATACTTCTGGAATATGCTGCTCAAACAGTTTCACTTTTGTTTCTACTGCCTGTCCCTCCCTTCTCACATTTATCTCCAGGCTTCTTCTGCTTGTCCAGATCTATTCCACCCCCAACAATCTTCTATTCATTGAACTTTTTGAAACTTTGCACTTTTAGAGAGAGGTAAGGTATTGACTGTGTACACAAATTTGCAGAGGGACAATAGGGTTGAGGTCTGTTATTTCTCACTGCTATATATTATTTATTTAAAAACATTTTTGCTGTTAACAAGCATGTTACCTCTGCAGACACAAATCCAGTTTGAGAACTGCAAAACTAAGCATCTCTGATGGTATCTTCTAGACTGAGCACTGAGTCCCATTGGGTAGTGTGACAAAGCTCCAAGCCTGTATTG
Source organism: Mauremys reevesii (assembly GCF_016161935.1). NCBI lineage: Eukaryota > Metazoa > Chordata > Testudines > Geoemydidae > Mauremys > Mauremys reevesii. Next base: position 6,076,006 of record NC_052635.1, read on the forward strand.
GTGGGTCCCACGCTTCCAAGCGGATTCAGTGGCCTCAGAAGCTCGCTAAGGCCCTCAATGTGACCTCCCTTTCTCAGTATAGTGGCAAAGGTCACAGCTTATTGAGCTACTTTCATTACAGGCCAGTATGGGAGGTGGGAAGGTGGAATACCCACAGTCTCTGTTGCTCCTTGGAGCTAAGTAGGTGCAGATCAGCCTCCTGCCTGGACCAAAGTCTGCTTCCCCTCTCAAGGGGATCTCTGTAGAGCATGGGGGAAAGAGAGGAACCTGGGACCACCCTCTACTCAGGGTTCCAGCCCAGGGACCCTAATAGTAGCAGCTGTTGGTGGCTTCCTCTTCACCACTGACGCTGCTTTGATTCCCTGGGCCACTTCCCTGTGATCCCCTTTTCCCAGCTTCACCCTTACCTCAGGCTTCAGCAATGTGTGGAAGCAGAAAATAAGAGAAAAAGGAGGATCTAGGGGTAAATGTCTTTAGGCCATTTTAAGTTTTGAGCAAAAGGTAACTTTGACCCTAACAACGGGAGAGTTGTAAGAGATACTCTTTTTGCCTTGCTTTAGTTGATAAGAATGGAATGCTGACTTAAGCAGAAACCTTGAGATAAGGTAGGGTCTGGAGGGAGTTTGTATAAACAGAGGATAACCATTAGCCATTGATGTATGTAATGGGAACCTATAAATACTTGTCTTATACTGCTTGTAGGAGGAAGATCTGCCTAAGGTCAGGGGGACCCCCTGTCCGACCGCAGTCTTCCCTTGCAATTGCCCATAACAAACTGTCTCTGACTTGTTGCTAACAAACGCAGAGTGAGGACTTGTTTTCTTCCACAATTTGGTGCTGTGACTCGGATAGCAACGCCCAGCTGAGACAGCAGCAATCACTACAGACTGTTCCCCCTTGAACCCCAAAGTGCCAGACAAGAGGTAAGAGACCTTTTGAAATCTCTAGTGGGGTTCGGAGGAGGACTGCCTGCGGGGCTGTCTGTCTCTCTTGGGCTCAAGCCATGCAAACTTATTGATTCTGCAACAAGATCAGATGCAAAGTGGCGCTGAGGAGATTGCCGCCTCAAATAAGGGAGAAGGTTGCAGCTGAATATCGGTGCTGAGGAGATTGCCGCCTCACATAAGGAAAGGTTGTGATAAATCCAGACGTAAGGAATTAAGATTATGGTTAAACGAGATGCATCCAGGTATGGGGGAATGAATGAGACTGAGTGAATGAGTAAGGAGTGAATGCCGCTGACCAGGTCTAAAGACTTAAGCTGACTCCAGCCGCTGCAGGACTACCCCATGAGGGAGTTCTGAAAGCAAGGGGAGTTAACCAAACCCTGTGGCCCAGTGAACTTTCCCTGAGTGCCTGAAAAATGGGTGGTGCTCAGTCTAAGAACATTCCTCCACCGTCGAAGGGCATCCCTGCGTACTACATGTATGTGCATTATAGTCCTAGGACTTGTAAATATCTAGATAACTGGAATTTTTACACACATGATAATCCATCTAAACAGTTTCCGTTAGAAGGTACCTTCGATTTAGATAGGATAATACATCTCAGAGGAGCTCTTGAATCCCCCAAAATCCCTGACATACAGTGGGAACAATTTGTCTATTGGTGGGAGGAAGCCACAAAGAGACTCCATGAGTCTCAAGTGTGGAGTCTAAAGGACTCCCAGGAAAAATTAAAAACCCAAATGCAGGATTTCAAAACTAAATGCAAGACATCTGGACACCAGGGGATCTTAGAAATTTTGTTAAGGAATTTCCTAATATTAGAGAGAAACCAGAAAAATTCAGAAAGGAACTCCAGACAGTGATTCAGTGTCACAATCCATCTTGGGCAGACGTTAACCAACTCTTGCGAGTAGCTCAGCCATCAGAGCTACACTTGCTCAGGCCGAATGGCCCAATGCTGACCCCGGAATTGGAAATGCCCTGGCTCAGGCTAGAAATCGCCTCGTGGAGGCCATACCGGAAATTTGCCCTAGGAAAACGGATTGGACAAAGATCAATAACTGTAAACAGAACAAAGGCGAGTCCCCCACCAATAATTTGGATAAATTGACAAAAGTGTTTGAACAATATGCGGGGATTGCCCAGCCGGCTGACAACACCAGAGAGGCAGTGGGGGCTGCTTTTGTCCAAGGATTTTTGCCAAAGGTTCAACAGCAGTTGAAGTTGATCTGCATCGGCTGGCAAACTAAACCCCTTTCTGAATTGCTGACAGTTGCCAACCATTATTCAGCCTGCATAGAGCAGAAGAAAGAAAGTTCTGAAACAAAACTACTGCCCTTGCAGTTGCAAACTTATCAACATAGAGGCCATGGGGTAATGAGGAGTGGGAGAGGACAAAGTTGGGGAGGAGGAAGAGGGACAGGTCTCTCATGCCCTGACTCGACAGGGAACAATATGTGCCATTACTGTGGCCAGGAGGGGCATTGGAAAAATGAATGCCCGAACTGACCTCCTCAAATCCCCCCACCCCAGTCCCAAAACCTGATGCTTCTGCTTTTTCTCCATGAAATGATTCCTATTAAGACAGCCTGAGGGAACGTAACTGCATCATGCATCCTTTAATTCCCCTTGACCAAAAAGGCCCATATGTAAATTGTAAAATTGAAGGACAACCTGTAACTTGTCTTGTAGATACTGGTGCTAGCCGATCAGCTTTAAGGTCCATTAATGCCATCGGTATATCAAACCAGCCTGTACCTCATCCTAATACTAAATCTCTTTCTGTCTCCTTGGGACCCATTTCAGATCAACATGCCTTTTTACTTACCCCACCCTCTCCTGTTAACTTACTGGGACGAGTGCAGATTGGGCTGCACTATCTATTGTATGCCAGAGGGCATGTTCTTAGAAGTCCCTGATGAGAATATCTACCTAGTGCTGGCCAACAAACGAGCCAGCCCAATCAAATGCGGCTCTCACCAATGATCTTGTTAAGTTATTGTCACAAGTACCCTCTTGTCTTTGATCTCAGCATGCAAATGAAGTAGGGCACATTCAAACAGCTGAACCAGTTAAAATTCTTGTTGACCCTTTCAAACCACTTCCAAGGGTACCACAGTATCCACTATGTCCTGAAGTGGAAGAAGGATAGATTCTTTGTTACTGCAGGGTGTTATTATCCCTACTGCAAGTTTTTGTAATACACCTATTTTCCCCAGAAAGAACACCTATCACTTCGTTCAGGATCTCCGCACGCTTAATGCTGTTGTCTTGCCGTCTTTCCCAAACCCAGCTACCATTCTTTCTTGTATTCCCCCCGCAGCCACTTATTTTACTGTTGTAGACCTCTGTTCAGCCTTCTTTTCGATTCTTGTTCATCCTGATAGCCAATATGTGTTTGCCTTCACCTATAGAGGGCTCCAATATACCTGGGCCCGTTTACCCCAAGGATATACCGAATCTCCATCCCTGTTTTCCCAGACCCTAAAGAAAGATCTGGATGACATGGTCTTCCCAGGAAAATCCACACTCATACAGTATGTGGATGAACTTTTGTTAGAATCCCCTTCCCTTGAATCCTGTAAAACTGATACTTTAGTTCTTTTAACTGCTCTTGCTGCCAAGGGTCACAAGGCATCTCAGGAAAAGCTCCAGTTTTGCCAACAAAGAGTCCATTACCTTGGTCATGATATTTCATCTGGCACCTGTCATTTGTCTGATTCCCGCATTACAACCATCTTAAAATTGCCCAGGCCTGTCACTATCTCTCAAATACGAAGCTTCCTTGGCATTACTGGGTACTGCCAGCAGTGGATTTTGAGTTATGCAACAATGATTAAGCCATTACAAAATCTGATTAAGACAGACACTCCTGAGCCATTTCTGTGGCCCCAGGAGGCTGAACAAGCTTTCGTGGACATTAAACAAACCCTTTCTAGTGCTCCAGCACTTGGACTTCCTGATTTCACTAAACCATTTATTCTTTTCTGCCATGAGCACAACGGGTTCACCTTAGCTGTGTTAACGCAAAAACACAGAGATAAACACCGTCCACTTGCTTATTATAGCACTGCCCTGGACACTGTGGCAGCTGGATTTCCTCCTTGTTTATGGGCTGTAGCTGCAGCTGCTCTGTCTGTGCAGGTATCTGAATCCATAGTCCTAGGATCACCCTTAACTGTTGTGGTACCTCATCCTGTGGTTGCTCTTCTGTTAAAATCTAAACTCAACATCTATCTACTTCTTGCCTCACCACATATGAACTTGTGCTTCTCTCCTTGTCTCATATTACCCTGACTCGCTGTCCCACTTTAAATCCTGCTTCCTTATTGCCTGGGCCAGAGGACGGAGATCCCCATGATTGTGTGTCTGTGGTTTCTATCCTTACCCATCCAAGGGAAGACCTCATGGATGTGCCTTTACAAAACCCTCAACTCATTTATTTTGTAGATGGCTCATGCGTGCGAAATTTGAAGTGAAATCTGGTTGCTACCTATGCTATATGCTCTTTGCATTCTGTCATTGAAAGTGCCCTCCTTCCATGTGTGTTTTCAGCCCAGGTTGCCGAACTCATTGCCTTGACCCGAGCCTGTATTTTGGCACAGGATCAAACTGTTACTATTTACACTGACTCTCGCTACGCTTTTGGAGTAGTACATGACTATGGTCAACGGTGGAAACACAGAGGCTTCCTTACATCCTCTGGTTCCCCTATCAAAAATGACAAGTATGTGTGTGCTCTTTTGGATGCCCTTCTGTTGCCCAAAGCTGTTGCTGCTGTAAAATGTATTGCTCACCAAACCCCTCATGATGAAGTTACACGTGGAAATGCTTTGGCGTATTCAGCAGCCAAAGCTGCGGCCCTTTCTGCCCCTCAGGCTGCATACACTCTTACCGTAATTGAGCAACCTCCATTGGCCTCCCCTGAGGACCTTGCCAAGATCCAGGACGGAAGCTGAAAAATGTTCTTGGAGTGTTGCTGGGTGCACTTTGCACCCTGATCACCTATGGCGCTCTCCGGAAGGCCGCCTGGTTGCGCCTAAGGTGCTCTTGCGCTACTTTGCTTGCGTGCACTATGGAATGGCACACATGAGCAAAGGGGGGATGATTGCTGTAGTTAAACAAGACTGGCATGCACCACATTTTTCTCCTGTAGCGCAACATTACTGTCAACAGAGTGCAGTCTGCCGGCAACATAATGTTGGAAAAGCAGTCAAAGTTAGAAAGGCAGCGCATCCCCCTTCTAGGGGACCTTTTGTAAATATTCAGATTGGTTTTATTCAAATGTTTAAATGTTGTAATTATGAGTATGTGTTAGTATTATTTGATGTTTTTTCGAGCTGAGTTGAAGCCTTCCCTTGTAGAAGAGCAGATGCCAAGTCTGTTGTGAAAATTTTGCTTAAGGATCTTGTACCACAATTTGGCATACCTGTTGGTATCAACAGTGATCGTGGAACTAATTTTACTGGACAGATCGTAAAAGAGTTATGTGCAGCCTTAGAGATCCAACACAACTTCCATTGTCCCCATCACCCGCAGTCTGCCGGGACAGTAGAACGTCAGAATGGGATTCTGAAAAACAAACTGGCCAATATCTGTGTGGAAAAAAAATTAAAGTGGGGTTAGTGGGGGGTCTGGCTCCTGCAGCAGTGAGCAACCCGGCCCCAGCCCAGGGGAGGGGGCAGAAGTTGGAAAGAGGTGGGAGCAGGGTCTTGGGGGAAGGAGTGGAATGGTGGCAGGCTGGGGCTGGGTGCTGATCTCAGACCCTGCATCTCCAGGGATGATCTTGGCCTCATCCTTGTAGAAATGAAACCTCTGCTCACCAGAGTTCCTGGGGGCTGCACAGGTGATGAGCAGGGGAAGCCCTTCACTCACCACTGCGGATGGGGGATCCACACTCAACACCGGCTGGCGAAGGGGATCTGCTGGGATAAAAGAAGGAGAGGGTTCAACAGGGACAGAGGGAGAGAAAGTGGAGGTGGTGCCCAGAATTCAATTTATTCATGGAAGACCTGTGTTCTCTGTCCAGAGTCTCTTGATTCACCTCAGGATGCTGGGCAGCCCTGTTGAGCCTGAACGTTGTGGTGTGAGACTCATCAGGAACATGAAAGAGCAAAGAGGGGGCAGAAAGGAGGGGAATAAAAGGAGCAGATGCAGATTCAGAGACTAGAGTCCAACGTGGAAGGAGGGAGAGAGGATAATAAGCAGAACCAGAATCAGAAGAGGCAGGAGTGGGGGCCAGAGGGATGTTAGCACTGGTTCTGCTCCAGTTCTCTGGCCTGTGCAATGCTGGAGGTCCAACTCGATGGCCACAGTGGTCGTTTCTGGCCTCATAATCTATAAAGTATGATCTGTAATCCATTGACTGGCCTGGATTATCCATTGACTGGCCTGGGGTGTTGGTTTCTTTGCCTCAGCTGTGAGCCCCAGCTGGCCCTTCCTGGTGGAGATGGGAACCATGTCAGAGATCAACTCTCCTCCTTGGCTGTGGGGTCTGTGCTATTTCTGAGGCATGTAGATATAAAGCAGATATACTAGGTATCTTTGCTAGTAGTATTTGAATCAAAACTAAAGAATTTACACTTACTTATTTCATAAAAGAGTACAGATCCGTATATTTATATACCAAATAATTACACATAATACATTGCTCATTCTTAAAGAAGTCAGTAAAGTTAGTTTTGATAAGCAAGTGACTACTGCAGATATTTCAATTCTCCCCAAATTTTTGCTTTTTCTAGAAAAAAAAATTAATTTTTCCCTATGCATTCAACATTTCTAGACATTTCAGATCCCTAGCTACACTGGTGCAGTGCTCATTAGGGGCATTGTGCTACAGACAATATGGTAGGGGGCGCTCTTCTCACAGAGTTAGCACAGACCCTAGTGCAGCACTAGAGGGTGCTATCCTGCAAGGAGTTTGGTGTGGGGCTAAGCAGGGGGTGGTCTCCACTCAGATTCAGTTGTGATCCCACTGCTCCAGTGTGGTGCTAGGGGGCGCTGTGCTGCAGGATCTGTATTGTCATTTCAGATGGAAATTCAGCTGCCTCTTCACTCATGTTCTTTATTATTCCCCTGGCACCTCTGTGACCAGCTGATTCCTGAAAATGTTCCCTAAAGCCCCAATTGCAGTCGGGCTTCCCCTTCTCTTGTCCCTTAAGCAGCGTCGCCATGTGGCTCTCGCACATCTGCCATGGCCCACCCCAGAGGTGGCTGCATCTCAGCACCGGCAGAAAGACCCCTGTGTAGTGCTGAGTTTGGGCCTGTTTAAACAGTTTTCAAATCCCTTCATAGATTCAAGGTATGTCTGCACTATGAAATTAGGTCAATTTTATAGAAGTCGATTTTTAGAAATTGATTTTATACAGTCGATTGTGTATGTCCACACTAAGTGCATTAAGTCAGCAGAGTGCATCCTCACTACCGTGGCTAGCATCGACTTACAGAGCAGTGCACTGTGGGTAGCTATCCCAGAGTTCCCGCAGTCTCCGCTGCCCATTGGAATTCTGGGTTAAGCTCCCAGGGCCTGATGGGGCAAAAACATTGTCGCAGGTAGTTTTGGGTACATGTCGTCAGTCGCCCCTCCTTCCGGGAAAGCAACAGCAGACAATCATTTCACACATTTTTCCTGGGTTACCCGTGCAGACGCCATACCACGTCAAGCATGGAGCCCACTCAGCTCACTGTCACACACTTTAAAAGCTCGCAGGAGTTGTTTGCTGACTAGGTCAGACCTCAGCACAACCAACATTCTCATTGTTATTGCTGCTTGCTGTGTGCTCCATAATATCTATGAGAGTAAGGGGGAGATGTTTATGATGGGGTGGGAGGTTGAGGCAAATCGCCTGGCATCCGATTTTGAGCAGCCAGACACCAGGGCAATTAGCAGAGCACAGCAAGGTGTGCTGCGCATCAGTGAGATTTTGAAAACCAGTTTCATGACTGGCCAGGCTTCAGTGTGACAGTTGTGTGTGTTTCTCCTCAATGCAAACCCACCCTCTTTGTTGATTTTAATTCCCTGTAAGCCAACCACCCTCCCCTCTTTGAAATAAAGTAACTATTGTTTTGAAACCAAGGATTCTTTCTTTATTAATTAAAAAAAATGAGATAAGGACAAGGTAGACCAGGTTGGGTGGGGGAGGAGGGAAGGTCAAAGCCACATTGCTTATTGTAGCCACACTAAAAATCAAGCTGTCTGAATGACAACCTTATGTTGCTTGGGCCATCATCTGCCTGGATCTCCCCCCTCCCCTCCCGCCCCCGTTCTTGGGCATCTGGGCGAGGAGGGTAGGTGGTTATACAGTGGGTGCAACGGGGGTCTATGCTCTTGTTGGCTTTCCTGCAGCTCCACAGATGCTTCATCATGTCCGTTTGCTCCGCCATTAGCCTCAACATCGTGTCCTGCCTCCACTTTTCATGCTCACTTAATTCTTTCCTGGCCTCTATCACTGAATGCCTCCATGCATTAAGCTGTGCCCTATCAGTGTGGGAAACTGCATGAGCTCAGAAAACATGTCATCGCGAGTGCGCTTTTTTTGCCTTCTAATCTGCAATAACCTCAGGGATGGAGATGGTGGGGGAGCATAGAACATTCTACCTTCTACGATTCTGGGAGGACTGCATGGTCACCTGTGCTGCTGTGTTCGCCACACTGACCAAACAGGAAATGAAATTCAAAAGTTCCCGGGGCTTTTCCTATGTGCCCAGCTAGTGCATCGGAGTTCAAAGTGCTGTCCAGAGTGGTCACAATGGAGCATTCTGGGATAGCTCCTGGAGGTCAATACCATCAAATTGCATCCACACTACTGCAAATTTGACTGAGCAAAATTGATTTTAGCGCTACTCCCCTCGCCGGGGAGGAGTACAGAAGTCAATTTTAAGAGCCATTTAGGTCGATGGAACGGGGTTGGTTGTGTCGACAAAGTCACATTTAAATCGACCTAACGCGGCTAAATTTGACTTAACCCAATAGTGTAGACCAGGCCTCAATTCTATCCCAGCAGGCCAATGATGCTAGCTCCAGATCAGCTTGTATCAATTTCTCACTGATCAAAATTTCTCCAGGGCCAACCAACCCTTCCTGGCTGAGAATGGTAGGGAGGGTTTCCTGCCCACATGGGTCACTTTGCTGGGAGACTCGGAGATGCAGAATGAAGGGCTTTTTACCGGGCTCTAGAAGCAGCAGTGGGAGATGAGAAAGATGAGGCCATTGATGAGAAAGAAGAAGCCACCCACTGCCAGCTCCCGGACCCAGAAGAAGCTGCAACCTGCAGAGAGAGGAGAATCACAAGTGGAATCAGCAGGTGAATGTCACTGCTAATGGTGACCCAGATGATGTCTGTGTGTCTTTGCCTCTAGGACGTGTGACAAACTCCCCTGGATGTCAGGAGTCATCAAGCTGAGAGGTGAACCCCACCCACAACCCTTCTCTCTTAGACTGGTGGATACCAACCCCTGATTCTTCCCTGATTCTTCCCTATGTGTGTCCCTCCCCTGTCTGCCTGTCCTCCAACACCCCTGTGACCTGCCCTGTCTTAGCTGGGCCATCAGGGGCTCTGGGTGCTCTCCTGTGAAGTGTGTGTGGGGTTAGGAGGGTGAAGTTATCTGGGGACACTTTAGCAGCCATGAGCCACCTCACCTGCTATGGTGACATTCCAGGCCCGGCTCCTGGTGGACGGGACCCACCTCCCGCCCACATTCTCGTCGTACCCGCATGTGAATTCTCCAGTGCTGATGGGACCGGCCCATGGGATGCTGAGCACAGAGACGTTCATAGAGACAGTGCCAGGTTCCACGGTGCTGATCTCAGACCCTGCGTCCCTGGGGATGATCTCAGCCCCATCTTTGTAGAAGTGAAACCTCCTCTCGCTGGCATCCCCAGAGGCCATGCAGGTGATGAGCAGGGGGAGCCCTTCGCTCACCAGTCCGGACGGGGGATCCACGCTCAGCACTGGCTGGGGAGGGGGATCTGAGGGAGGCAACAAAGGGACTGGTCAGCATGGGCTGGGCACCGTGGTGGGGAGAGGAAGGCAGACACCCCCAGACCTTACGATGGCGTGAATGGAGCTGGGTTCTCTCTCTGCAGCTTCTGCCCCTCCTCCGAGGGTATGGTGGGGCTGGGGTAGATGCCGTGGTTCTGGGGACTGGGTCCTGAGGGGACCAGGGACAGTGGGACCAGACAGTGTCCAGCACCTCTTCACTGCTAATGCCCCAGGCCTGGCTGTGCATGGATCCCCCAGCTGAGCTTTCCCCTGGGCCAGCTTGATTGGAATGTAGGGTGCTGGGGGACCCTCCAAGGGAATCAGGCACTGGGAGAGGGGTGTTGGGTAGAGGGCAGTTTCATACAGTGGGAGGTTTTGCTGAAAGATCTTCTCTTGTGCAAAGAGGAATTGATGCAGGTCAGGTCTCTGGCCCCTGTTATGCAAGAGGCCGGGTGAGATGGTCAGACTGCTCCTTGCTGACCTGACAATGAATGATTCTTCAGATCCCCCGCCCCACCCCCCACACACACACACTGAGCAGGGCTCATTGCCTCCAGCAGGTGACAGCATGGGGACACACACACACATACACACACACACACACACACACACACTGATCAAGTCTCATGTATGAATCTATGAGTTTCCAACCCTTTGACCCGCAGGTAGGTCACCTCACAATGCATTAGACAGCAACAAGTCAGGCCCTGAGTGGAGCCCGGAGGCAAATCTGCGGTTCAGAAGAAGCTAGTGTTAAAAAGTCACATTTTGGAGCTGACCTGCTCTTTGAGAAGAGAGAAGCAGGTTGTTGAGCTCAATATTAAGTAGGGGGGAGTGGGGTACTAAAAAGGGCAATTTAAATAACCTTCTCTGGGTAGAAATTCATTCCTGAGGTTGCATATAGAAGTCCCTGAAGCTGAAGGAGTTGTTGTAAGTTGTACCTTTTTGAATCCGGGGCTATGAGTGTAAACGCTACACTTCACTGCACAGAGTTGTAAGAAGCCAATAATCTCCTTTATAGAATGAGGAAGCTCAAACAAGCAGCCTCCATCCAAATCGCACGTGTGGATATTGTTTTAATAGAGGTGTGACCGTGTCATGGAGTTAACAGAGGCTTGTGTGGGTGTCAAATAGAACAGTGTAGTCTCATTATTCCCTTGTACTCCCCTGTCTGTCTGTCTCCATCGAATTTCACCTGTCTTAGATTGTCGGCTCTTCGAGGCAGAGACTGTCTTTTTGTTCGGGGTCTATACAGCACCTAGCGCGGTGGGGTTATGGGTCATGACTGGCACTCCTGGGTGCTACCACAATACAAACAATAATAAAGAAGCAGATGACACAGCACAGAAGGAGACAGAGAAGGAAGTCCCATACACAGCCCACAGACGGACTGGTAACCTGATCCTAAGACAAAGCTACGAGAGAGAGAAAGAGAGAGAGAGAGAGCCGTTGGGCAGAGTGTTAACTGAAAGAGGCTTGGGATTGCATTTCAATGTGGCCAAATGTAAAAATTTTAGCCCAAAGAAACTGCCTCCTGTTGTTTGACTCCTTCTGTGTTCAGGCAAACATGACTTTGTACACTCTTTGTAAATCAACAGCATTGCATCACAGGAATAACTGACACCAGCACCAATTTCTTCTCCTAACAGAAACAACACAGCAGACCCCAAATTCTGGCTAACCGCTTGGGTGACAAAGTGTTAACATTGTCTTGCTGGCTGGGGGATGGTTTCTACTTCCACTGATCACCCTGACCTGTAGTCAAAAATAACCAAAATCTAAAATGATTTTTACCAGGCAGATTTTAGCCACAAAAACCCAACATATCTGCCAAAAAGCACTGGAAATTTTACATTTGATGGGGGGAGGGGTTGATTGTCCAAAGAATTTTTTTTTTTTAAAAATGTGGAAACAAGACAATTTCCACTGAAGATTTTGTCTAAGGGAAAATGCCATTTTCCACCACGAAGAAAGTTTTGATGGCCCTGGCGTTGCTTGATGCCAAGTATTCACATCTGAATGCCCCATCAGTGCCAGGACTTCAGGACTATGAGCTTCCCCACAGCAATGCCCTATCAATTCCTTCTCTTTACTGCTCAACTGGGCACCTGCCTCTTTCCTGCTGGCACCCCTGATGCCCACAGAGTGTCTGAGACCCAGAGAACGACTGATCAGAGACAGGGGGGGAATTTAATGGTCTGGGGTTGTGGGGGACTGCAGATTCCTAGAGATTCTCCTATCTCACAGCAGTTAAAGCAGGGACTAACCTCTCACTGTTATGGAGACAGGGTTGCTGTCCCTAGATGAGGTCACTCGCATCTTTTCCTTTGCCCAGTATGCACAGGTGTAAGCCCTGGGCTTCCTCATCTCTGTCGTGATCTCCAGTCGGGCGTCTCCATTTGTATCTGGGACCTGTTTGAAGATCTGCTGCCCTTCCTGATTGAAGAATCTGTAGTCCATCACCTCCAAGCCCTCCGGAGCCAAGCACCTGAGGGTCACATGCTCCCCTGGGAGATACGCAGTGTATGGGGGGTTCAGAGAGAGAGTGGGGGCCGGCAGGGAGTCTGGAATAGAGGCACAGCAGTGTGGGAAGGGAATATGGAGGACAAATGCATCTGCTTCTAGAACTGGTTGTAATTCTTTCCCAACATTTAGAATTTTGTCAAAAAAAAACCCAAACCAGAAGAGTTTTGGCTGAAAACTGCCAACTCCCTAAGCTTTTTTATTTTTGAGGTGTCTAATTTTCCCCCAAATGGAATGCTTTGGTGAAAGCCGATCCTTTCTGAGAACTTTGCTGTTTAATCTACACCCCAGTTTTCCAACCCCACGCCTTGCCTCCCGTCCCAGGAGGAATGGAATTCTCTGATCTGTAATTGAGACTAAAAAAAGGTTTAAGAAAAGACAGGGGGAGGGTTGGGCCTGAAATGAGCCTGGCTGAAATGATGAAAAGAAAATGTTTCATTTTAGACAAACTGAAATGTTTTGGTTCCCAAAAGTCCACCAGATAGTGCTGTTTTAGTTTGATCTAGGATGGAAAACTTGTCAGAGAACCCCACAAATTCTTCCAGGATGGGGAACCCCTATCCTACCGCAAGCTGAATATTACAACATATTCACCCAATATAACACCACGCCTTGTGTAGGAATATGGGCCTAAACGGGCCCTAAGTATACGGAGGGTTTCAAATTGAGTTCAAACATTAGTATGAGTCATGGGCTTAAAGCGTGTGACCAAGATCGTGAGATAGCAAAGTTCGTTTGTGGTCAATGTGTAGGGTTTCTGGACATATCAGTGTTAGTGTATTGAAGTCTGGGCTAAAGTAATGGAAATACAGAAAATATAGTTAACTGGCCATCATGTAGAGAGTGTGACCTTGGCATTGGCTAGCGTCCAATGACCAGCAATAACATTACTTGTTTGCTTTAACGGGTATAAAGCAAACATTGCTGTAGTCACAGCTCAGTGGTTTGAGTAGTGTACTGCTAAATACAAGGGGGTGAGTTCAATCCTTGAAGGGGCCATTTAGGGATGGGTCCTGCTTTGAGCAGGGGGTTGAACTAGATGATCTTCTAAGGTCCCTTCCAGCCCTGATATTCTATGATATTAGAGAGACAAACTTTCAACCTTACACAGGGGTCTTTATCAGCCATTCACCAGCACAAATTGGTCCAATAAAAGATAACTTCTCTCTATGGAACCAAAGGTTTTTTGGTGCAAGCATTTTCTCTGCCCCTTTGGAGATTTGCCAGGATGGGAAGGAATCGTCCGAGCCTGATTTTGTCATAAGTATTTTGACTTATAACTATATTGCTGGTAGGCTGTAAAATCTAAGGGTGTGTATGGCTGTGTTGGTATTTTCAGTGTAATTAACCCCAAATGGCCTGTGGACTAATAAAGGAATACAGAAGTGGAGTCGTGGGAAACCTTAATAAAAATCAACAGGAGATTAGTTCTACCACCATGGCCCAATGTTGCATAATAAGAGGAGAAATCCTCACACCTCAGTGGTATGAAAACGGGGATGCTCGGCAAAGATATGACTTCCTGGGCGGATTGCTGGGCAACGAAGTCACAGGTGTATGGTCCAGATGCAGCCGCGAGCTTGACCAGATCCTGCTGGGTCGGGTTTGGGATTTCGTCCAGGATCTTCTCCCCTTTTATCTTGTAGAACCTGTATCTCGTCGCTCTGTGGGCCCCGGGAGCCGTGCATTTGAGAGTGACCAGCTCCCCGGGGTGATAGGCAGTGCGAGGCGGGTGCAGCGTGAGCATGGGGGCCGGCAGGGGGTCTGGAAGAGAAGTGGGGGGGTCAGTGCAGACAGGGAAAAACCTAGAGGAAGAGGATCCAAAGGAGCAAAACCCTGGCTAGGCTCCCGGTGCAGTGGGTAGGGACATCTACTGCTATTCACAGAGGTCAGCCTCACCTGAGCTACGTAAAGAATATGGAGGTACAAGAAACACTCCACCTCTCCCAGAGTTAGGTGGCTATTGCTGGTGGAAATTCTTAGTCAGGAGCTCAGCACCTTTTTGCAAGAAGCCAGCAGACTTATTGTGACATCTCAGCTGTTGAACCCAGGCCTAGGCATTCTCAGACAGCTGCCGCAGCCTGGTCTCCACCCAAGAAACCTAACAGGTGCTGGCACCAAAAACCAGGAGAACCATAACCTCAGCCAAGGCGCCACCCACGGGAACCCTGATTGGAGGATCGTCTGGCTCCACCGATTGGCCTGACTGCGCTATTTAAGCCAGAAGGAGGCACAGGAAGTTGTCTGAGCAGCTGTGTGATTTCCTGTTGTGGCTGCTTTCTGCACCCAACCCTGTTCCTGCTCCTGTTCCCACCTTGCTCCTGCTCTCTGCTTGATCCTTGCTTCTCCTCCAGTTCCTGCCCGTATGCCTGGCCTTCAACCATTAATTCCCAGTCCTGGCTCCGACCCCGGCCTCCAGCTTCTGACTCTGGCTCGACCCTTGTCCCTGGTGTTTGGTATCTGACCTTGGCTCCAATCCTGAGCTTCACTCTCTGACTCTGGCTTGACCCCAACTCTCATAACTGGCTGTTGACTTTGGTGTTGACCCTTAGCTTTGTTCCCCACCTGGATGCCTGCTGTTCCCATTACACCTGACTCCTGCTCTGACAGCTCGGCCAGACCACCTGTGTGATGCTATCTGATTAAAATATGACCACATAGATCATTGTTGCAACCACTGTTATATATTTGCAGCAAATATTGCACAAAGGCTGTGGAGTGAGATGTCTATGAAAAGATTATGATTTGCTCGTTATGATTATGGTATCTGGATGCATGTATCACTTTTGTATGTGAAGTTATAAGCATTGGCTCTATCCCCAGATTTCAGATGTTTGTTCTTGGGGTAACGCCCACAAAGTAATTAGCCAGCACATCTTGGAGGGACTATTCAAATTGAGTGGCCCATCGAAAGAACATTTAACTGACAATGGACCATGGGAGATGCCCATCTACGCTAAATGAAATTTTTTTCTGTGACTAGGTGAAATGCATGGACATGTGACTTGCCCATGTGACTCCAAACTCCATCTTGTTGCCTTAATTTTCCACAATAAGAACAATGGGGTGCCCTCCACATGGCAAAAGCTATAAAAGGCCCTGGAAACACCTCAATTTTGACTTCAATCCTGCTTCTTATCTCTGGGGGGACTTTGCTACAAACTGAAGCTCTGAACAAAGGACTGAATGACCCATCGCAGCTAGGGATGTTCCAGAGACTTGATTTGAACCTGCAGTTTATTCCATCACTGCTACAAGCCTGAACCAAGAACTTTGCCATTACTGGATGCAACTGATTCCTTTAACCTATTTTAACTTTCACCTTTTCTTTCGTTCTATTTATAAATAAACCTTTAGATTTTAGTTAATAAGAATTGGCTGTAGTGTGTATTTGGGTAAGATCTGGAATATTCAGTAACCTGGGAGGTGATGTGTCCGATCCTTTGGGACTGGTAGAACCTTTTCTTTTATATGATGAAATAAGATTTTCAGAAATCATCATATTTGACATGGGTACCTGGATGGAGGCCTGAGGCTGGATCACTTTAAGGGAACTGTGTTGCTTGGACTTCTGAGTCACCAGCGAGGTAATAAATAAGCTGTTTTATGCTGTCTTGGTAAATCTAAGTATTGGAATGTCCACCAGCTTTTTGGGGTTGGGCTGCCCAATTCTTTGCAGTTCACCCTAATTTAGTGACCATACCTGGCTCCTCACTGGGACTCCGATCACAACCTGCATCCCATTTCTTAACCCTCACAGACTACAAGGCCAGAAGGGACAATTATGATCTTCTAATCTGACCTCCAGATCCTCACCCACCCACCCCTGCAATAGGCCCTGGACACTAGATACTACAGTCCTCACACCTTCCACCAGTTCCTCTTGTTCCAATCAGAAAGTGACCCATGCCCCGTACTGCGCAGGAAGGTGAAAGCCCCACTATGTTGCTACCAGTCTTACCTGGGGCAAGATTCCTTTCCCAACCACATGTGGCAATCAGTGAGACCCTGAGCGTGCGGGCAAGAAGCATCAAGCTGAACACCTGAGACAGAGGATGCCGGGTGCCACCTCAGAGTCCCGCCCACCCCACAGTGGCCCATCTCCAGCCGTGGCCATCCCTGATGCTTCAGGGCAAGAAGATTTAAAGAAAAAACAAAGACAGAACACATGGAGGAGAGGAAAAATCCCTTCCTGACACTTATGGGTGGCTGACTGAAACCCTGAAGCATGAACTTTGAGGAAAGTAAGACCTAGATTTCCTAGATTCCAAGGCCAGAAGGGACCATCTAAGTTTGACCTGCTATGGGACACAGGCCAGAGAATATCCCCAACATCATTCCTCAAGCAGATCTCTTAGAAAAACATCCAAGGTGAGTGTCCCCCACTGAGCTATGGGCTATTCTGATGGGGGAGCCCCTCAATCTCTCCCATTGAACAGTTCCACTGGCATTGGAATGACCCTGGTGTGTAGAGCACTCCCCCAGCATGTGGAAGCCCCACAATCCAGTTTTCCTGCTCCTTGATCTGGGGTTGGGAAGGAATCTCCCCCTCAGGTCAGATTGGCAGCAATCTTGGGGTTTTTTTTGCCTTCTTCCATACCAGGAGACAAGGTGGTGGGAGGTTTGAGGACTTCAGCTCCTCATCAGGCAGAGGGGAACTCAAACCGGGGGGTACCCGGGCCCCTGGACTAAAAGCGAGGTGGGATCTCCCTCTCTAGCTGTTTTGTGTGATTCAACCCCATGACTCCTGCAGCTGGGGCTCCAGGGAAAACACCCTACATTGTGAAACTAAGAGCCTGGCTTTTGGCGAACCCCCCGGAAAAAACCTCCGGGGCTGCATTTTGTTGGTGGGTCCTCTCCTATCCCCTGGCCAGAAGCCGTCTGTGCTTCACCTTTGCTGGGTGACAGGGGTTAAAGCAAAAGAGATGATGTGAGGACAGGAAGTATCACAAGTTCCTCTGTGAAAGGGAATCTATTTATAACTTCCTTGAAAATAACTGCTTGCTGGCCAACAGATAGCTAGGTTAGGTTACTGTATACCACATGGTACAAATCCTCGGCACATATAAGAACTAATTTAACCCATGTTTTCCTAGAGTTCTGTTCACTCCTGCTAAGCTACACCCCACAATACCCTGCAATAACACAACTGAGCATTTTGAATAAACTGATAGGAAATGTGTCAAAATCAAGACATATTCATTCTCTGTCTTAGTACAAGTCAGGGAGATGCCTTCACAGATCAGTGCCTAGCTAACGAAGATACAGAACAAGTTAAGAAACTGATACAAACCAATAGGTTGGATTTGAGTGAGGTGCAAAAAGTTTTTTTACTTGTAAAATCATCCTCTGACTACTCCTAGCTGAAACATGTACTGCTGGGGGCCCACCTTCTGCGTAACACTGCTGCAAATTCAGTGCTGAGAAACAGAAAGTAATGCACATGGGAAAACATAATCCCAACTGTGTTTGCAAAATGAAGGGGTCTAAACTGGCTGTTCCCACTCAAGAAAGAGATCATGTGTTGTTCTCTGAAAACATCTGCTCAATGTGCAGCGGCGGTTAAAAAAGCTAATAGGATGTTAGGAACCTTTTGGAAAGAGATAGAAAATATAATGCCACTATCACACCTTGAATACAGCATGCAGTTCTGGTCGCCTCATCTCAAAAAATGATATACTTTAATTTGAAAAGGTACAGAGAAGGGCAACAAAAATTATCAGGATATGGAACAACTTCCCTATGAGGCAAGATTAAAAAGACTGGGACTGTTCATCTTAGAAAAGAGATCACTAAGTGGCGGACATGATGGAGGTCTATAAAATCATGACTGGTGTGGAGAAAGTGAACAGAGAAGTGTTATTTACCCCTTCTCATAACACAAGAAGCAGGGGTCCCCCGATGAAATCAATAGGCAGCAGGTTTAAAACTAACAAAAGGAAATATTTCTTCATACGCACTACACAGTCAACCTGTGGAACTCACTGGTGGGGGATGTGGTGAGAGCCCAAAGTATAACTAGGTTAAAAAAAGAATGACACAAGTTCATGGAGGATAGGTCCATCCATGGCTATCACCCAGGATCGTCAGGGATGCAACCTCATGATCCGAGTGTCCCTAAATCTCCAACTGCCAAAATCTGGGACTGGACAACAGGGGATGGATCATTCAAAGTTGCCCTGTTCTGTCATTCCCTTTGAATAATCTGGTATCATCCAGTGTCAGAAGATGAGATACTGGGCTAGACGGACCATTGGTCTGACCCAGTATGGCCGCTCTTATGCACAAGACAACTCCCCGGAACCTGGTGTCATACTGAACCTTTTCTCCCTGCACTGTGCTATTGGCAATACACCGGACAGATATTAGCAGTTTGGTCTCTTGAGTATATTTCATACCCAACCAAAGTTGTTCAAGTGACTAACTATCCAGCTCACCAGCATGCTGGAGGTGGCTGGCTGGGACATCAGGCGTCCTCAGAGCTGCAGGAGAACTCCCCTATGCATATATGTGTGACTATGCAACTATGTGCTAGGGCACCTATGGATGGGTACGGGGTGGTTAGTCACCATGGCTTTGAGTCGCTCTGTTGGGGGCTGATTAGCATCCATGGGACCTGTCTTGCTAGGAACTGGCTGGGACCCACCTACTGGGGCCACTCTTCAGTTCCGTATGGGCTGGAGCTGCTGGTGCAGATTCCACCAGAGGAGGAGGAGGAGGAGGAGGACCCTCCAGTGGGTGACAAGAGGGAGATCTTGGGGATACCTGTTCCCTGGAAGAGGACATGATACCCCACCCTGCCACACCATGCACTGTGAGCAAAGAGGAGCTGTTCCCCACCCTCAGCATCTCAGCGAGTCAGCATTACCTGCAGGGGACACTGGCTCGGGAAGGATCTGGAGAAAGGCTGGAAGAAAGAAGAGAAAAGAGTGAGGAGGGGCCAGGATTGAAGGGGGACAAGGGCAGGTCTGGCCAGGGCGAGTGCTCGAGAATGGCCGAGGATGGAACCAATCGTGCATTGAAAAGAGAGAGAAGCTAATGAGACAGAAAGACAGAGGGAGGCCACTTACCCAGCAAAGGCAGAAGGAGAGTTAGCACCATGCTGAGCTGGTCCTTCTCGGGCTGGGAGCTGGGTTCTCAGCTCAGCCACTGCCCCCCTCTCTGCCTGCCAAGGGTTTTGGCCCTGTACCCTCGGATTGTTCTGCGAGGGAGATACAGGTCGGAAGTTGAGCCTGGCCACAATCACCTCCCAGCTGCTAGGCCCCCAGGGTTGGTTATTCAGAGGCTTCTGAGAAAGGAGGAGGTGGTGTGGTGGGGGCCGACCACAGCCCTGGCTACCAGGCTGCCTCCCCTGGCCATGTGCAGTGAAGATGAGCCCTTTGGCTCTAGACTATTGTTAAAGGTTTTGCATTCTGTGACCACGAGACGGGTTGGGGCTGGAGATGCTGCAGCCTGAATTCTCTTGTCCTGAAATGCTCCATCTGCAGCCTGAAATCTCCATTCTCACCCCCTGAGCCAGCCAGTCCCCAACCCTGGAGCCAGATCAGAGACCCCACCTGCTAGAGGGGAAAGGGCCCCATTTCCCACTCCATGAGCCAGTCAGTCCCCACCCCTGGGACCAGATTCAAAGGGGAACCTTCTTGCATACAATTAATTGAATCTATTCACTGAAATAATCATCTCTTTTTACTTCGCTCAACCCACTAGACCCCACTCCCCTCTCAGAGTTAGGGACAGGACAAAAACCTGGATGGGGGGAGAATGAGCCCAGGGATCCTGAAAGAAGAGTCATGCCAGAGAAGCCATGGGGAGGAAAGCTGGAGAGAAGCTGGGCAGGAAGAAACCTGTGGGAAAGCAGCCCCAAGGAGCTGGACAGGGGCAGACCTTGGCTTGAAGCAGACAGGGCCAGGTTCCCCACCCAGCCCTGGGATGGTGGTGTGAAGACCCCTGATTTAAGGGGCTAAGCACACTCTGGAGCCCGTGGGGACGTGCTGACCACAGGGACCAGAGATCTGACATAAGGTCTCAGAGTTGCTTTGGTTGGTCTTTCGGTTGCTGCCACTTGTTACCCCAAAAAGGGTGGACATCAATAGCGTGACCTGGCCAAGGAACATCAGCAGGGGGTGCCAGAGCGACAGGCAGCTGCTGCGCCCTGCCTAGCCATTAGAAGGCGCTCCCGTGGTGAGTCAACCCCTTAGCAAACCCCTTAACCGGAGAAGGTTTCTCAGGTGCCTGTGTAGGACCACGGGGGAGGCGTGTGGGTGGCTGCCTCATTCTTGGCGTTGCCACACAAAGGCTGAGCAGGGGCTATGGATAATGCACAAAGCGGTTGGCCGAGTGAGAGGGACAAGGGCTGTTCTGGCTTCAGAGATTAACTTCAGAGATCTCAGTGATTAGCCACAAACAAGATCATCTGCTATTTGTGGCAGAATGAGGAAGGAGTTCCCTGTAATACCCAAGTTCTGGCTCCCAGCCCTCCACTGCTCTAACCACTAGACCCCACTCCCCTCCTCGAGCTGGGGAGAGAACCATCTGCCAGGGAACTTGTGCAAGCATTTTCCTAAGTCAAAGGCTATGGCTGCACTTACAGATGTAGAGCGCCGGGAGTTAAACCAGCCCTTGGAACCAGCAGCAGGGAAAGCGCTGCCCTGTGTTCACACTGTCAGCTGCAAGTGCAGTGATGTGGCCACATTGGCAGCTCTTGCAACACCCCAGAGAGCAGTGCATTGTGGTAGCTACCCCAGCGTGCAAGTGGCTGCAGTGTGGTTTTCAAATGGCAGCGTGGAGTGTGACAGGGAGTGTGTTGTGTGTATGTGCGGGGCAGGGCCTGCTCCAGGCACCAGCTTATCAAGCAGGTGCTTGGGGCAGCAACTCCGGTGGGGGGCAGCACTTTTAGGTATTCAGCGGCAATTCGGCGGAGGGTCCCTCACTCCTGCTCGGAGCGAAGGACCTTCTGCTGAATTGCCGCAGATCGCGATCGTAGCTTTTTTTTTTTTTTTTTTGGCTGCTTGGGGCAGCAAAACCCCTGGAGCCGGCCCTGGTGTGGGGAGAGACACTGTGTTTTGGGGGGCAGAGTGTGTCAGCATGCTGTCTTCTAAATTCAGACAATGGCAGGGGGAAGGGGGAAACCTGACATCAGTCCCCACCCCCTCACCTCTCTCTCACACATGCACAAACACCTGCCTCAGCAGCAGGGGCATTCCACAGTGATGGTTTGCTTTGTCCCGGAGCAGATAAGCAGCCAGCTGTCAGAAATGGAGCTTTGAAAGGGGATAGCCGCATACCTGCAGCCGAGTTCAAAACAATGAGAAGAGTGGCCACTTGACTTCAGGGGGTTGTGGGATGTTTCCAGAGCCAATCACAGTGCAGTAATGCAACACCCCATCCACACTGTCACCCCAGCGCTCCAGCCCAGGCACAGCAAGCTCTATGCTTCTCGTGGAGGTGGATTACTGGGGCGCTCCAGCCACGGGGTCCGGGTGCTCTAAGTGCCTTGCCAGTGTGGACACCTCAGGAGTTAGGGCGCCCGGGGCTCATTTAATGCACTTTAACTTTGCAACTGTAGCCAAGCCCTGACAGAGGTCTGATAAAGTGTCACAGCACCAGCCATTGTTAGAGTGTCTGGGAAACCCAGGGGCCACAGCCTGGGGCATCTGAGACCAATTAGGGAGCTGATAAAAAAAAATAGAAGCGACAAGCTGCAACAAGCTACAAGCAAAGAAATAGCCAACAAGCAACTCACACGCCAATTAAGGAAAAAACAAGCCCAATTTCTGTGGGGTTTTGGTTCTTTTTTGCAGGTTTGGCGTGTCTGGTGCTGAGCTGCTGGTGGTTCTGTGATGGGGGCAGGTGGGTTTCAATAGCAACCAGGCTTCTTGCCAAAGAGCAAAACAAAAACAGTTGCAGGTGATGCGGTACATGCGTTGCCCACATGAGAGGAGCCCAGGCAGCCATGGTGACAGAAGCTATTAATAGATCACTGTGAGCAGCTATAAACAAGGTTGCAAGCGGTTGGTGACAAAGCGAGGAAGGAGTCCCCGAAAAAGCCCAAGAGAATAACACGCCTTTCCCCCAACCAGGGATAGAACCCAGGAGTCCTGGCTCCCAACCCCCATGCTCTAGCTCAGTAGACCCCCATGCCCCTTCCAGAGCTGGGAACCCTGCTTCCCAGCCCCCTCTTGCTTCAACTAGTAGACTCCATTCCCTTCCCAGAGCTTGGACCACAACCCAGGAGTCCTGGCTGCCAGCCCTGCCTGCTCTAGCCCTGTAGACCTCCTTTCTGTCACAGAACTGGAAACAGATCCTAAGTGTCTTGTCTCCCGCTCTAACCCCTGGGCATGCAGCCTCTGAAGAACCCTTTCACCCATGGAAGGACGCAGCTGGGAGCATGGAGAATTCTTGGCCCTCGGCATTCACCAAATAAATGGACTGCACCATGAAACAGAGAGACTGAGAATGGCTGGGAGCCTTTTATTGATCCAAAATCCCCTCCCCGATCCTGCCTGGGAGCGTCCTGCAGGCCCTGGGAACACAAATGCAAGAAGCAATGAGCATTCTCTGCCCCATCACCCAGTGCACTTCAGCTACTGCTCTCCTGCCCCAGAGTTAGGACCTCGTAAACCCCCCCCAGCTAAACAGGGTTGGCTAGACCCACGCTCACAGGCAAAAAATTGAAGAGAGGAGGGCGTGGGAGGACTCACTAGGGGCGCTCTCTTCGAGTCTGTTCCGGCCCCAATTCCCCCATGCAGCTCTAGGGGGCGCTGTGGTGCAGGGAGCAGTATGGGGCCCTCAGGAGAGGTGCTGTCCTAGTTGGAGTCAGTAGTGACTCCAGTACCCCACTGAGGTGCTAGTTGGCGCTATGCTGCAGGGAGTGTGTTGGGGGCTCGGTGTGGGGTGCTGTCCCAGTTGAGTCCTTCCTGACTGTAGTACCCCAGTGTGCTGCTGGGGGGCGCTTCACCATGCAAAACCACCTTCTCCACCACTCATGGTCATTCTGGATCCCCTGGCATTTTTCATTCATAGCTTTCCTCTCCCAACAATTCCTCCTCCAGGTTCCAGTGGATGCAAGAGTCTCCATGTCCCCATCTCATGCACAGCTGTTGCATGGTCCTGCTCCGATTCCTGGCCTTGGTTCTGCCCCTTGGCCTCTGACTCCAGTTCTGACCCTTGCCTCCAATTCCTGATGGCTGCTCTAACCACTGGCCACAACTGCCCTTGTCTCGGTCACTGGCATTAGGATTGCCTGCAGCTCAGAGGGTTGGTGATGTCTCACAGGTCCCAGACGTCCCCTGTAAACCCACTGCTCTGAGCTGAAATTCTGGAGGGGTGCGGGATGGGGGTGTGGGAGGGGGAGGGGACATTTGAGACCTCTAAAGGGTTATTTTCTTGGGAACAGTCCATGCTTCAGAGCTGCCGCCTTAACCAGTTACCTGAGTGCTACAAGCAGCAGTGAGAGATGAGGAAGATGAGACCATTGATGATGAAGAAGGAGCCACCCACCACCAGGAACCGGAGCAGGAAAACTTTGTCCGCTGCAGAGACTGTAGAGAAAAGAATTCCCCTGTGAAATGATGCAACGAATCTTGTATTTGGTTATCTGCTGCCCCCTAAAGGAAGGATTGAGACTCTCTCTCCTCTCCGCCCCCCCCCCCCGTGTGTGCGCAGGTGCAGGTATGTGCTGCCCCCTGGTGGAGGAAATGCCGCCAGCTCTACAGGTGTGTGACTCACTCTCATGTGGATGGCTGCATAGCATATACATGTATTAACGCTGCTGCAGTGACTTCAGTTGTTATACAAGGGCAGGGGTCCGTGCTGTGGGATCAGTGGGTGCCGCCGTGTTCTGCCCCTGATACTGCACATTTCCCCAATACGCTCATTGTGTTCTCTGCTCTCCCTTTGCATCATGTGACATTGTGGGGAAGTCTTTATCTTGGTAGATAGGAAGCAGGAGTTTCCTCACCTGTCACATTGATGTTCACAGCCTGGCTCCTGGGGGACTGGACCCACTTCCGGCACACTTTCTCCTCATACCCGCAGGTGAATTTCCCAGTGCTGTCGGGACCAGCCCGGGGGATGCTGAGCACAGAGGCATTCATAGAGCCAGGCCCTGGTCCTGTGGTGTTGATCTGAGATGGTGTGTTCCCAGGGATGAACTCAACTCCATCTTTGTAGAAGTGGAACCTTCGCTCACCGGTGTCCCTGGGGGCCGTGCAGGTGATCAGCAGCGGGAGCCCTTCCTTAATCACTCCAGATGGGGGATCCAGGCTCAGTGTCGGTTGGGAAGGAGGATCTGAGAGGAGCAGCAAAAGGAAGGGGTTAGCAGAGGCAGGTCTCATGTGGTGTGGGACACCAGGCTAGTGGAGGAGATTAAAGAGGTGAAATGGTTTTTATTCAGAGGGACTTTGGGGTATCTGGAAACCAAGAGACTGGAAGTAAATTTAAATCCCTTCTGAGTCAGTGTCTTTCCATTGCCACCAGCATTGCCTAACTCCCTGGTGTCCATGGAGACCTTCATCGATGGGAAAGCATTGAGCACATACATAAGGCCCATTCCCTGTGACCAGGATGACTCTGAGTTGGAAGGTCCTATTGGATTCTGCAGTGAACTGGACTAGCCAATGAAGGTGGCCAAGTTAGACAGACCTGTCTTTGGTATTATTGGAGACCATATCGCTAGACATTGGCCAGCATATAGATCAGCAATGTTGCTGGAAATTGGCAAGTCATGTTGTCACTTGGGTGCCAATCTTGGGCTGCTGGTTTTGGCTATTGTCCCTTTTGTCAGCCATATTGTTGGCTGTTGGGTTGCTATGTTGGCAGTTGCATTTCCATGATACTTCACTCACATTTTGATCATTGGCCATATTGAAAGGCCATGCTAGGCAGCCATATCGTTGGCTGTTTGGCAATCATGTTGGCAGTTGGGTTGCCATGTTGAGTGGTTTGGGCCTGCTCATTGGCCATATGGAGAGGCTGTTAGGTGAGGCTGTTAGGTGGTCATGTTGTCTATTTTGGGCCCAATTTGATACTGCAAGAGACTCATCAGAGAATGGAAGGAGTGGGGAAAAAATCACAGATCAGGAAAGAATTCTTACCAGGTTCTGGAGAGGAAAGAGGAGAAACTCTGGAGACAGGCTAATGAACAGAAATTAGTTCTGCAGGGTCAATTTCACCCCAACAACATGATCTCACCCTCTACGGCTATGGAGATAGGTTTACTCTGCTGGATGGGACATGCCCCCAGCTTAGTAACATTCACTCCTACAGCTGGTCAGAAGAATTCCAACTAAATAGGTGTTTCATTGGAATCTGCCAATTTGTCGCAGTTGAAATGTTTCATGCAGATGGTTGGATTTCAACCAAGTTCTGATGGAACCCGAGCCAAGTTCCATCAGAACCACCTGGCTTCCTTCCCGCTTGCTCACCCAGCATGGGCTCCAGCTTCTTGGTAAATGAGAAGCTGAAGCCTTGGAAGATTTAGCTCCCAGGGCTTCCGGGCTCACCCGGTGGATGGCCCCAGAGTCGTGACTCCATTCCCTTCAAGAGAGAACTTTGAAATTCTTGGCTTTTGTTCCAAACTGGAATGAAACCAGATTTTGAACTATGGAGATCCTCAGTGAAATGGGATCAGCTTACCCAACCCATCATCCAGCTCCATCGAAGAGCAGCATGAATGGGGGACTCACCCAGCACTGAAACAGAGACCGGTTGGCTTCCCACCGACAGTATGTCTTGCCCATCCTGTGCTGTCCAGTATTTGCATGTATATGGTCCAGCATCAGCCATGTGAAGTTCAAGGAAGACCAGTTTGTCTCCCCCGCTTGGGCCAGGGGCCTCCGTGGACATCTCCTCACTTCTTTCTTTGTAAAAGCTGTATCCTGTCACCTTTCCGACTTTGGGATCTACGCAGCTGAGTGTTGCCTGTTCCCCCAGCAGGTACTTGAGGCAGGGGGGGTCCAGAGAGAGTGAGGGGGGTGGTGGTCGGTCTGGAATAGGAGCAGAGGGGTTAGTGTAAAGAGAGTGACTCAAAGTGATACCCGATTCATTAGTACAAACAACCCCACACTTTGGTTCCCACCCCCTAGCCAATGAACTATCCCCAGGACCGCCCAGAGGGGGCGCAAGTGGGGCAATTGCCCCAGGTCCCGCATGAGCTGATTCCTCTCCAAGGGATGTATCTCAAGAGGAGCGGCGATGTGGGGAGCATGAAGTTGTCTCTGAAAAATGTTCATCCCCAGTTCCCATTACCAGAGCGCTCTGTCTGGAGATACAGTTAGTTAACAGATAAAACACCACTAGGTGGCGCTCACGAACATGTAGCATGGTTCTTGGTAGAACGATTTCCACTGAATGGATTTTTTTTTCCATTGGAAAATGGGGTTGTTGTTTTTTATGTAAATGGGAAAGAAAATAATTTCCAATGATTTTGTTTCAGTTTCTGAAATTATTACATAATAAGGAAAAAACTGGAAATAAAACCTGAGGGTTTTCCCTGAAAAATGAAAAAAATCAGGATTAAAAACATGCAACATTTTGAAAAATGTGTGTTTCAAAACCATTGAGTTTTCCTCCACATTTTCTTAACTCTCACCACTATGTTATCATTTTCCATTGGGCAAAAGATGGGAAAAAGTTTTCCAGACACAAATGAATACTCTCGTTTATAAGTATGGAGCAAGAATCATAGGACTGGAAGGGACCTCGAGAAGTCATCTAGTCCAGGCCCCTGCACTCATGGCAGGATGAAGTATTATTTAGACTATTCCTGACAGATGTTTGTCTAACCTGCTCTTAAAAATCTCCAATGATGGAGATTCCACAACCTCCCTAGGCAATTTATTCCAGTATTTAACCACTCTGACAGGTAGGAAGTTTTTCTTAATGTCCAACCTAAACCTCCCTTGCTGCAATTTAAGCCCATTGCTTCTTGTCCTATCCTCAGAGGTTAAGAAAACCAATTTCTCTCCCTCCTCCTTGTAACAACCTTTTATATACTTGAAAACTGTTCTCATGTCCCTCTCAATCTTCTCTTTTCCAGACTAAACAAACCCAATTTTTTTCAATCTTCCCTCAAAGGTCATATTTTCTTGACCTTTAAGCATTTAGTCTCTCTTCTTTGGACTCTGTCCAATTTGTCCACATCCTTCCTGAAATATGGCACCCAAAACAGGACACAATACTCCAGCTGAGGCCTAATCAGCATGGAGTAGAGTGGAAGAATTACTTCTCGTGTCTTGCTTACAACACTCCTCCTAATACATCCCAGAATGATGTTCGCTTTTTTTGCAACAGCGTTACATTGTTGACTCATATTTATCTTGTGATCCACTATGACCCCCAGATCCCTTTCTGCAATACTCCTTCCTAGGCAGTCATTTCCCATTTTGTATGTGTGAAACTGATTGTTCCTTCCTAAATTGGATACTTTGCATTTGTCCTTATTGAATTGTGTCCTATTTACTTCAGACGATTTCTCCAGTTTGTCCAAATCATTTTTAATTTTAATCCTGCCCTCCAAAGCACTTGCAATCCCTCCCAGCTTGGTATCATCTGCAAACTTTATAAGTGTATCCTCTGTGCCATTATCGAAATAATTGATGAAGACATTGAACAGAACCGGACCCAGAGCTGACCCCTGCGGGACCCCAATTGTTATGTTCTTCCAGTGTGCTTGTGAACCACTGATAACTACCCTCTGGGAACGGTTTTCCAACCAGATTTGCACCACCTTATAGTTGCTCCATCTAGGTTGTATTTCCCTAGTTTTTTTATGAGACTGTCATGCAAGACAATATAAAAAACCTTACTAAAGTAGATGTGGTATATCTTGACCACTTCCCTTCATCCACAAGGCTTGTTATCCTGTCAGGTTGACACGATTTGTTCTTGGCAAATCCATACTAACTCTTTCTTATCACCTTATTATCTTTTAGATGTTGGCAAATTGCTTAATTATTTGCTCCATTATTTTTCCGGGTACAGAAGTTAAACTGACTGGTCTATAATTCCCTGGGTTCCCCTTTTTATAGATGGGGACTATATTTGCCCTTTTCCAGTCTTCTGGAATCTCTCCCATCTTACATGACTTTTCAAAGATAATCACTAATGGCTCAGATATCTCCTCAGTCAGCTCCTTGAGGATTCTAGGATGCATTTAATCAGGCTCTGGTTAGCTGAAGACATCAAACTTGTCTAAGTAATTTTTAATTTGTTCTTTCCCTCTTCTGATCCTACCTCATTTTCACTGGCATTCACTATGTTAGATATCCAGTCAGCACCAACATTCCTGGGGAAAACTGAAACAAAGAAGTCATGAAGCACCTCTGCTACTTCCCCATTTTCTGTTGTTGTTTTTCTCCCCTCATTGAGTTACAGGCCTACCCTGTCCTTAGTCTTCCTCTTCCTTCTAATGTATTTGTAGAATGATTTCTTGTTACCCTTTATGTCTCTAGCAGGTTTGATCTCGTTTTGTGCCTTGGCCTTCTAATTTTGTCCCTACATACTTGGGTTATTTGTTTATATTCATCCTTTGTAATTTGACCTAATTTCCACTTTTTGTAGGACATTTTTTAAAATTATTTTTAGATCATTGAAGATCTCCTGGTTAAGCCAGGGTGGTCTCTTGCCATGCTTCCTGTCTTTCCTACACAGTGGGATAATTTGCTCTTGTGCCCTTCATAAGGTCTCTTTGAAAAACTGCTAAGTGTCTTCAATTGCGTTTCCCCTTAGATTTGCTTCCCATGGAACCTTACCTACCAACTCCCTGAGTTTGCTAACGTCTGCCTTCTTGAAACCTATTGTCATTATTTTGCTGTTCTCCCTTCTATCATGCCTTAGAATCATTAACTCTATCGTTCATGATCATTTCACCCAAGCTGCCTTCCACTTTCAAATTCTCAATCAGTTCCTCCCTATCTGTCAAAATCAAGTGTAGAACAGCCTCTCCCCTAGCATCTTTCTCCACCTTCAGGAACAAAAAGTTGTCACCAATTCATTCCAAGAACTTTCTAGACAATCTGTGTCCTGCTGTGTTATTTTCCCAACATATGTCTGAGTAGTTGAAGACCCCCATCATCACCAAGTCCTGTGCTTTGGATGATTTTGTTAGTTGTTTAAAGAAAGCTTCATCCACCTCTTCTTCCTGGTTCGGTGGTCTGTAGTAGACCCCTACCATGACATCACCCTTGTTTTTTACCCCTTTTATTCTTACCCAGAGCCTTTCAACAAGTCTGTCTCCTATTTCCATCTCAACCTCAGTCCAGTGTGTGCATTTTTAATATATAAGGCCATACCTCCTCCCTTTTTTCCCTGCCTGTCCGTCCTGAGCAAGCTGTACCCTTCTATACCAATATTCCAGTCATGCGTATTATCCCACCAGGTCTCTGTGATGCCAGCTATGTCATAGTTGGGTTTGTTTACAGGCATTTTGAGCTCATCCTGCTTCTTCCTCATACTTCTTGCATTAGTATACAGACATCTAAGATACTGATTTGATTCTTCTCCCAGTTCTGTCTTGTATCTCCTTTATCCCTGCTATAACAGCCCATGCCCCCACCTAAATCTGAACCTTCTCCCAGGTCTCCTTGTTCTTGACTTACCTGTAGGTTTTGGTCACCTGCCTCCTTCGAACCTAGTTTAAAGCCCTCCTCACTAGGTTAGCCAGTCTGTATCCAGATAGGCTCTTCCCCATCTCTGCAATACCATCCTCGCAGCCAGGCATTCACCTCCAGGATGCATCTGTCTCTACCTCACAGTATCATTAGTGCCCATATGGATGAGTAGCATGGGGTAGTAGTCAGAGGGCCAGATGATCCTCAACAATTCCTCCATAAGATTTCAGTTACAGGCCCCTGGCAGGCAGCATACCTCTCGGGATGCCATGTGGGGATGACAGATGGGTGCCTCCATCCCCCTCAGAAAAGAGTCACCAACCATCACTACCCTACATTTCCTCCTGGGAGTGGTGGCTGTGATTCTCCTAGCCTTGGGGGTACATGGCTTCTCCTCCTCCTCCTTTGGGGGTGATTCCTCATCGCTCATTGCCAGGGCAGCATATCGATTTTCCATCACCATGGTGGGTGGGTTGGGAGTAGGGGTGGAGCACTGCCTTCTGCCAGAAGTAACCAGCAGCCAGTGTCCTCCATGTGACAGAACCATATCCTCCTCCCCCGGTGGTGTGACAGCAGTCGTCTGTAGCTGGAGAGCTTCCTAAGCCTTGGATGGCTCCATATGAATTCCTCATGGGCACGGATGCTCCTCAGCCTAGCCACCTCTTCCTGTACCTCTCCCACCTACTTCCTGAGAGATTCCACCATCAGGCACCTTTCATAGAATCACAGAATATCAGGGTTGGAAGGGACCTCAGGAGGTCATCTAGTCCAACCCCCTGCTCAAAGCAGGACCAATCCCCAGAAAGATTTTTGCTCCAGGTTCCCTAAATGGCCCCCTCGAGGACTGAACTGACTACCCTGGGTTTGGCAGGCCAATGCTCAAACCATTGAACTATCCCTCCCCCTCCTCACCCTGGATGCCCCCCACAGCCTTGGTTTCTATGAGTGGGAAATGCAGGCCACAGTCTCTGCAAATCCACATCAGGATCTGGGTAGAGGCATCCATGGTCAGGTTGTCTGTCTGGATACAGGTGGAGGAGGCAGGAGCAGCATTGGCAGTGGCGATGAGGCCCTTCCTAACCATAGCGACTATATTGCAACTCCCTCCTACAAACTCCCTCTCAAAATCCCCTGAGCACTAGCTCCCCTTGGTTGCTTAGCCTCCGGCTTTTAAGGCTTCTCTCCTAGGTCAGCCCCACCCCCTCGTTAGTCACACGGGGTGGGGGAGGGAGGTGATCACAAGGTTGACTGAGGTTGATCAAACATGATCAAGGATAATCCAGGGAACAAAGGCTCAGACAGGCCCCAGACACACACAATCCCACCTGACCCAGTAACTGAAATAACTGAAATAACCTGAAAGAGAAAGAAACACACAAGCAGTCAAACAAACTCACTCACCCCAAGGTTAGTACTCGCACCTTGTTCATTCAGCTGGGGGATCGCCTTCTCCCCCTCTCAAACTGCCCTGTTCCCGGTCTCCTGTTTGCCAGCTGAGATGGTGGGTGAAGGAATATCGTTTATTGGACCAATTGTCTGTTAGTGGAAGAGACAAAGCAGAGCTCTATGGAGCTTGAAAGCTTGTCTCTTTCACCAACAGAAGTTGATCCAAGAAACAATATTACTTCACCCACCTTGTCTCTCCAATGTCCTGGGACCAACACTGCTCCAACGACACTGGTACAGCTATTGAAATGCAACATTTCACAGAATCCTCCAAATGCTGGGCTGGAAGGAAACTCGAGAAGTCACAAATGCAACCTCCTGTGCTGCGGCAGGACTATCCCAGGTGGATGTTTGTCCCGGGGTGGTTATCCCCCATTCAGTAGTTGTGCATTTGATTTTTTTCCTGTCCTGATGACTATCTAAGTGTTGCACTTTGCACTTGTCTTTATCGAATTTCATCTTGTGGATTACAGGGCAATTCTCCAATTTCTCAAGGTCCTTTATAAATATAACTTCATCAACCTACAATAAAGTTCTGTCTGCTTCCCCTTTAAACTTCTTGAGATTGGGAGGTTCCCACGGGGTGTTTTGATTTCGACAAAACCAGATACTTCGATAAAAACAGCTCTGGTTGAAACTTTCCAGCCAGCCCTGTGAATAGCTTAGTCTTGTACATAGGAACATAAAAGCAGCCATACTGGGCCAGACCAAAGGTCCATCTAGCCCAGTATCCTGTCTTCCAACAGTGGCCAGTGCCAGGTACCCCAGAGGGAACGAACAGAACAAGTAATCATCAAGTGATAGCCCATTCCCAGCTTCTGGCAAACAGAGGCTAGGGACACCATCCCAGCCCATGCTGGCTAAAAGCCATTGATGGACCTATCCTCCAGGAACTTATCTAGTTCTTTTTTGAACCCTGTTATAGTCTTGGTCTTCACAACATCCTTTGGCAAAGAATTCCACAGGTTGGCTGTGTGCTGTGAGAAAAAATACTTCCCTTTTTTTGTTTTAAACCTGTTGCCTATTAATGTCATTTGATGACCCCTGTTTCTTGTGTTATGAGGAGTAAATAACACGTCCTTATTTACTTTCTCCATACCAATCATGATTTTATAGACCTCTATCATATCCCCCCTTAGTCATCTCTTTTCCAGGCTGAAAAGTTCCAGTCTTATTAATCGCTCCTCATATGGAAGCTGCTCCATACTCATAATCATCACCTTTTAACATCTCCTCACTGAAATCTCTCCTTCCCCCCATTCATAAACTCATTATAAGGTCAGAAGGGACCATCTGTGATCATCTACCCTGATTTCCTGTAGTATAAAGCAGGCCAGAGAGTCCCACCCAATCATTCATCCATTGAGCCCATATCTTGTGGTTGAGGTAGAGCACGAAATACTCTTCCAAGCCCCATTGACAACTGAAATGCTAACACGTAGTCTATAAGAGCAAGGCTCTAACCACTGAGCGATGGGGCCATTGTAGCTGGAAGATTCTCCACCTGATAACATAGACTCACCGTAGACATTTAGGGTGATAGGATTACTCAGTTTGGATGGGATCTTCTGCCCAGGTGGCCAGTATTTACAGCGGTAGGACCCGGAGTCATGCACATTTAGACTAGGCAGATTGTAGGTATGGGGAAGCTGACTTTGGGTCTTTGGAGAGTCCACTTCAGCTTCATCCCTTAGAAACTGGAACTGCATGGCCTGGTGCCCTTTGGGTGTTAAGCATGTGAAGGTAACAGAATCGCCAACACGGTAGGTGGAATATTCTGGGCTCACAGTCAGCAATGGCTTCAGGGAAGCTTCATCTGGAAGCAGAAAGTGGTTTAATAATATTTCCTAGCGATTTTCTTCAGTCAA
Source organism: Mauremys reevesii (assembly GCF_016161935.1). NCBI lineage: Eukaryota > Metazoa > Chordata > Testudines > Geoemydidae > Mauremys > Mauremys reevesii. The sequence continues at coordinate 6,109,380 of NC_052635.1, forward strand.
TCTCCAAGCATGAGGGCGGTCCCATTATCCCCACTTTACAGATGGGGGAACTGAGGTACAGGGTGTGGAAATGACTTGTCGCAGGTCATGCAGCTGGCCAGGATGGCTCTAGGCCACAACTGAATAAAAGCTGCAGCAAGTAGCGTGTGACAGAGGTTAGACGCCCGCTGCCACCCCTACCACCAGGCCATCCCAAACGTGCAATCTATGGAGTCATCCCAGCCCACCCCCTAACCTGCCCAGGAACCGAACTTCTTCAGCTGACCCCAGGGCACAGTCCCATAGCAACAGCGGGATTCCCACCTGGATCGGACTCCAGGTCCCCAGTGCAGTATCTCGTCTCAGACACTTTGCAGATGTTTCAGGAGAAGCTGCATGGGACCTTGCAGATGTGGAATAATCTCTCCTCCTGATCGCTAAGAGTTACTGATTGGCCTAAGCCCTGAAGCATGAAGCTTAATATCCCTTCCAGTGTTTTTTGTTAGCATTATTCTAACTCTGGCTATTCTTGTTAAACATACAACCCCCTCTTTGCATTTTGCAAAACTTGTGTCCTCAGCCATGTCTTGTGGCAGTGAGTTCCAAGCCCAGTGATCTGTTGTACGGAAAAAAATATTTCTTTTGGCTGGTTTTGAATTTGCCACTTTTCAGTTTCACTCTTTTTATTGCATTATGAGTGGAGCTGTTTGAAAAATGGATTTTTTTTGGTTGGAAAAGTCAAAAAGAAAATGTTTTGTGTTGGACTGAACATTTCTGAAATATGTGGCACACCGAAAAGTAACAACAGCAAAAAAATCATTTAGCATTGAAGGAACCATCTAGTTTAGACAAAATCAAAATGTCTTGTTTTAACTTAGAGCATTTTTACACATTTCTGACATTTAAAAAAAATTAACGCGGAGGGAAATGTTGAAAGGAAACATTCTTTCATTTAGAAAATACCAAAACTCTCCATTTTGTTTCATTTCCCTAAATGAAAAATGGGATGAAATTGACATAGTTGCGAAATGTTTTGACATCACCGAATCTGCCTTTCTGGATGAAAAAATGTTGTATGTGGCAAATGTTTGCGCAGCCCGAGTTGTTATAGAATTGTAGGACTGGAAGGGACCTCAAAAGGTTTTCTTATCCAGTCCCCTGCGCTCAAGACAGGACTAAATATCAGCTAGATTTATGAGACAAGAGACTTATGAGGCAGAACAGAAGCTCCCAGCTGAAGAGAAAATTCCAGTCTCGTTCTCTACAATTTGATATGTCTCATTCTCAAACACACAGCTGCCTCCAAAGGCTCAGGAAAATAAGGTCAGTGGAGCTGTGAGGGTGTACTGAGCAATGGCTGGAACAGGGAACGTGCAAAAGCTCTGGGGTCGTGGTGAGTCATCTTTGAAACCATGAGCTCCCCCTGCGACTCTGTGGCCAAAAGGGCTAATGTGATCTTTGGAGGCATAAACGGGAATCGTGGAAGGGACTAGAGAGGTTAGTTAGCCCCTGTAGCTGAGACTGGGGCGACGGCTGCTGGAATCCTGCGTCCAGTTCTGGTGTCCCCAATTCAGGAAGGATGGTGATAAATTGGTGAGGGGTCAGAGAAGAGTTACGAGAATGATTAAAGGATTAGAATGAGAGACTCAATGAGCTCAATCTATTAGTTTACCAAAGAGCAGGATAATGGGTGAGGTGATTACAGACATCAGCACCTACGGGGGGACCAAAAATGTGATAACGGAGTGTTCACTCTGCAGCAGGGATGGGCAAACTTTTTGGCCTGAGGGCTGCATCAGGTTTCATAAATTGTATGGAGGGCTGGTTAGGGGAGGGGGGTCATGGCCCAGCCCCCACCTCCTATCTGCCCACCCAGGACTCCTGCCCCATCCAACCCCTGCTGTTCCCTGATGGCCCCTCTGGGACCCGTGCCCCATCCACACACACTCCTGCTCCCTGTCCCCTGACCACCCCTGGACCTCCACCACCTCATCCAGCCCCTCCTCTCATTCCTGATGCCCCCCCCCAGGACCCTTGTCCCATCCAACCACCCCTTCTCCCTGTCCCCTGACTGCCCCGGAACCCCTGCCCCTGACTGCCCCCTGCCGCCCCATCCAATCCCCCCTCCTTTCTGACTGCCCCTGGAACCCCTGCCCCCATTCAACCCCTGTTCCCCCCGACCCCAATCCACACCCCAGCCCCCTGACCACCACCCCAAACTCCCCTGCCTTCTATCCAACCCCCCTGTTCCCTGCCCCTAGCGTGATCAGATGTCCTGATTTTATAGGGACAGTCCCAATTTTTCGGTCTTTTTCTTATATAGGGTCCTATACCCCCACCCCCTGTCCCGTGCTGCCTGGAGCACTGGTGGCTAGCAGAGCTACAGCCGGGCCACACCGCCGACACCGATGCCACCGCGCAACACAGAGACCGGGTCAGGCCGGGCTCTGCAGCTGCGCTGCCCCAGGAGCGCACAACCCCACCGCCCAGGGCATTGCGTCGGCAGCGGAGCAAGCAAGCTGAGGCTGCGGGAGACGGGGAACAGTGGTGGAGGGGCCGGAGGTAGCCTCCCAGCCCAGGAGCTCGGGGGCCGGGCAGGATGGTCCCACAGGCCGGATGTGGCCCGCGGGCCGTAGTTTGCCCACCTCTGGTCTAGAGGACTAAGGTCTAAGAAGATCTAATGACTTTAATCCTGATAAACCCAGATGCTCTCAAAATCCACATACAGGTCCCTCCCCACTTTGAACCTTGTTAACTCTTGGCCTTTGCGACATCCTGTGGGCAGGAGAGCCGCAGTCTAACCACAAGTTTTATGTACGTGTGTTTGAGGGGGAAAGGCCCTGCCCCACGCCTGCAGCCCCTTTCTCTCAGGGCAGGGCAGGATTAAGGAAGGAGTTCCTGTCTTGTGCAGTGCACCAGATTTGTCAATACTAGTCCTGGCCATGACTAGGAACAATGAGGAAGCTGAGTAGCGAGTGCAATGCACAAATGAGCTTTCCTCCAGGACTGCAGACCGGGGGCGGGTGGGAGTGGAAGTCTAGTCATAAACCATTTTAAACATTTCCTTTGCAGCCGTGCTAGCAGCCCCTGAGGAACAGACTGTCTCCTTCCCAGGACAGGCGTCAGCTGGGTGAGCTGTCCGTACGCCATCCTGTTAACATACAGAGAACCCCCAAAACTGAGCCATTACGTAACTCACTCTTCAGCCGTTGAGCATGCTTGTGTGTGGGGAAATCACAGCTACTCATCGCCTGGGGGGGTGGGGGGGTGTTCGGGGGCAAGACAGTTTTCCCAGCGTGTGAGAATTTGTGACACTTTGACATTTTTGTCCAGTTCCAAATTGTGAAGAAAATTCAATATCTCTCAAAGTGTGTGAATCTAAAATCTGAGCAACAATCCAGCGGGGGGTCAATGGAAATGATGGGTTTGAGAGGCCCACATTTGGTTCTCCAACACTTTCATAGTGCAAATTTACTAACATTTCCAAAAAAAGAGGTTCACCTTGGAAAAATGAAAGTTTTCGGTTCAACCATGTCAAAACTACTTTCACCCAAAATCTCAAAATTTGTTTAACCATTTTTCCCACAAAACTCTTGCTTTCAGCAAAGTGGCATTTCTCAATTAAAAAACAAAACAAAACAAAATGTCACTGGAGAATTCCTGACTATATCTAAATATGAGACCCTCCAACTCCCTTCCCCCAGTGGCCATCATCCAAGTCTAGACTGAAGCAGGTATAGGAGACACACTAGAAGGGTAAGAGGCAAATAAGATTGTGGAACTCATTGCCACGGGAGGGGACTCCAGCTCTAACTATAAGAGGGGCTGAGACCCTCTGACTCATGTCCCTCAGGGGCCATCCTGTGAGTCTGCACTGACGCAGACAGTTTGATTTCTCATACGACACTTTGAAAGAGCAAGAGGTAAACGAGACTGTGGAACTCAATGCCACAGGATGGAGCAGATCTGCATGTGATAGGACCCGAGACCCTTCAACTCATTTCCCTCAGAGGCCACCTCCTGAGTGTCGACAAAGTGGACAGTTGGCTTCCACAGGAGACGCTTTGGAAGGGGAGCGGGCAAGTGAGCCTGTGGAACTCATTGCCACCAGATGGGGTTGAGGTAAAAGACTTAACAGGATTCAGAGAGGGCTGGGATGTTTATCTGACTGCCACAAGCTACCAGAATTTATGCCAATGCAAATGTTGCCAGGGGTATGAAACCTCAAGCTTCAAGCCTTAACCCAGTCTCTACCCACTAAGGATCAAGGTGAGAGATTCGAGTGCGGGTCAGATTACCCCATGCCTTTGGGCACTGGCTGCTGTCAGAGACAGGCTAGTGGAGTCAACAGACCTTGGTTCCTATGCTCCTATGGGGCCCCTTGAGCCATCCACAGGGTGGACATGGGTTTGGGGTAGAAAACCCCTCCTTTCCCTCTAGGAGAGAGCGTTACCTGCGGGGGCCGCCGGCCGGGGGAGGATCTGGAGACAGGCTGAAAGAGAGAAGAGAGGGGATGAGGGCTCCGGATGTGGGACCGAGGGACGCAATGAGCTCAGGACAGACAGGCGGGGTGAGGCCGAGGGAGGTCACTTACCCAGCACGGGCAGAAGGAGAGTTAGCGCCATGCAGAGCTGGTGGCTCAGGGGCTGGGAGCTGGGTTCTTAGTTCTGCCACCGGCCCCGTCTCCAAGCTGCAAATTAGAGACTCATCCCCTCTGCACATCCCCTGTGGCAGGAAATGCAGATGCTAGGCCACACCGCCAGTTTCCCCTCGGAAATGTCAAAACCCTGGGCAGGCCAGCTGGGGATGATGCACCATCTCCCACGAAGCCTTGCCGTGAAGCAATGGTCTCTTCTGGTCTTAGAGGCTGGAACCAGCTTTGATTCCCACCCCCCCGCCCCAGACCAGACCTGGTGCACCCTAATCTCCCACACACACCCACCAAATTCATTCAGAATCCATCAAGGTGGGGCTGGATTAGAAAAAGGAACAGATCCCATATCTCATTCCCTGAGCCAGCCAATCCCCTGCCCTGGGGCTGGATCAGAGCCGGAACTCCCTATAGGGCAAAGGCCCTGTGCCCCATACCCCACATCCACATGCCACCCACTCCCCCCAGTTGGAATCCCAGTTTCCCATGCTCTAACCAGTAGAGAACACTCCCTTCTCAGAGCCATGGCAGTTTATTGATTTAAACGCCAAATCCTTTTAAGCTCAAGTATAAATCAACCCTAGAACAGTATCGGCAGAGTTCAGCTGCCTTCCAGAGCTGCTGGGTATTTTGTTAGGAGTTATAGCTGCAGTAGTCTTGTCTTTCACATAGACGTGTTCCACCCTATTTGGACTGCTGCTTTGCTCCTGGGCTCAAAATGAGGTTCTGTGGCAAGGAGTCCCACCGGCTAATGCTGCATTGTGGGGTTTTTTTAAATGTGACTATTTCTGTATGTTGGTGCAGACTCAGCCGGGAGATGAGGACAGCAAGTGTCAAAGCGTCTGCCAGTGTGAGGAGAGGAAGGACGTGTTTTTGTTTAAGGGATTGGAGCTGGGCTCTGATGACCTCGATTCATCTGCTGCTCTGCCATAGACTTCTGGTGTGACCATGGGAAAAGCTAGTGTTGTCAAAGTGCCTAAATCCCCCATGGAATCCAGTGGGAGTGGGGTGCTTAGCTTCTTTATGCTCCTGTTACTCTCTCTGACTCAGTTTCCCCATTTATCAACTGTGCTCTAGCTCACGAAAGAGAAAGTTAATGGGGGGACTTGATCCAAGTTTGTAAGTACTGTGACAGACCCAGCCCAGTGGGGTACAGGAGCCAGAGGAGAGGAAGTGTGTGAGAGGAGCTGGGAATGAGAGGCACAAGGAGCTGAGAGTGAGAGGCTGTGCTACTGGAGGACTAAGGAGTACAAGTGTTATCAGACACCAGGAGGAAGGTCCTGTGGTGAGGATAAAGAAGGTGTTTGGAGGAGGCCATGGGGAAGTAGCCCAGGGAGTTGTAGCTGTCGTGCAGCTGTACCAGGAGGCGCTCTAGACAGCTGCAGTCCACAGGGCCCTGGGCTGGAACCCGGAGTAGAGGGCGGGCCCGGGTTCCCCCCAAACCTCCCAACTCCTGATCAGACACAGGAGCAGTTGACCCAGACTGTGGGGAAGATCACTGAGGTGAGCAAATCTGCCAGTAAGCACAGGACCCTCCAAGGTAGAGGAGGAACTTTGTCACAGTACCTAGATGGAGACCAAATATGTGAGAATGGGCTCTGCAATCTAGCTCAGAAATGTCTGACATGAGCCAATGGCTGGAAGTTGAATCTTGACAAATTTGGACCGGAAATAATGTGTACATTTATAAGACTGAGGGTAATTAAACAGTGGAACAATTTCTCCACGGGTGTGGTGGAGTCTCCATCACTGGCTGTGTTTCAATGAAGACTGGATATTCTTCTACACGATCAACTCTAGGCTGAAGCAGGAATTCATTCAGAGCAGTCCTATGGCCCATGTTATACAGGAAGTCAGATGGGACGGCCGCAGTGGTCTCTTCTGAACTCGGAAGCCATGAATTGATGGAAATACACGTCATGCTGAGAAGGTCGCACATCCCTTGTCTGAGTGGGGATCTGTGAGGGCAAATCTCCTAAATATTTGGGAGTCATCCAATATCTTCAGTGATGGAGACAATATCAAGACCTGGGTGGAAAGCTCATGGAGTGGAGAACATTGGGCAGATATGATCAGCACTCAGAGCAATGGGCTTTCTAGTCTCGGAGACGAGTGGGCCATTTTGGAAAACAAGTTGGTGATGGACCTGGGATTGTGGGCAGCTCCCTTCAGTTGATGCCATGTGACTCAGGAGTTAGTTGTGTGACCTTCTCAAGCGCCCTGTTGGGATGTCTCCTCTCTACGGGCAGGGCTCCCTCCAGACTTGGGATTTGCAGTCCCCCTGCAATTTCTGGTGGTCTCAGGTCTCGTCTGAGCTCATATCCTGCAGCGCGCACTTTCCCAGGGGAAGGAACGTCGGCGAACCTTCCCCATGAAGTTGGAATGAGATCTTTGGCCCACACCAGGGGCCAAATCACATTGACAAAGTCGATGCAATAACCTCCAAGATGCTGGGTTCGTTACCTCCTCTTCACCTAGAAGGGTGGCAGGGTACCCCAACTGGAGGGCTTTGTCCTATCACATCTCCTCTTAGCACCATCGGCTCCAGTCCCAACCCACTTTGGCAGTAACCAAGAGTTATTCCCCCACTTCCCCGGCAGCTCCTTGGATGAACTGAATTTGCTGGCTCTTGGCCCAGTTTGATGGCTGCCCGTATGGCACAAGTGCCTGACACTCACCAGCTGCCTTCCGTGACTGCTGGCTAGAATGAGCGATGGACAATGTCCTTCCTAGAGTGAACACAAGGACATCAGGTCAGTGGTCCAGCTAGCCCAGTATCCTGTCTTCCAACACTGGCTGTTCCCAGATGCTTCACAGGGAAGAGTCAGAACAGGGCAATCATTGAGAGATCCATCCTTTGTTGTCCAGTCCCAGCTTCTGCCAGTCGAAGGTTTAGGGATTTGCATCTCTGACCATCTGGGCCAATAGCCATTGATGGACCTACTCTCCATGAACTTCTCTAATTCTTTTTTGAACCCAGTTATATTTTTGGCCTTCACAATATTCCTGGGCATCATGTTCCATGGGTTATGTTCTTACCATATCCCTCCTAGAAGGGAAGTCCTTCCAGGGTGGGTGGGACTGTGTTTTTCGGTGGAGGGTAGATTCAGTTATTCATGGCCTTCTCCACCCCACGCCCCAATGGCCCCATCTGTGCCAGAGGTTCCCCATTTCTCAATCCCTGTAACTCCTTCCAGCCAATGGAAAGTCTCCCCCAAGTCCCATCTGGATGTAGAGCATGAAGCTGAAGATGCAAAGGAGGAGGATGCATCAGAAGCTTGGATGACCCCCAAGATCCCAGATGGGAGATGTCATCTTGCTGGGGTCTTGTGGCTTTCGCCTTCCTAGTGTCAGTCAATCATTCCTTCCGGGAGCTCTGGCTTCCAATGGACCCTGAGCGCTCATCGGGAAGTTAGAGAAGGAGAGTATAAAGGGAAGGGAAGAGAAACACAGAGTGGAGATAGTGTCGATCTAAAGGGAAGGACAATCGGTACATCTATCCATGGTGGCACATCTTAGAGCCCAGGTCAACTGACTCAGTCTCACAGAGCTCGCGCTACAGGGCTAGACATTCCCACTGGGCTCCAAAACCCGGCAAAGGGGGGTGGGTCTCCAAGCCTGACTAGGACCGTCTACACTGCTATTTTTATCCCTGTAGTGCAGACGCAGATCGAGGCTCTAAGACCTAATTCCATGGGCAGTGTAGACGTACCCAGCGAGGTATTATCCTGCTCTCCCATCTGTCCCTGTCTCACTCTCCCATCAGTCCCTGCCCCACTCTCCTGTCAGTCTCCGCTCTACTCCACCCCACTCTCCCATCAGTTCCCACCCTCCTTTCCCATATGTCCGCACCCTGCTCTCCTGTCAGTCTCCGCTCTGCTCCGCTCCACTCTCCCATCTGTCCCCTCCTGCTCTCCCATCTGTCCCCGCCCCACTTATTACCCAATAATAATCATCTATAAATGAATTTTAGGGACCTAGATGTTTTGAGAATCCCACTGGGCCCCTAAATGGTATGAAATACCATGACGTCCTTAATTTATATGCCGGCCCATGAGCCATAATTAAATATGGAATCTACCCTTCTCCTCCCTATCTGTCTCCCATCACTCTTGTATGTGGGACCCACCCAACCTTTAATGCATTCATCCTCACAGCCCCCCCCCCATGAGATTGGGCAGGGCTATTCCCCTCCATTTTTCAAGGGGGGAAAGTGAGGCACAGGATGTCTGTGGTAGAACAGGGAATTGAACTGGGTTCTCCCACTCCTAGGTGAGCATCCTAATGCCTGGCACATTCTTCCCCGTTGTTAGTTAAAATACTGTTTTTGATTGGTTTAGTTAGTTTAGAGCCAGAGCCAAACATAGCCTGACAAAAAAAGGAAAATTTTTTTTAGAAAGAAGAAGAAAGACTTAATTTAAGAGAGAAGAAGACTTTTTGCATTTTTATTTTTTTTTTTTTTTTTTTTTTTTAGACAATATACATTTTAATTACACTTTTTATTGGTGGTTACTGAACCCAAAAAACCGTTATTTGTCAGGAAAAAAACTTTTTTGGATTTTTTATTTTTTTTGCCTTTGCAAAAAAAAGAAAATTAATTGTAATAAATTGTAAGTTGTACGTAAGGCTTTTTTTTGCTTTTGCCTTTTTTTACCTACTAAACACAAAAAAATGAAAAAAGGGAAGGAGTCCCAAAATAGCTTAGTGACAATTGGGCATTGGGCTGAGTTAGATTTGTTGGCCATTATAACTTATTATGAAGCTGAAGAGACAGGTATTATTGTTTGTTTTTTTTTTTTGTTATTTTTTTTATAGTATTACACAGCGTTTTTTACATTGAAATTATTTTTTAAACACAACACAAAAAAAATTTCGGAAGAAAAAATTTAATTGTTGTAAAAGGTACTGTGTACGTGAGGCCTTTTGGAGGCTTCTGCCTCCACCTACTGGCTGCTTGCAAAACTATGAAAAGGGCGGGGAGTCCCCAAATAGCTTTTACAATACTAAAGATGTTTATCCCAGGCTCTGAGTGACCCACTCACATTCACCACAGAATAAATGTCATTCAATTAAATCCCAGCCCTGAGAAATCCTCAGTGCCGTGGGAGCTCAGCTGGCCACTGACCCCTTTCATCATCTGGGAAGCAAACCTTCAGCTTTCTCCAGAGACCCTTCCCGTCTTTTGCAACATGGCCAAAAAGCCAGCAAATTCGTGCAATTTCAGACCAACGGGGAAAGCTAGAGTCTGAAGCGATCCTTCAGGGGATCAGTCTCAGGATCAGCTGGAAGCGGCGCGGGCCAAGGGACTTACTGGCCGCCACTTCAGCAGCTCCCATTGGCCCGAAGCAGCGAACCGCGGCCAGTGGGAGCCGCGATCGGCTGGCCCTGCAGACAGGGCAGGTAAACACACCCGCCCGGCCCGCCAGCGGCTTTCCCTACACAAGCGGTGACCCCTGTTTGAGAAACCCTGCCCTAGGGGATGATAATGTAGTTGCTCTGGTTCTCAGCCCCTTGAAGACGCCCCCCTGGAGTGGTTCCCCTCTATTAGCTCCAACTGGATTCTCCAGGGAGCCAACGGGCAAAGGAAGGTCCGTAAATGAACCACCTGGTTTTCAGTGGTCTTGGGCCTTTTTCCCAACGCACAGAGCCCCTGGGCCTCGGAGGGTCGCCGAGCCTTAGGGTGCGGTTGCAAGGACCTGGCCCGTGGTGCCCCGGAAGTTAAGAGAGGGGTTGTTCTGGGCTCCTGTTGGACAGAGAACCAGATGGAAATCCTGTGTGTGTGTGTGTGTGTGTGTGTGTGTGTGTGTGTGTGTGTGTGTGTGTCACTGCTGCCCCCTGCTGGACAGGCTGATCCCTGCTCTGTGTGTGTGTGTGTGTGTGTGTGTGTGTGTGTGTGCAGCGATCAGGTGTGTCACTGCTGCCCTCTGCTGGACAGGGTGAGACCCCCTGTGTGTGTGTGTGTGTGTGTGTGTGTGTGTGTGTGTGTGTGTGTGTGTGTGAGACTGCTGCCCCCTGCTGGACAGGCTGAGCCCTGCTCTGTGTGTGTGTCTGTGTGTGTGTGTGTGTGTGTGTGTGTGTGTGTGTGTCACTGCTGACCCCTGCTGGAGTGGCTGGCGCCCTAGCGGAAGATGATGGTGAGGACACTGCTCCCCCCCCTTCCCCCGTTGTGTCTCAGGGCCGGGGGTGGCAGCTCTGGGTGAATTATCGGGGTGCGAGCTCCATGGCAGTTTATCTGCTGGGGGCTATTTTACACCAGCAGGGACCGGCCTTCCCTGGTTTCAGGGCCATGGGCCAACTCTTCCACTGCCCCAGCTTCTACCTCTGCTCTGCCAGCCCCCCAAAATGAGCATTGACCCCCTTGCACCCTCTGGTTTCCAGCCCCCCCATGGACCCTGTCTCTCCAGAGCACCCCCTGGGCGCGGGTCCCACCAGACCTGGGATCTGGTTCTTTTGGTTCTTCTTAGAGAACTGATGCCAGGGAGCTGCCTCAGCCCTGCCCAGCTGCCCGGGGGTCACCAGATAGGGGGGCAGTTGCCCCCCAACCAACTGGGAGTTGCCCCCACCCAGACTTTTCATAGCTTCCTCAGGCTGTCCCCCACACTCAGACTCACCCTCCCCCCAGCTTTTTGTGCCCAGACTGGCTTGGGTCTGTCTACCCAGGCTGTGCCCCCACCTGCATGCCCCATGGGGCAAACGGGGGGCCAGGGCACCTGATTGCTGCTTGTCCCACCTGACATCAGGGCCCCCTGTGGCACCAGGTGCTGTGTAAGCCCCCTTCACCCTAGACCAGGGGCTCCGTTGTGCCTGGCACTGCACAGACACCCCCCTGCCCCAGCTTGGGGTCCCCCATGGTGCCGGGCTCTGCACAGACCTGCCCCGAATTAAAAAACAATGGAGAAGGAGGGAGCTGTCATTGGAACAAGAAGCAGACCAAGAGGGTGGATTGGGGGGAACACCCAGATTTTCTTGGGGTGTGTGGAGGGGGAGCAGGGAATTCCCCATATTTGGGTTTTATCCTCTCCTTGGTGGGGAGATTTCTTGTGGCAAAGCCTGCTAGCCTTTCCCTTCATCCTCCCAACTCCCCGTTTTCCAGCCTCTCCCCCACCCCCGAGATCCTGGCCCACAGCGATGTCCTGTCGTGACCATAACCTGGGGTGGCTGCAGTACCGGGGTTCAGATTTTTTAAGGATGGGCAAGACCCTCTGAACAGGGGCAGCCGCCGGTGACAGCTGTTGGTAGTTGAGGCGCCGGAGTGGGCAGCTGCCGGGACTGGGTACTGGAAGCTGGGCGAAGGCTCCCATCCAGGCACCATCCAGAGGGGCACCTCCATGTCCTCCTTGGGGAATGTCTGTCCATCAAATGTGGGGTGGGGAACCCCGGCTGGCCCCCAACCTCATTCTTCTGAGTGCTGTGCCCATTGGGCAACTAGCCGTGTGGGATCTGCCTCCCTCGGCCAGCGGATACTGGGTGGGGTGGTGAATGTTTGTTGGGATTTTGCTCCCCCGTCTCCCCTTCTCTTCCCCTGCTGACGGGACACTGCTGGAGAGAAGCTTGCAGCCCTGGGGACCCCAGTTGGGTGTTGACAGGGCATTGCTGTGGGAAAGCTCACAGCCCTGGGGGATCTAGTTGAGGGCTGACAGGGTACTGCTGCAGGGAATCTCACAGCCCTGGGTGTCCCCAGGCTGGGCACTGCTGTGGAGAAGCTCACAGCCTCGGGGGTCATTCCCTCCTGCATGGGGCAGCAGGAACACATACACCAGACCTCGTTCCCCAGCCTGGGCAGTACAAGTCAATGAGTGTTTCTCTCTCTCTCCAGCTCTCTGCTGTCGCTGGCTTTGGAAACTGACCCTGGGAGCAGCTTTCATCATCATCATCATCATCATCATCATCATCCCCTGCTGCCGCCTGCAGAGACAAGGGAACTGAGTTGCAGCCACCATCCGCTTGAGGTTTTGCCTTTGCCACTTGCAATTATCCGGGGCATGATGGGGCCCCCGGCAGAACCTGTTCACACCCAAGTTCCTCTAACTCACGGGTCCCCAACGCGGTGCCCGTGGGCACCATGGCGCCCGTGGGGGCATCTAAATTTCGGCGGCATTTCGGCGGCGATGACGCCGCTTGCTGCCGACAAGCGACGTCATCGAGAAGCGTCGCCGCCGAAATGCCACAGAAATTCGGCGCATTTCGGCAGATGCTCCACCGCCGCCACAGTCCATCGTCTGGCGCCCGCCAGACAAAAAGGTTGGGGACCACTGCTCTAACTGTTTCTCAGCTACACCAGGCTCCTTCTGGGAGTGCATCCAGGTGTGCGAGCCTTGAGAAAAAGACTAACCCCCTTCTGCCTCGCCTTGCACCACCCTGGAGCTGCCTGCTGAGAAGCAGCTGCTTCTGGGGTGGGGCGCAGCTGCTGTTTAGTAGCCACCCAGTGCCACCGGCCGGGGCTAGATTGCCTAGCACTGAAATGCAGCTGGCTCTGGAGCAGGGCGTGGCAGCTGTTAACAGCCCACGTTTCCACACTGCTTGCCCCAGGCTTAGGGCAGGATCTGAGGTGCTGAGCCCGTGCCCTCCTCCCTGCAGCACAGCGCCCCCTAGCACAGTGCTGGGGGATTGCGGTCAGCACTGAGTCACAGGGGAGAACGCCCCCTACTGAGACCCCCACCTCGCTCCTTGCAGCACAGAGCCCCCATTGGATCAGTTTCACCCCCTTCACCACCCAGGGAGGTCTCCCAGCCAAACGCTGACCCTGGCTGACTGGCTCCACTACAGCTGTGATCACAAGCAGGCTAGGACGGACACAGGCTAGGGACCAGCCTGGGAGTTTGTCATTTATGGAATCCAAAGAAAATCCCAGGATGTGGACCCGGGGCAAAAAAAATAATAATTGCAGTGCCTGATCACCTGCCCCACCCCGTGCCTCAGTTTCCCCACCAGTCACAAGGAGCTCATGAATCCCACCTCCCAGGGTGGAGGTTGTGATGCTTTACAAGTGGGGCTGGGCTGTTCTGCTCAAGTTCCCGCCCAGCCCTGCTCCAGAGCCAGCTGCCTTTCAGTGATTAGCCTGCCTGCAGCCAATCAAGGCAGGCTAATCAGGGCACCTGGGTTTAAAAAGGAGCTCACTCCAGTCAGGCGGGGAGGAGCCAGAGGAGAGGAAGTATGTGTGAGGAGCTGGGAGCAAGAGGTGCAAGGAGCTGAGAGGGAGAGGGTGTTCTACTGGAGGACTGAGGAGTACAAGCATTATCAGGCACCAGGAGGAAGGTCCTGTGGTGAGGATAAAGAAGGTGTTTGGAGGAGGCCATGGGGAAGTAGCCCAGGGAGTTGTAGCTGTCATGCAGCTGTTACAAGAGGCACTATAGACAGCTGCAATCCACAGGGCCCTGGGCTGGACCCCGGAGTAGAGGGCGGGCCTGGGTTCCCCCCAAACCTCCCAACTCCTGATCAGACACAGGAGAAGTTGATCTAGACTGTGGGGAAGATCACTGAGGTGAGCAAATCTGCCAATTGTGCCCACCAAGGTAGAGGAGGTAGAGGAGGAACTTTGTCATAAAGGACACAGCCGAGGAGGTAGAGGAGGTAGAGGAGGAACTTTGTCATAAAGGACACAGCCGAGCTCGTCCCCAGGAATGCCTGGTCTGAGATCAACACCACGGAGCCCGGCATCAGCTCTGTGAATGTCTCTCTGCTCAGCATCCCGCGGGCCGGTCCCAGCAACACTGGGAAATTCACATGCAGGTAAGAGGAGAACGTGGGTGGGAGGTGGATCCCGTCCCCCAGGGCTCTGAATGTCACAGGCAATACCATACTGTTGTAGCCATGTTGGTCCCTGGATATTAGAGAGACAAGGTGGTTGAGGTGGTATCATATATTGGCAGGGGTAGCTCTAGACATTTTGCCGCCCCAAGCACGGAGTGTCCAGCGGACCCTCTGCAGGCAAGCCGCCGAAGGCACCCTGCCTGCTGCCTTAGTGGCGACCGGCAGAGCGCCCCCTGCGGCTTGCCACCCCAGGCACATGCTTGGAGCACTGGTGCCTGGAGCCGCCCCTGTATATTGGACCCACGTCTGATGGCAGAGGTTCAAGTTTTCATGCTTACGCTGAGCTCTTCTTCAAGGCCAAGAAAGGGGCTGAGCATGTCACAGCTAAATCCAAGATTGACCAGCTTGTTCAGCAGCGTAAGTAGTTAGCTCATATCTTAAGGGGCCATCAAGGTGAAGTGGTACCACCAACACAACAGGTGAGGTCCCCCGAGAATTGTAGGGTGCAATTTTCAGAGCCAGCCACAAGATCTGCCCCACACACACACACATTCCTGGTGATATATCCGGACATTGGGCATCAAAATCCAGTAGGGGTTTGGGGAAACCCGTCTTTAAAATCCCCCCAAATTCTCCCTTTCCCCTGTGCTGGGCTACAAAAGAGAAGCAGTGATAGGTGGAGGCTGAGCAGGGCTCATTCCCTCCAGCAGGGGGCAGCAGGGACACTCATGCATATACAGAGCCAGTCGCATTCCCCAGTCAGTTCATTACTGTTAAATTAGAAGAAAGGAAAAAAAGGAATAAAGGAGGAGAGATGAAAAAGGGAAGGAAGGAAAAAGGGGAAGAGAGAAGGAAAAAGAGGAAGAAAAGGAGAGGGAAAAACAAGGGAAGAAAGTAAAGGAGAAGAATGAGTGATGAGAAAGGGGGAAAGAAGAACGAAATAGAGAAGAAGAAGAAAAGAAAGAAAGGTGGAAAGAAGAGAGAAGGGAAGAACAGAAGAGGGGGAGGGAAAGAAAGGAAAGTGCCCATCTTGGTTCCTCAACTCTGATTCACTACGGTCCTGGACAGCTGGATATATGTGATTTTTTATTTATTTCTATTATTGTAGTACCTAGGAGCTGTAGTCCTGAACCAGCCCCCCGATGTGCCAGGTGCTGTACAAACAGAACTAATTCCTTCTGTTCTCATTAGTAATTAATTCCCCCCTTTTGCCTCAGTCTCCTTTTCTGAGCTGTTTTCCTTTGCCCCTTGGGTGCCTAAACCCCTTCTGCTGCTTTACAAGGCCACTGATGGAAGTCTGAACCCAACAGCCACCCCAAGAGAATTTGGTGGCAGAAGTGGGATTCCAACCCACATCCCTAGCTCCTGCTGGAGTGCCCTAGGTTCTCCTTCATCCCCCCTTCTCTTGATTCATCTTCAGCTGTGAATGGTGTCCCAAAATCCCCCCCTCTGCTCCCATTCCCACCCCCAGTGCGTCTCTTCTCCAGCTTCTGCCCCAGGCTGGCGGACTCACGCCGTCTGGTTTCTTCCATGACTCAGACAGGTGTTGGTGTCTGGTTAGACGACGAACCACAAGGGATGGTGGGTTGAGTGGGAAACCACAGGGAGCCGACCACAGATGTTAGATTTCAGTTCCTGTGCACATTGCGTGTCTCTAGGCTGGGGGATAAAACCCACAGTGATGCCACTAGAGTTTGTTCCAGTGTCTAAATAACATACCCTGTGTTTGTCTAGTAGGTGGCAGCAAACATGAAGGCACACAGCACGGCTCAGCCCCTCCGGCAGGGGGAAGTAGGGACACACACACACATACAGAACAGATCCCCTACCTTCCAGCAGGGGGCAGCAGGGAAACATACACACACACACACACACACACACACACACACACACACACACACACACACACACACACACACACACACACACACACACCAGCTCCCAGCCCCTCCAGCAGCTGCACAATAATTTTGCTGATTTCCCTCAACTTTGTGACAGGCCCAACACCAGAGCCAGTTCTGCTGAACAAAGCAACCCTGCTCTCATCCCTGGCCACTAGCACCATGGCTCTGCGCTCCAGCTGGTTCCCTGTTCCTGGTCTCAGAACAATCTGGGGCACTTCTCTTTTCTGGGGGGACTTCTCTTTTCTGGTTCCGTTTGGTTTTCTTTAGAAAAAGAAATTCACAGGCAGCGCAACCCCCTTGGTCATCAACTGCCAGAAAATGAATTAAAGTAACCCCACTCCCCTCCCACTGTGCTGATGCACCAGTAAGATCACGGGGGTGAGGACTGGACCATCAGGAAGAAGGGACATGGAGACTGAAAACCTCCTGTTTGCAGGCATCGTCCTTGTTCCAGTGGTGCCGGTGTGCCCCAGATCAGAGCAGGGCCTCGCTGTGCTAGCACCATCTATTCACCTCCAGAGAGACAGCCCCAGCCCCAAAGCCCTGACAGTTTAAAGACACAACAGAGGTGATGGCTGGGAGGGAAACTGAGGCACAGGGAGGGTAATGTACTGAAGATTCCCCGGCAGAGCCAGGGATATAATCTGTGAGTTGCTTACTGTACATGTGCCGGTCAGGGTTTGTTCCATCCAGCAGGGGGCGGCAGGGATGGGGATACACACATACACACACACACACACACACACACACATACACGCACACACACACGCACACACACAGAACAGGGCTCATCCCCTCCAGCAGGGGGCAGCAATCACACCGACCTTTTCAGGATAGTTTTCTCCCTTTGCCTGACTTCTGAGTTACGGTGACCAGATGAGTTCTGTAATAACTTACACTGGACAAACCCTTGTTAGTAATAAAAGCTGTCTCCACCCCCCACCATGTATCTCTAATATCCTGGGCCCAACATAAGAACGGCCATACTGGGTCAGATCAAAGGTCCATCTAGCCCAGTATCCTGTCTGGCGACAGTGGCCAGTGCCAGGTGCCCCAGAGGGAACGAACAGAACAGGGAATCAAGTGATCCCCCCCGCTCCAACCATTCCCAGCTTCTAGCTAACAGAGGCTAGGGACACTATTCCTGCCCATCCTGGCTAATAGCCATTGATGGACCTATCCTCCATGAACCTATCTAGCTACAGCAACACTTCTTAAGTACATGTTTTCCCTGCGTCTTCCACGTCCCCTGCCTCTGGTGCAAATAATAAACTGGACTGCAATTTTCAGCAATCCCACCGCCCCCCCCACACACACACTTTTTGCATTTAAAATTGGTTTTGAAGGAAATTCCAAACTGATTTTTTATTCTCCCCAACTTCTCAATTTGTCAAAAAACTTCATTATTTGGCTCAAGCCAAAATGAATTTCCCCCTTCCCTGATTTTGTCAGAGCTGCCGCCAAATGGAAAAGAGAAGGAACGCCATCTCTGAGGCCTGGTCTACACTAGGACTTTAATTCGAATTTAGCAGCGTTAATTCGAATTAACTGCGCACCCGTCCACACCAGGAAGCCATTTAATTCGACCTAGAGGGCTCTTTAGTTCAAATTCGGTACTCCACCCCGACGAGGGGAGTAGCGCTAAATTCGACATGGCTATGTCAAATTAGGCTAGGTGTGCATGCAAATCAAACTTAGTAGCTCCGGGAGCTATCCCACAGTGCACCACCGTGTTGACTCTCTGGACAGCAGTCCGAGCTCAGATGTTCTGACCAGCCACACAGGAAAAGCCCCGGGAAAATTTGAATTCCTTTTCCTGTCTGGCCAGTTTGAATCTCAATTCCTGGTTGGACATCGGGGCGAGCTCAGCAGCACTGGCAGCGATGCAGAGCTCTCCATGCAATCTCAGAGTAGAAAGAGGGCCCCAGCATGGACTGACCGGCAAGTCTTGGATCTGATCTCTGTGTGGGGCGATGAGTCTGTGCTTTCGGAGCTGCGCTCCAAAAAACGGAATGCAAAGACCTACGAGAAGGTCTCCAAAGCCATGGCACTCAGAGGATACAGCCGGGATGCAACGCAGTGCCGCATGAAAATCAAGGACCTGAGACAAGGCTACCAAAAAATCAAAGCGGCAAACGGACGCTCTGGATCCCGGCCCCAGACATGCCGCTTCTACGAGGCACTGCATGCCATTCTCGGTGGGTCTGCCACCACTGCCCCACCAGTGACCGTGGACTCTGAGGATGGCATAGTGTCGACGGGCAGTTTCTCGGCGATGTTCGCGGATGGGGAAGATGAGGAAGGGTTTGTGGAGGACGAGGCAGGCGACAGCGCTTACAATACCGCTTTCCCCGACAGCCAGGATCTCTTCATCACCCTCACAGAGATCCCCTACCAACCCTCCCCGGCCGTTAACCCAGACTCTGAATCAGGGAAAGGATCAGTCGGTAAGTGCTATAAACATGTAAACATTTATTTTTTAAAAAACAGGAATAAAAACTATATGAAAAGAAGGTCAATACATATAGGGATCGAACAGAAATCCTCTTGGGACAGTTCCACGAAGCTCTCGGAGAGGTACTCGAAAAGCCTCCGCAGGAGGTTCCTGGGGAGAGGTGTCTTATTGGGTGCTCCGTGGAAGCACACTCTTCCGTGCCAGGCCATCCTGAGGTACAGTGGGAGCATTGCCTCAACCAGCATGGCAGTATAGGGCCCTGGTCTGTGCAGGGATTCACGCAGCATGCGCTCTCTGTCTCTCTTAGTGACCCGCCTCAAGGTGATCTCGCTCGGCGACTGCTGCATCTAATTAGGGGAATTACTGTAATGTTACTATTGTGAATGCTTGACTTTTCCTTTGCATAACAATGACCGTCGTTTAACAGCCACGTGGTGGAGGCTGCAGAGGAAAAGCATACAGGGATCTTTCCTGGGGACAGCCGCGAGGGGCTGGAACAGGGTCAGACTTTATGCTTTCCGGATTGCCTGCAGCAGGAGGGCACTGCTATCCATTAACTGTTAAGCAGCCTAAAGTTTACGGCTTACCAGGCCTGGCTGCTACACGGATTCTGCTGTCCTGCCCTGCTTGTCCGATCTCCAGTGCAAGACCCCAGGCAATGAAAGCGAATGCCGAAAATTCGAACTTGTCCTGAGAGCACATGAGATTAGGTGCCCTGTATGGTCTTGTTCACAGAAACTGAGTAGACTGTGTTCACTGTTCGCAAACATGTATCTTTGCAAGGAAATCACTTCCTTTTTCCCATCACACAGCTGCGGCTCTTTCCCGAACTGCCCCGGCATCCCCCTCACAGAGGCTGGCACACATTAGGCGGTGAAAGAAAAAGACTCGGGACGAGATGTTCACTGAACTGATGGCCTGCTCCAGAGCCGAGGCGGCCCAGCAGAGCCAGTGGAGGGAGACCCTCTCTCAGCAGCAGCGCTCACACAGCGAACGGGAGGACAGGTGGCGGCAGGAAGACCAGCAGGCGACTCAAACGCTGCTTGGACTAATGAGGGAGCAAACGGACATGCTCCGGCGCCTTGTGGATGTTCTGCAGGACCGCAGGCAGGAGCAGAGAGCTCCCCGAACTGTATCTGCAACCGCCCTCCCCCGCCACAAAGTCCTGTCCCCCCCTCACCCAAAATCACAAGAAGGAGGGGCGCTAGGGGCCGTGAAAACTGTCACTCCACCCCAGCAGAGCACTCATGTACCAAACAGCTCTCATTCCCTAAAGTATGAGAATTGCTTCCCTTCCTGACTCACCCAATCCAAAATCCCAGTTTCATCCCCCAACTGTGTAGTTGAGTAAAAAAATAGTTTGCTGTTCATTACTGTTTCCGTCGTGTTTCTTTGCAGAAGATTTTTTGTGAAGGGGAGATAGGGGTTTGTTAATTGCATAGGACAGCCACCATTACCAGGGTACAGACATGGGGGCAGGATCAACAGCAGGTCACACACAGAGTGCAGTCACTAGGCACCCGGGTCACTCTGGGAGGTGTCTGCTGCCCCAGGGTCCGAGCGCCTGGCATCCACAAATGGCAAGGCAGGCTGCCCTTACCATGCCCTTCCATCCTAGCCATGAACCTCTCCAATGCCCTGAGCCCCAGCCAGAGCTATCATCCCCCTACACCTACTCACCTTTCCCACACACCCCTCACCCCTTCCTGTAAACCCACCCCTTCCTGCACACCCTCCTGTAACCGTCCTCCCCCCAGAGACCGCTGTAGGAGCAGGAGCCTGTCAGTCCTCGAGTGTAGAAGCGGTCTGTACATCACTGCACACCGTACCCACCACAGTCTGCGTCCCTGTTTGAACCCTTTAACGCGAATTCGTTAGTAAAGAAAACTTTGTTAATTAAACATGTTCCAATAACTTTATTTTTAAACATCTGTTGGAAGGGGGGAAACCTGGTGAACGGGGTATGTAACCGCTGAAAAAAGTGAATAGTAACTGAAACAGGGGCAGGTTCAGCTTCTCTGTAAAGAGACTGGACAGTCATAGGTTACCCTGCTCTCTGAGGAACCTAGCTTTCAAAGCCTCCCGGATGCACAGCGCTTCCCGCTGGGCTCTTCTAATCGCACGGGTGTCTGGCTGAGCGTAATCAGCAGCCAGGCGATTTGCCTCAACCTCCCATCCCGCCATAAAGGTCTCCCCCTTGCTCTCACAGAGATTGTGGAGCACACAGCAAGCTGCAATAACAATGGGGATATTGGTTTCGCTGAGATCCGAGCGAGTGAGTAAGCTCCTCCATCTCCCCTTGAGACGTCCGAAAGCACACTCCACCACCATTCTGCACTTGCTCAGCCGGTAGTTGAAGAGCTCCTTGTCACTGTCCAGGGCACCTGTATAGGGCTTCATGAGCCAGGGCATTAGCGGGTAGGCTGGTCCCCGAGGATCACTGTAGGCATCTCCACATCCCCAACACTTATTTTGTGGTCCGGGAAGAAACTACCTTCCTGCAGGCGTCTAAACAGACCAGAGTTCCTGAAAACACGCGCGTCATGAACCTTGCCCGGCCATCCGACGTAGATGTTGGTAAAACGTCCCCTATGGTCCACCAGTGCTTGCAGCACCATTGAAAAGTAGCCCTTTCGGTTAATATACTGGCTGGCCTGGTGGGCCGGTCCCAGGATAGGGATGTGAGTGCCATCTATAGCCCCACCGCAGTTTGGGAATCCCATTGCGGCGAAGCCATCTATGACGACCTGGACGTTTCCCAGGGTCACTACCTTTGAGAGCAGTAGGTCAACGATTGCGTGGGCTACTTGCATCACAGCAACCCCCACGGTAGATTTGCCCACGCCAAAGTGGTTTGCTACTGACCGGTAGCTGTCTGGCGTGGCAAGTTTCCAGAGGGCTATGGCCACTCACTTCTGCACAGTCAGGGCTGCTCACATCCGGGTGTCCTGGCGCTTCAGGGCAGGGGCCAGCAAGTCACACAGTTCAAGGAAAGTGCCCTTACGCATCCTGAAGTTTCGCAGCCACTGTGATTCATCCCAGACCTGCAGCACTATGCGGTCCCACCAGTCCGTGCTTGTTTCCCGGCCCAGAATCACCGTCCCATAGCATGAACGTGACCCATTGCCACCATGATCTCCGCGGCGCGGGATCCCGTGCTTTGTGAGAGGTCTGTGCCACTCTGACACTTCATGTCCTCACCGTGCTGCCGGAGCCTCCTCGCCCGATTTCTCAGCAGCTGACTGTGGAAGAGGTGGACGATAAGGTGCGAGGAGTTGACAACGGCCATAAGTGCAGCAATGATCGCAGCGGGCTCCATGCTCGCAGTGCTGCGGCGTCCGCGCTGTCACTGACCAGAAAAGTGCGGTAACAGATTTCCCGCCGGCGCTTTCAGGGAGAGAGGGCGGGAGTGACGGTTGAATGACGACAGTTACCCAAAACCACCCTCGACACATTTTTCCCCCAGCAGACATTGGGGGCTCTACCCAGCATTCCAATGGGAAGCGGGGACTGCGGGAACTGTGGGATAGCTGCCCAGAATGCACCGCTTCCAATGTCAACGCTTGCCCCGTTAGTGTGGACTCACAAAATCGAATTAGTGTCCTTAGTGTGGATACACAAATTCGAATTCATAAGGTCGAATCCACAAATTCGACCTAAGTTAAATCGAACTACTCTTGTAGTGTAGACATACCCTGAGATTGTGGCTAGGTGCTCTCGCTCTCTCTCTCTTTCATGGGTGATGCTCCACGGTGAGGAGCGGATGATCGTGTTCAACAATCCCAGAGGGTTCTGGAATGATAGAGGTCTATAAAATCATGCCTGGTGTGGAGAAAGTAAATGAGGACGTGTTATATACTCCTTCTCCTAACACAAGAACTAGGGGTCACCAAATGAAATTAATAGGCAGCAGGTTTCAAACAAACAAAAGGAAGTGTCTCTTCACAAAATGCACAGTCAAGGTGTAGAACTCTTTGCCAGAGGATGTTGATAAGGCCAAGACTATAACAGAGTTCAAAAAGGAACTAGATATATTCCTGGAGGATAGGTCCATCAATGGCTATTAGCCAGGATGGGCCGGGATGGTGTCCCTAGCCTCTATTTGTCAGAACCTGGGACTGACCAACAGGGGATGGATCACTTGATGATTGTCTGTTCTGTTCATTCCCTCTGGGGCACCTGGCATTGGCCACTGTAGGAAGACAGGATACTGGGCTAGATGGACCTTTCGTCTGACCCAGAATGGCTGTTCTTATGTCAGCAACCCTACGTGATAACAGTCCTCAAATATGTTATAAAGAGGTTTAGTACCTGTTAGTAAATAGTAATACTTTGAGTTCTTTCTTTCTGTATCACGATGAAGGAGGGTTAGTGGGTGAGAGACTGTTGCAATGAGCCATAAATCCAGTGTCTCTACTGAGTCCATGAATGTGGGTGTCTAGCAAAGTCATGAATTGAAGCTCCTGGGCTCATCCTTTAAAGGCACTTCCTTTCTTCTCAGTCCTGGTCCTGAACAGAAACCTGACCAATGCCTTCAAAAGAGGAGCTTAAATCCCTAATTTAGCTCGGCCTTTTCTGTATGAGCTGTGGGAGGGAAGATGGCTCAGTGGTTAGAGCAGCCCCCTTAATGGGTGCTTCAAAAGCATGGCAGAACCCAACCCCCATTGAAATGGAAATTACCATGCATTTTTAACTGTGAGGGTAATTAACCACTGGACCAATCTCCCAGGAGCCATGGTGGATGCTCCACCACCAGCAATTTTTAACTCGAGATGAGATCTTTTTTCTAAAAGATCCGCTCTAGGTATTATTTCAGGGCTGTTCTCTGGCAAGGCTGATAGAGGAGGTCACATCAGATGATCACAGCGATCCCTTCTGACCTTGGAATCTATGAAGCCATGAAATCCACGGGAGGTCGGCACCTACCTCTGTCTTTAGGCATCTAAATAGCTTTGAAAATCATAGTCTCCATTTCTCAGAGGTATTTAGACACCTCAAGAGGGCATCTAGGTCCCTAGTGGGGTTTTCAAAAGGGCCTGAGCCATGTAGGCAGCTAACGCCAATTGTTGGCTCTTTGTGCAACTGTTATAGGGGAGGGAGTCAGGGGAGCCAGAACCGGAGGCAGGGCCCCATCACTGTTATAAGTGGGAGGACTCTGCTCTCCCCCTCTTTACCAGCTCTCCTACCCCATGGAGAGCATCGGTGAGTCAGCCACTGGTTGTTCACCCTGCAGTTTCAGCCCTCCTTCCTCAGTATTTGCCTTCCCCTGCCCTTAGCTAGAGAGCTAACTAAGAGGTGGGACTGAAGCATGGTATAGACTCCAGTGTTGTCACTTTTTCTTTGCAGGATCCTAGAAGAATCACAGGATGGAGATCCAAGCCTGAAGAAGAACCTCCAAAGCTCTTTAGCATGAATCTTGCCAATCTGTCTGTGATGCCGAGGCCCAATCAATCACCCCTGCCCCCTGCCTCAGTTTCCTTATCTGACAAAAGGTGTTCAGAATCTCCACCTTCCATGCGGGGTGTTGTGAAGCTTAACATATTTGCTTTGAATATTCTGCAGGCTCTTCCCTGGTCATGTGCAGCACCACGAATGCAACACAAAATATATTTTAGCCTGCTTTTGTAATCTTCCATGTCACATCATTGCCATTGGTTCCTCTGCTGACGTGGGAACTGCTTCTAAACAGAAAGAAAGAAAGAAAACTGACCTTCCTTCTCCTTTTCCAGATCCAATCTGCCTCTTGTTTCCAAGCTGTATGAATTCCTGTAAACTCCCCTCCCTTCCTCCTTCATAATTAAATTTTACTCCAACCCACTTCAGTCTCTGTCTCATTGATGGACCTGGTATTTGTGTGCTCTCTCACACGGTTTGTGTCATATCCTCTGCATTGCCAGCAGATGGAGTGATTCTCTCTCCACTTTGACCAACAAATTCTTTCCCACATAGATTCATAGAGTCCAAGGCCAGAAGGAACCATTGTGGTCACCTAGTCTCACCTCCTGGATAACACAGACCATGCGGCTTTCTCAAAATAATTCCTAGAGTCGATATTTTTCTGAAAGATCCAATCAGTCAAGTCCAGTGAGCTCCTCAGTCATCTGTTTTAAAACTCTTGGCTGCAAGTTATCTGAACTTGCTGATTTAAAAATATCTAACTTTAGTAGCTTATGTTTAGCACCCTCCAGAGATACTAGTGGAAAGGAAACAGTGTCATCATCATCAGAGGAGGAGACTACATCATCTGTATATATCATTCATTCATGCCCGTCACCCCAACCGGGGTATGGGCCGCCAACCACAGATCTCCATAGTCTTCTATCCTGGGCCATTCGCTCTAGCTGGTTCCAGGTATAGCCCATTTTTTTGCTATCAACCTGAAGGTCGCGTCACCAGGTATTTCTTGGGCGGCCACTTTTCCGCTTGCCTTGGGGGTTCCACTGCAGTGCCTGTCTGGTGATGTTGGTTGGCTGCTTGCGTAGTGTATGTCCTATCCAGCCCCACCTTCTCCTTCTAATTTCTTCCTCTGCTGGGAGTTGATGGGTCCTCTCCAAGAGGTGGATGTTACTGATGGTGTCTGGCCAGCGGATCTGGAGAATCCTTCTGAGGCAGCTATTAATGAAGGTCTGGATCTTCCTGGTGGTTGTTTTGGTTGTCCTCCAGGTTTCAGCTCCATACAGTAAGACTGATTTCACGTTGGAGTTGAACAGTCGAATCTTTATTGCCAAAGACAGCTCTCTGGAGCTCCAGATGTTCTTGAGCTGTAAGAAGGCTGCTCTTGCCTTACCAATCCTTACTTTGATGTCTGCGTCTGTGCCACCCTGCTGGTCAATGATGCTACCTAGGTAGGTGAAGGACTGCACTTCTTCCAGGGGGCTTCCATTCAGTGTGACTGGGTCGTTGCTGATGGAATTGATCCTAAGGATCTTGGTCTTGTCCTTGTGGATGTTGAGGCCAACCTGTGATGACGTGGCTGCCACTACGTTGGTCTTCTCTTGCATCTGCTGTTTACTGTGCGAAAGGAGTGCAAGGTCGTCGGCAAAGTCCAGGTCATCAAGCTGGGTCCACAATGCCCATTGGATTCCATTCCTACGCTTGTAAGTGGATGTCTTCATAATCCAATCGATGACGAGAAAGAGAAGTGGTGACAACAAGCATCCTTGTCTGACTCGGTTCGCACCTGGAAACTGTTTGTGAGCTGCCCTCCATGGATCACTCTACAGTGTATGCCGTCGTATGAATTCTTGATCAGGTTGACCACCTTTGCTGGGATGCCATAGTGCCGAAGGAGCTTCCAGAGGGTCTCTCGATCCACGCTATCGAATGCTTTCTCATAGTCAACAAAGTTGATGTACAACGAGGAGTTCCACTCCATAGACTGCTCGACTATGATGCGGAGCGTTGCTATCTGGTCCGTGCATGATCTGTTCTGCCGGAAACCTGCCTGTTCATCTCGTAGCTGTGGATCGACGGCATCCTTCATTCTCTCTAAGAGGACTCGGTTGAAGACCTTCCTGGCACCGACAGGAGTGTGATTCCTCTATAGTTGGCACAGTTGCTGAGGTCTCCTTTCTTGGGGATTTTGATGAGATATCCCTCTTTCCAGTCAGCCGGAATCACTTCTTCTTCCCATATTTTCTCAAAGAGGGGGTACAGCATTTCCACTGAAGCATCCAGGTCTGCTTTCAGGGCCTCTGCTGGGATATCGTCAGGTCCAGCCGCCTTCCTGTTCTTCATCATGGTGATGGCTTTTCTGATCTCGTCTCTGGTTGGTTTATCGCAATTGATTGGGAGGTCCTCGTTGGCTGGGTCGATGTCTGGTGGATTTGGTGGTGCTGGTCTGTTCAGGAGTTCCTCAAAGTGCTCCGCCCATCTGTTCATCTGTAGTTCTATTCCTGTTATAGACTTTCCCTGCTTGTCTTTAACGGGACATTCTGGCTTGCTGAACTTTCCAGACAGTCGCTTGGTAGTATTGTACAGCTGTTTCATGTTACCGCTGTATGCTGCCTGCTCTGCTTCTGCTGCCAGTCCATCCACATAATCTCTCTTGTCCTTCCTAATATTCCTCTTCACTGCTCTGTGGGCTTCAGCATACTCTTTTGAGCTTTGGCCTTTGCTGCTCTAGTCCTGCTGTTGTTGACTGCTGCCTTCTTCTTCTTTCTGTCTTCTATCTTTGTCAAGGACTCTGCTGTGATCCACTCTTTCTGCTGGTGTTTCTTAATTCCAAGCACTTCCTGGCATGCTGACCTAAGTGTGTCTCTCACTTTCTGCCATCTGTTGAGTACACTGTCTTCCTCTTCCTCAGACCGATCCTGTAGTACTGAAAACTTATTCTTCAGCGTCAATCCAAAATCTTCCTTGGTCTTATGGTCCTTCAGAAGGTTGACGTTGTACTTCGCTCTTCTGTCTGACGCGTCTATCCAGTTCTTCTTCAGCTTCAGCTTCAATCTGGCCACCACTAAGTGATGGTCGGACGCCACGTCTGCTCCTCTTCTAACTCTAACGTCCTGCAAGGATCTTCTGAACTTCTTGCTAATGCAGACATGGTCGATCTGGTTTTCTGTCATGCCTGCTGGCGATACCCAGGTACTCTTGTGGATCCGCTTGTGAGGAAAGATGCTGCCTCCTATGACCAGGTTGTTAAGTGCGCACAGATCCACAAATCTCTCTCCATTCTCACTCATCTCTCCCAGAGCATGGGTCCCCATGACTTGTTCGTATCCTGTGTTATCAGGTCCAATTTTGGCATTAAAGTCTCCCATAAGGATGGTAGTGTCTTTGTCTGGGAGAGTCTCTAATATTTTCTGGAGTCTGTTGTAAAAGTAGTCTTTGTCCTCCTCTTCACTGTCATTGGTTGGAGCGTAGCACTGAACAACATTCATCTTAATCCTCTTCATTTTAGTTCTGAAGGATGCTGTGATGATCCTGGGACCATGTGCCTCCCAACCAATCAGTGCTCTCTGTGCCTGCTTGGACAACATGAAGCCTACTCCCTGTGTGTGGTGTGCGTCGCTCTCTTCATGTCCTGAATACAGCAACAGCTCTCCTGTCAACAGTCGTCTCTGTCCAGCTTGCGTCCATCTTGTCTCGCTAATGCCTAGTAGGGTCAGGTTGTTGCTCCTCATCTCTGCTACAACCTGCGCCGTCTTTCCTGACTCGTACATGGTCCTCACGTTCCATGTGCCGATGGTAATCCTCCTGGCTGCAAGAAGGGTGATCGGCTTAGTGGCTTCCTCGCGGCTTTCACCACCCAGCGTCATGCATCTTCGAGTTGAAGACCCTTCTTTTTCCAGGCTAAAAGTCTCTGTTAACTCTATTGTTGGAGTTTCTGTAGCAAGCTGATTTTTACAGGGTGGAGTTGCTAGCCCCACGCCCAACCCTCCTCCTTTACCCTGACTTGGGATAGGCAGATGGCCCCAAAGGACCTCTCTGGTGGAGTTATCTGTATATATACAGAACAGAAATATTTATTGAACACTTCAGCCTTTTTTGCATTATTATTGATAATTCTATCATTTCAATCTAGTAATGGCCAAATAACATTGTCAGGATTCTTTTTGTTCCTAATATAGTTAAAAACCTCCTTTTTATTGTCCTTAACACTGCTGGCCATAGATTTCTCCTTGTGTTCCTTTTGCTTCTCTTATCAATTTTCTATAATTCCTAGCTTTTGTTTTATATTTAGTACTATCAATTTCCCTTTCCTCCATTCCTAATATAGATACCTTCACTTTCCCTCTAAACCAGGTCAGGTTTTTAACCAATATGGCCTCCTTGTAGATTGACTGGGTATCTGATCCATTAACTTCAGTGCAGCTAGTGTCAATCAGCCATAGCGACATTGGAGTTCATGGGCCAGATCCCAGCTGGTGCTAATGAGCTATTCCTCAGATGTTGACTTTGATAGTTGATTGTCAAAAATTCTCTATTGTCATGTGTTCACATCAGCTAGAGGTACTAGTCCTTGATCACAGAAGGATTATTGGGAGCCAGGGCTCCTGGGTTCTAGCCTGGGAAGGGAAGTGGGGCCCAGTGGGTTACAGCAAGTGGCTAGGATCCAGGATTCCTGGATTTTATCCTGGCTCTGGGAGGGGAGTGTGTATGACATAATACACCCCTGTATCCACGCCCTACACACTGTTGTAATAATCTTCGTACAAAGCATGCCTTGTAAGGTGTCGTTTGAAAACTCGTAATTTGCTGGTCATTATTGTCCTGATAAACTATGTGTGGCACTGCTGTATGTGACATTACAAGATTAACACATGCTCCAAACCCCAGCCCTGCCCAGGCAGGTCTGTCACAACCAAAGGAAGGAAGGAACATGTGCTTGCCTTAATTTGCATTTAAGCAGTAAACAGAATCATCAAGCAGGGAAGTGTCATAAACATACAGCTAAAGGTAGCATAAAATCCCTCTTTACCCTGTAAAGGGTTAATTCCTCTTTTACCTGTAAAGGGTTAAGAAGCTCAGATAACCTGGTTGGCACCTGACCAAAAGGACCAATAAGGGGAGAAGATACTTTCAAATCTGTGGGAGAATGTTTTTGTTTGTGTCTTTGTGTTGTTTTCTTCGAGTCAGCAAGGAACCAGGGCAGGAAAAATACATCTCCGTCAGCATATCTGGACTAAGTATCTAGTATTGCAGAAATGGTAAGTAATAGCAAAGAAATGTGTTAGGTTATCTTTTGTTTTAGCTTGTGAATTTTCCCTGTGTTAAGAGGGAGGTTTGTAACTTTAAAGTTTTGCCTAAAGGGGAAATCCTCTGTGTTTTGAATCTTTTTGTTACCCTGTAAAGTTATCTTCCATCCTGATTTTACAGAAGTGTTTAGAGTTTAGTGCAGGGGTCAGCAACCTTTCAGAAGCGGTGTGCTGAGTCTTCATTTATTCACTCTAATTTAAGGTTTCGCGTGCCAGTAATACATTTTAACATTTTTAGAAGGTCTCTTTCTGTAAGTCTATAATATATAACTAAACTATTGCTGTATGTAAAGTAAATAAGGCTTTTAAAATGTTTAAGAAGCTTCATTTAAAATTAAATTAAAATGCAGAGTCCCCCCGGACCAGTGGCCAGGACCCGGGCAGTGTGAGTGCCACTAAAAATCAGCTTGTGTGCCGCCTTCGGCACCCGTGCCATAGGTTGCCTACCCCTGGTTTAGTGTTTAGAGTGGGGAAGGAACCCTGAGAGGAGGGGGAAACAAAGGAAGTTCAAATCAGTGAAAACAACCAGCAGGGAACATCCTTTCACAGAAACTCTTTGGCTCCTGGGTCTCAGCTGGAAACATTGTTCAAGAGAGGGAGTGAAACTATCAAAAGGAAGGACAAACACCCCAAGACACCCCCCTCTCTCTCTCTCCCTGTCCACCTCATTGTCTGGACCGGAGAAGACAAAGGAAACAGCTGTTGGACTCTGGGGGAGAGATCCTGATGTCATCTGCTGGAGCACAGGGTGAGAAAGTTTGTTTTGCAACTTCAATAGTTTCTTAAGCAGATACTAGGAAGCATTTTATCTGTATTTTTCTTGGAACAATTTCTGATTTTGATGCTTCATCACTCGTAGTCTCTTGAAAGTTAGGGGGGAGGGATAGCTCAGTGGTTTGAGCATTGGCTTGCTACACCTAGGGTTATGAATTCAATCCTCAAGGGGGCCATTTGGGGAACTGGGGTAAAAATCTGGGGATTGGTCCTGTTTTGAGCAGGGGGTTGGACTAGAAGACCTCCTGAGGTCTCTTCCAACCCTAATATTCTATGATTCTTTGTAGTTAATAATCTTGTTTTAATGTTTTATCTAATCCTGGGCAGGACAAGACATACATTTCTGGGGGAAGATCTGGGACTAGGGGATGTGCTGGGGTCACCCTGCCAGTATAATCCAGGCTGATGAGACAGAGTGTGGCTTGCATGCTGGAAGGCGGTTTGTGAGTGAGTCTGGTGGGAGTATTTCAGGCATTGTACAGCACCCGAGGTTGCAAGGCAGGGGAGACTCAACCCTCCAGTGGTCTGGATGTAACAGTGGGTTCTAGTGGGTTAGAGCACAGGGGCTGTGTGTGAGGACTCTTAGCTTCTATAGACAATTCTGGGAAGGGAGTGAGGCCTGGTGGCTAGAGCAGGGAATTCAATCTGTTCATCTTATCAAGAAGAGAGAAAGGTGACGGATAGGGGCACATGAGGACATTCACTGCGAGAAAATACTGGTTACTAAAGGGCTCTTTAATCTACAGGGGAAAGAAACAACTGCTGGAATCATAGAATATCAGGGTTGGAAGGGACCTCAGGAGGTATCTAGTCCAACCCCCTGCTCAAAGCAGGACGAACCCCAACGTAATCATCCCAGCCAGGGCTTTGTCAAGCCTGACCTTAAAAACCTCTAAGGAAGGAGATTTCACCACCTCCCTAGGAAACCCATTCCAGTGCTTCACACCCTCCTAGTGAAATAGTTTTTCCTAATATCCAACTTAAACTTCCCCCACTGCAGCTTGAGACCATTACTCCTTGTTCTGTCATCTGGTACCACTGAGAACAGTCTAGATCCATCCTCTTTGGAACCCCCCTTCAGGTAGTTGAAAGCAGCTATCAAATCCCCCCTCATTCTTCTCTTCTGCAGACTAAACAATCCCAGTTCCCTCAGCCTCTCCTTATAAGTCATGTGTTCCAGACCCCTAATCATTTGTGTTGCCCCTCGCTGGACTCTTTCCAATTTTTCCACATCCTTCTTGTAGTGTGGGGCCCAAAACTGGACACAGTACTCCAGATGAGGCCTCACCAATGTCGAATAGAGGAGAATGATCACATCTCTTGATCTGCTGACAATGCTCCTACTTATACAGCCCAAAATGCCGTTAGCCTTCTTGGCAACAGGGGCAGAGTGTTGACTCATATCCAGTTTCTCATCCACTGTAACCCTATGTCCTTTTCTGCAGAACTGCTGCCTAGCCCAGGGCCGCCCAGAGGGGGGGGGCAAAGGGGGCAATTTTCCCCGGGCCCCGGGCTCCGCAGGGGCCCCCAAGAGAAGAGCGGAGGCTCCCGCCTCCGCCCCTCTCCTGGAGCCTCAGCGTCTCCGGCGGGGCCCCTGAGCCCCGCCCCGCTCAGAGACGCGTGGGGAGGGGGCGGGCCTGGGAACTCCAACTGGGCCTGAGCCCCGCCCCGCTCAGAGCGGCGTGGGGAGGGGGCGGGGCAGCTGCCTCCGCTCGGCGTGGAGCTCACAGTCCCACCCCCTCACCACGCGGCTCTGAGCGGGATGGAGCTCAGGCCCTGCCGGAGACGCGCTCGGTAAGAGGCCGGGGGCCGGGGGCCGGAAGCGGGACCCGCCGCCGCCACCGCCGAAGCGCAGCCCGGTCTTCGGCGGCGGGGGGGCCCTTCTGTTCCGGGACCCGCTGCCTAAGGGCCCGGAAGGCCCGCGGCGGGGACCCCCCCCGCCACCGAATTACCGCCGAAGACCGGGCTGCGCTTCGGCGGCGGGTCCCGCTTCGGCGGTAATTCGGCGGCGGGGGGCTCCCGCCGCGGGTCTTCGGGGCACTTTGGCGGCGGGTCCCGGAACGGAAGGGCCCCCCGCCGCCGAAGACCCCGGGCCCCCGGAATCCTCTGGGCGGCCCTGGCCTAGCCATTCAGTCCCTAGTCTCTAGCAGTGCATGGGATTGTCCTGTCCTAAGTGTAGGACTCTGCACTTCTCCTTGTTGAACCTCATCAGGTTTCTTTGGCCCAATCCTCTAATTTGTCTAGGTCCCTCTGTATCCTATCCCTACCCTCCACAGTATTTACCGCTCCTCTCAGTTTAGTGTCATCTGCAAACTTGCTGAGAGTGCAGTCCACACCATCCTCCAGATCATTAATGAAGATATTGGACAAAACCGACCCTTGGGGCACTCCACTTGATACCAGCTGCCAACTAGACATGGAGCCATCAATCACTACCAGTTGAGCCCTATGATTTGGCCAGCTTTCTATCCATCTTGTAGTCCATTCATCCAGCCCATACTTCTTTAACTTGCTGGCAAGAATACTGTGGGAGACCATATCAAAAGCTTTGCTAAAGTCAAGGAATAACATGTCCACTGCTTTCCCCTCATCCACAGAGCCAGTTATCTCATCATAGAAGGCAATTAAGTTTGGCTGATCACTTTCTTCTCCTCTAAGTGCTTCAGAATTGATTCCTTGAGGACCTGCTCCATGATTTTTCCAGGGACTGAGGTGAGGCTGACTGGCCTCTAGGTCCCCAGATCCTCCTCCTTCCCTTTTTTAAAGATGGGCACAACATTAGCCTTTTTCCAGTCATCCGGGACCTCCCCTGATCGCCATGAGTTTTCAAAGATAATGGCCAATGGCTCTGCAATCACATCAGCCAACTCCTTTAGCACCCTCAGATGCAGCTCATCCAGCCCCATGGACTTGTGCTCGTCCAGCTTTTCTAAATAGCTGGAACCAGATAAATACAAATTGGAAATAAGGCACTGCTTAGGGAGATCAGCCATTAGAACACACTCCCAAGGGAAGAGGTCAATTCTCTGTCTCCTGATGTCTTCTGATCTGGATCGGATCATTACTGGTAAGGGGCCCGGGCGCTGCAGAGATGGAAATGGGACATTTTCCTGCTCTATCTCGGAGAGAGATTACTGTGTGTAGTCCCATGGTGGGAGCTCACCCAGGAACTAAGAACAGGTTGTAACAACTCCAGAGACATACCCCCTCCCCCTCCCTCCCCTCCCCCCCGCCCAGGAGATGCTCCCAAATATTGGTTCAAACTGGATTCTCCCAAGATGAGCCTATGAAGAAAGGACAGTGTGTAAATAGCCTGGTTTTCAACAGGCTCAGGGCTTAGCTGGTTCTGTTCCAGCTAACAGAGAGGAGCTCCAGTCCACAGAGGGCCCCAATCCAGGTCCCAGCAGAGAGGCCAAGCCAAGGATCTGAGGGCTGGAAAGACCGACGCCGGCCAGAGCCAGGGTGGGGATGGGTGGGTTGGTCTCCAGTGAGCCTATTAGCATGTCTGGAGGTTCTTTTGTTGCTTTGATATGTTTTCCCAGTAGTGCTTCCCCCTCAGGACTCAGTGAGCTTGGTTAGAAAGTGCTGTGTGGTCACTGGAAACCGCAAGCAATTGTGTTGTTTATAGACTCTGAGGGGAAGGCAAAGCAAACTGGTATAGACAGAGGAACTCGCCGGAGAAGTCCCAGTGAAGGCAGGAGACTGCAGCCAGGAAAATCCCCACACAGGAGGGTGAGAGATGTGCATCTCCACCCAAGAGAGGTGACGGCTGAGGAGCTGGGAGCCTAGCACAGGGACCCTTGCTGGATCACAGAACGGGAAATAGAAGCGCAGGAGCTCCGAACTGAGAGGGGGCAGCAGGAAAAGGTGTGTGGATGGTCCACAGAACAAGGGCCGGTGACATTTGTGGCCAGGGAGGCGAATAGTTGGGCTGTGGAGGGGAAGAGCCCAAGATTGTGGTCGCGTCACGTTTCCTGTGGTGAGTGGCAGCCCATGACTTCTCAGAGATCATGGGATGGAGGGAGGGCGGGCCAAGGATGAGCAATGCATCATGTCATGGGATTGTCCATCTTGTGGGACGGACAAAGCAGAAGGGTCAGTTACCCTTCCGGAGGGAGCCCTGGCTGGTGCCTGAGCTCAGAACCCAGCTCCCAGCCCCAGAGGGACCAGTTCAGCATGGTGCTAACTCTCCTTCTGCCTGTGCTGGGTGAGTGACGTCCCTTTCTGTCTCTCTGTCTGTCTGTCTTCTCCTATTACCCACCTCCCCCATTCTCCCCAGCATCCCATCTCTTGTGTACTTGGAGGTCTCATCAACTCTTCTCTCTCTTTCAGCCTCTCTCCTTCCCCGGCCGGTGTTCCCTGCAGGTAATGCTGAGATGCCACTGCTGGGGGTGGGAATATCCTGTGAGCTGGGGTGGGGTATTTCCCCACATTGAATCTGTAGGAAGTGGAAGTGCAGGTAGGGGGTATCTGAGTCCGGAGGTCTCCAACTCCCTCTTTGCTCCTTATACCCAGCCAGCCCCAGTTCATTCCGACCTAACACTGTGCCCATCCCAGAGCGGGTGAGATGAGTTGGGTGGGTCTCAGGTCCCAGCAGAGAGGCCCCGGACAGGCTACGAAAGATGACTGCCCCTCTGCAGGGGAGGGAGCCATACATTGGCGGGGGGGGGGGTGAGTTGTGTACATGGGTGGAGAGGAACTCAGGGCTAATGATGATAAGCTCAGTTCTGGGAACAGCTGAGCCAGCACCTTTCCCTGGTGGATGAAACTGCACATTGTTAATGCTTCCGCTCAGAGAGGCAATGGCCAGACCCACATCTGTTTGGAGTTCCCAACTCCTCTTTCTCTTGTACCCCCTTCACGGCATGGGGCAACCCTGAGGGGAGCTGATGCGGGGATGGCCCCCCTCCACCTTCCCAAGGGGGGGAGATTGTGCAGTGTTCACCTCAGCCCTGTCACACGCAGGGCAGCTGCCCCGTCTCACAGTGATGGGCTCAGGCTCTGGGCAGACTCAGGAAGGTCACAGCAAGTCACCATCTTGAGATTTCCTCCTTCACCAGGAGTGCTGGAAGCTAACTATAACCAACGCTGAGATTCTGCTTGAATCCCATGACTCCGAAAGCCAAAGCCCTAAGGGAAGGGCTGTGACACCTGAGCCTCCAGCTGATCCTTCCCATGTTGGAGGGGTGGATGCAGGGCAAATGTGAGGGTTTCTATTTGCGGCCGGGTCTGTGTTGGTTTTGAGTTGATGCTAATGGAACCTTGGTTCCCCAGCTAAACACCCAGCTCCAGTCTTCTCCGTGCATCCCCAGAAGGCTGAATACCTGCTCGGAGACACCGTGGGCCTCACATGCTCTGCCCCCCCTGTGAGGGATCAGGTGTCGACATTCCAATACTACAGCAACATGGGATGGGCTGTTTCAGCCAGAGTGTCCTCCGGGCGGGAACACACCTACAACCTCAACATCACGGAGCCACGGAGTGCGGGTTTGTACAGCTGTAACTATTACACAGGCAAGTCTGGTCGTTTTGTCTCGTCCTATGAGAGCAACCGAATCAGCATCAGAGTCAAAGGTGAGATAGGTCTATCTATCTCTCTATCTATCCCCAACCACCCCCTATCTATCTATCTCTCTATCTATCCCCAACCACCCCCTATCTATCTATCTATCTATCTATCCCCAACCACCCCCTATCTATCTATCTATCTATCTATCTATCTATCTATCTCTCTATCTATCTCTCTATCTATCTACAATAACTCCTCTTAACCTTGTTTCATTGTTACGTCGCTGATCTATTAGAGAATTTAAAGTCGCACACTGCTCCCTTATAACACTGTTTGGCAGCCGCCTGCTTTGTCCACCGCTTGCAGGAAGAGCAGCCATTGCAGCTGGTCTGGGCTTGGAACCAGGGTGGGTCGGCAGCCCCCTGACCAGCTCCCCTAAGTTCCCTGTGCAGCAGCCCCCTAACAGGCTATCAATTGCTGGCAGTTCAGGTGTCCCTCCCACCACTCTTCTGTGCTGCTCCTGCGCCTCTGCCTTGGAGCTGCTCCCGGGAGCCTCCTGCTTGCTGGGGGTGGGGTGGGGTGAGAGGGGTGCTGACGTCAGGGTGTCCTGTTCCTGTGCCCCCCCCTCACACAGACACACATACACACACACACACACACACCACCCGGCACTTTGGAAAGTGGAGGGACTGGTGCGCTCCAGTGGGATAGCCCGGGTTCATCATCACGTTCAGTTTCCACCGGGAATGTTTGCAGCCACTGCCATGTGTCTATTGTGTCTCCTCCCTCCATCCCTGCTGCCTTGTAGAGGGTGAGGCTACATTAACAACAATGTGTTAACCCTTGAGGGCTCAGCCAAGTGCTAGTTCATCATTTAGCAGCAAGGCATTCCCTGGGAAATATCCCTCCCTCTGACTCCACCACCTCAACCAAGCTTCACAATCAGCATTGCTGTGTACAGTATTCAATTGTTTATTACTCTGTGTGTGTGTCTGTGTGTAATGTCTTTTGTCTGGTGAAAGAAAATTCCCTGGAACCTAACCTCCCCCCCCCCCATTTACATTAATTCTTATGGGGAAATTTGATTTGCTTAACATCATTTCACTTAAAGTAGCACTTTTCAGGAACATAATTACATCTATCTATCTATCTATCTATCTATCCCCATACTCTCCCTCTCTCTCCTTCTCTCCATACACCCCCTCTATCTCTGTACACCACAATGTAGCTATTTAAATATCAAGTGACCCCCCCGCTTCTCCATTAGGGGCTCCCACCATTCCAGTTGTTGTTGTGAATGCTTTTACACACACACAACATGGCAATCCAACATTCCTACCCAACTGAAAAGAGCCTGATTGCTTTAAGGTAGCTGCCAACATGGCTACCAGTCTGGTTGCCCAATGAAAACGAAGACCCACATGGTTCTAGGAGCATGGCTGTCCAACATGGTAACCCAATGGTTAGCAACACCCCAAGGTAGTTTTTTGGGAAGGAATTCCCAATTCCAGCTCCAACAACTTGTCCAAAGTCCTGGAGGAAGGGAAGATGCAACCGCTCCATTCTCCAAACCACATTTCCTCTTTCCTCCATCTTCTGCCCTGGCTGACCCCCACCTTTTCCTGCCCCCTTCAGACCCCCCTCCAGAGCCGACGCTGAGTGTGGATCCCCCATCTGGCGTGGTGAGCGAAGGGCACCCCTTACTCATCACCTGCACGGCCCCCGGGGACGCCAGACAGCTGAGGTTTCACTTCTACCAAGATGGAGCCAAGATCGTCCCTGGGGACGTTGGGTCTGAGATCAGCACCGCGGAGCCAAGGACCAGCCCTATGACAGTCTCTGTGCTCAGCATCCCGCAGGTTGACACCAACAGCACCGGGGAATACACCTGCCGGTACGAGGCGAAAGAGAGCGGGAGATGGATCCTGTCCACCAGGAGCCAGGCTGTGACTGTTACCTTGAAAGGTGAGGCTGCCCTGGAGAATAAAATCCACCCCTACATACAATCACCACTTCCTACAGCATGGGCACACACACCCAAAAACACACACACACACACACACACACACAAGAGACCAACCAACAATTCAGTAAGGCAACAAAGCATTCGGCTCTCAAACACTGACACCCAGCGTGGCCACCCCTTCCCCGCCCCCACCCTCTGCTGCCCCCTAGTGCCCATTATACAGTACAGCTGCCCCTTTCCCACCCCCCTCTGCTGCCCCCTGGTGCCCATTATACAGTACAGCCGCCCCTTCCCCACCTGCACCCTCTGCTGCCCCCTAGTGCCCATTATACAGTACAACCGCCCCGTCCCCACCCCCACCCTCTGCTGCCCCTAGTGCCCATTATACAGTATAGCCGCCCCTTCCCCACCCCCACCCTCTGCTGCCCCCTAGTGCCCATTATACAGTATAGCTGCTCTTCCCCTGCCCCCACTCTCTGCTGCCCCCTAGTGCCTATTATACAGTATAGCCGCCCCTTCCCCACCCCCACCGTCTGCTGCCCCCTAGTGCCCATTATACAGTATAGCTTCTGCTTTTCACGCTCAGCACTGTGTTTCCCCTGCTAATCTCTCCCTGTTGCTGCTCCCTCAGATCCTCCTCCACGGCCAGTGCTGACTGTGGATCCCCCTTCAGGAGGGGTGAACGAAGGGTTCCCCCTGCTCATCACCTGCACAGCCCCTGGGGATGCCGGCGAATGGAGGTTTCACTTCTACAAAGATGGAGCAAAGATTATCCCCAAGGAGCCCAGCACCAGCTCTAGGAATGTCTCTGTGTTCAGCATCCCACAGGCTGGTCTCAGCAATGCTGGGGAATTCACCTGCGGGTACGAGGAGAATGTGAATGGGAGGTGGGTCCCATCCCCTAGAAGCTTGCCTGTGAACGTCACCATGAAGGGTGAGTATCAGGGTCCCCACCCTGAACCCTGAGGTACAGACGTGGGGACCTGCATGAAAGACCCCCAAGCTTATATTCTACCAGCTTAGATTAAAAACTTCCCCGAGGCACAAATTCCTTTCCTTGTCCTTGGACGGTATTGCTGGTACCACCAAGTGATTTATACAAAAATTCAGGGAAGGGTCACTTGGAGTCGCTATCCCCCCAAAATATCTCCCACGCCCCTTCACCCCTTTTTCTCGGGAGGCTTGAGAATAAGATACCAACTAATTGCTTTAGCAATGTGAATACGGACCTGTCCCTTATTTTCAGGACACTAAAATCAATAATGACAGGTTTCAGAGTAGCAGCCATGTTAGTCTGTATCTGCAAAAAGAACAAGAGTCCTTGTGGTCCAGTGAAGTGGGCCGAAGCCCACGAAAGCTTGTGCTCAAATAAATGTGTTAGTCTCTAAGGTGCCACAAGGGCTCCTCTTCTTTCTGTAAAATCAATAAGATTCTTAAAAGAAGAAATGTATTTAAAAAAAAGTAAAAGAATTACACCTGCAAAATCAGGATGGAAGGTAACGTTACAGGGTAATAAAAGGATTTAAGACAAAGAGGACTCCCCTCTGGACTCAGCTTCACAATTACAAAAGCAGGACTGAAACTACCTCTTTAGCATAGGGGAATTTCAGAAGCCAAACGAAAGATAACATAACGCATTTTCTTGCCTTACTTCCAATTTTTGTAATTTTAGATGGACCATTTCAGGTATGTTTTCAGGAGATTTTGTACCTGCCTGGTCTCTCTCTCTCTGTCCAGAGAGGGAACAACCAAAGAGAGCCACAAACAACCCGCCCTCCCCCAGATTTAAAAGTATCTTCTTTCCTCATTGGTCCTTCTGGACAGGTGCCATCTAGGTTATTTCTGCTTCTTAACCCCTTACAGGTAAAGTGATTCAGTACAGCTGCCCAGAAAGGATTTTATGCTACCCTTCTCTTTATGTTTATGACAGCGAGGATGCCCTAAAGCAGGGTTCCCCAATGCGGTGTGGGGCATCTAAATACACCCGCGTCCTGGCCAGCGGTTGAGCATCTGCCGAATTTCCAGTGGAGACGCCTTTGGATGATGCTGCTTCTGCCAAAAAGTGCCATTATCCAGAGGCATCGCCGCCGAAATGCCGCCGAATTTTGGTGGTATTTCGGTGGATGCTCGACCGCCACCACGGTCCTTCGTCTGGTGCCCGCCAGACGAAAAAGGTTGGGGACCACTGCCCTGAAGTCTCAAATTCAATGCAAGATATATTCAGTGCTTCCTGAAATAGGGGACAGTGGATACGCATGCAGGGGCGGCTCTAGCAATTTCGCCACCCCAAGCACGGCGGCACACCACGGGGGGCGCTCTTCCGGTCGCCGGTCCCACGGCTCCGGTGGACCTCCCGCAGGCGTGCCTGTGGATGCTTCACCGAAGCCGCGGGACCAGCAGACCCTCCGCAGGCACGCCTGTGGGAGGTCCACCGGAGCCACCTGCCGCCCTCCTGGCAACCGGCAGAGCGCCCCCCGTGGCATGCCGCCCCAAGCACGCGCTTGGTGTGCTGGGGCCTGAAGCCGCCCCTGCACGCATGGGCACCTGTGCACACACTCAGCTGTCTTTTGAAAGAGAATGATTGTTGAGGTGATGCAGAGGTGTAATAAATGCCCCCGCAACACGAGTGCCATTCCTTCTGTTGTCCCATAGTACCTATTATAAAGTAGAGCTGACGCTTCTCAGCCCACACCTTCAGTTACCCCAGTGCCCATTTTACCGAATAAGCACCACTTCCCCACCCCCACCCTCTGCTGCCCCCTAGTGCCCATTATACAGTATAGCGGACTTTTACCAATTTCTCCAATCTGGATCTACTGTTGACCCATCCTCTTTGCCCTCCTCTCAGATCCCCTTCCCTTGCCTGTGCTGAGCATGGATCCCCCGTCTGGAGTGGTGAGCAAAGGGCTCCCCTTAGTCATCACCTGCACGGCCCCCGGAGATGCACGAGAGTGGAGGTTTCACTTCTACAGGGATGGAGCCAAGATTATCCCCGGGGACATGGTGTCTGAGATCAGCACCACAGAGCCCAGCACTGACTCTATGATGCTCACTTTCCCACGGGCTGGTCCTGAGAGCACTGGGGAATTCACCTGCAGTTACGAGGAAAACGTGAGCGGGAGGTGGATCCCGTCCCTCAGGAGTCGGGCTGTGAATGTCACCATGAAGGGTGAGGCTGCCCCCAAACTTCCAAATGCCCTCGGAGATATACTGCGTAGTCCTGCGGTGGGGAGAACAGGGAAATTCACACACCTGGCTGTTTCTGAAGGAAAACGATTGTGGACACGATGCAGCTGTATAATGAATGGCTGCTTAACTCAGCTCCCACTCCTTATGCTGCCCCAGTGCCTAAGTATAGTGACCCCTTCCCGGCCCCCACCCTCTGCTGCCCCTAGTGCCCATTATACAATATAGCCGCCCCTCCCCCGTTACCAACCTCTACTGCCCCTAGTGCCCATTATACAATATAGCCGCCCCTCCCCCGTTCCCAACCTCTACTGCCCCTAGTGCCCATTATACTGTACAGCCGCCCCTTCCCCTACCCCACCCTCTGCTGCCCCCTAGTGCCCATTAAACCGTACAGCCGCCCCTTCCCCACTCCCACCCTCTGCTGCCCCCTCGTGCCCATTATACAGTATAGCCACCCCTTCCCCACCCCACCCTCTGCTGCCCCCTAGTGCCCATTATACAGCACAGCCGCCCCTTCCCCGCCCCCACCCTCTGCTGCCCCCTCGTGCCCATTATACAGTAGAGCCACCCCTTCCCCACCCCCACCCTCTGCTGCCCCCTAGTGCCCATTATACAGCACAGCCGCCCCTTCCCGCCCCACCCTCTACTGCCCCTAGTGCCCATTAAACCGTACAGCCGCCCCTTCCCCACTCCCACCCTCTGCTGCCCCCTCGTGCCCATTATACAGTATAGCACATTTTTACCAGTTTCCCCAATCTGGATCTCCTGTTGACCCATCCTCTTTGCCCTCCCCTCAGATCCCCTTCCCTTGCCTGTGCTGAGCATGGAGCCCCAATCTGGAGTGGTGAGCAAAGGGATCCCCTTAGTCATCACCTGCACGGCCCCCGGAGATGCACGAGAGTGGAGGTTTCACTTCTACAGGGATGGAGCCAAGATTATCCCCGGGGACATGGGGTCAGAGATCAGCACCACAGAGTCCAGCACTGACTCTATGATGCTCACTTTCCCACGGGCTGGTCCTGAGAGCACTGGGGAATTCACCTGCAGTTACGAGGAAAACGTGAGCGGGAGGTGGATCCCGTCCCCCAGGAGTCGGGCTCTGAATGTCACCATGAAGGGTGAGGCTGCCCCCAAACTTCCAAATGCCCTCGGAGATATACTGCGTAGTCCTGCGGTGGGGAAAACAGGGAAACTCACACACCTGGCTGTTTCTGAAAGAAAACGATTGTGGACACGATGCAGCTGTATAATGAATGGCTGCTTAACTCAGCTCCCACTCCTTATGCTGCCCCAGTGCCTAAGTATAGTGACCCCTTCCCCGCCCCCACTCTCTGCTGCCCCTAGTGCCCATTATACAATATAGCCGCCCCTTCCTCACCCCACCCTCTGCTGCCCCCTAGTGCCCATTATACAGCAGAGCCGCCCCTTCCCCACCCCACCCTCTGCTGCCCCCTAGTGCCCATTATACAGTATAGCCGCCCCTTCCCCGCACTACCCTCTGCTGCCCCCTAGTGCCCATTATACAGTACAGCCACCCCTCCCCCACCCCCACCCTCTGCTGCCCCAGTGCCCATTATACAGTAGAGCCGCCCCTCCCCACCCCCACCCTCTGCTGCCCCTAGTGCCCATTATACAGTACAGCCGCCCCTCCTCCCCACCCTCTGCTGCCCCTAGTGCCCATTATACAGTACAGCCGCCCCTTCCCTACCCTCACCCTCTGCTGCCCCTAGTGCCCATTATACAATAAAGCCGCCCCTTCCCCACCCCACCCTCTGCTGCCCCTGGTGCCCATTATACAGTACAGCCACCTCTTCCCCGCCCCACCCTCTGCTGCCCCTGGTGCCCATTATACAGTACAGCTGCCCCTTCCCACCCCCACGCTCTGCTGCCCCTAGTGCCCATTATACAGTACAGCCGCCCCTTCCCCACCCACACCCTCTGCTGCCCCCTGGTGCCCATTATACAG
The DNA here is from genome assembly GCF_016161935.1 of Mauremys reevesii. Classification (NCBI taxonomy): domain Eukaryota; kingdom Metazoa; phylum Chordata; order Testudines; family Geoemydidae; genus Mauremys; species Mauremys reevesii. The sequence continues at coordinate 6,152,223 of NC_052635.1, forward strand.
TACCGCCACCTCTTCCCCACCCTCACCCTCTGCTGCCCCTGGTGCCCATTATACAGTACAGCCGCCCCTTCCCCACCCCGACCCTCTGCTGCCCCTAGTGCCCATTATACAGTACAGCCGCCCCACCCCACCCTCTGCTGCCCCTAGTGCCCATTATACAGTACAACCGCCCTTCCCCACCCCCACCCTCTGCTGCCCCCTAGTACCCATTATACAGTATAGCAGATTTCTACCAATTTCCCCAATCTGGATCTCCTGCTGACCCATCCTCTTTGCCCTCCCCTCAGATCCCCCTCCCCAACCAGTACTGAGCATGGATCCCCCATCCGGAGTGGTGAGTGAAGGTCTCCCCCTGCTCATCACCTGCATGGCCCCTGGTGACATCAGTGAGTGGAGATTTCACTTTTACAAGGATGGAGCCGAGATTATCCCCAGGGACATGGTGTCGGAGATCAGCACCACAGAGCCCAGCACTGACTCTATGATGCTCACTTTCCCACGGGCTGGTCCTGAGAGCACTGGGGAATTCACCTGCAGTTACGAGGAAAACGTGAGCGGGAGGTGGATCCCGTCCCCCAGGAGCCAGGCTGTGAATGTCACCATGAAGGGTGAGGCTGCCCCCAAACCTCCAAATGCCCTCGGAGATATACTGCGTAGTCCTGCGGTGGGGAAAACAGGGAAACTCACACACCTGGCTGTTTCTGAAGGAAAACGATTGTGGACACGATGCAGCTGTATAATGAATGGCTGCTTAACTCAGCTCCCACTCCTTATGCTGCCCCAGTGCCTAAGTATAGTGACCCCTTCCCCGCCCCCACTCTCTGCTGCCCCTAGTGCCCATTATACAGTACAGCCGCCCCTTCCCCACCCCCACCCTCTGCTGCCCCCTAGTGCCCATTATACAGTACAGTCGCCCCTCCCCACCCCGTCCTCTGCTGCCCCTGGTGCCCATTATACAGTAGAGCCGCCCGTTCCCCATCCCATCCTCTGCTGCCCCTAGTGCCCATTATATAGTCTGCTGCCCCTAGTGCCCATTATACAGCACAGCCGCCCCTTCCCCATCCCCACCCTCTGCGGCCCCCTGGTGCCCATTATACAGTACAGCCGCCCCTTCCCCGCCCCCGCCCTCTGCTGCCCCTAGTGCCCATTGCCCCGCCCTCTGCTGCCCCCTAGTTCCCATTATACAGTAGAGCCGCCCCTCCCCCGCCTCCACCCTCTGCTGCCCCTAGTTCCCATTATACAGTAGAGCCGCCCCTCCCCCGCCTCCACCCTCTGCTGCCCCTAGTGCCCATTATACAGTAGAGCCGCCCCTTCCCCACCCCACCCTCTGCTGCTCCCTAGTGTCCATTATACAGCACAGCCACCCCTTCCCCACCCCCCCCCTCTGCTGCCCCCTGGTGCCCATTATACAGTACAGCCGCCCCTTCCCGCCCCACCCTCTGCTGCCCCTAGTGCCCATTATACAGTACAGCCGCCCCTTCCCCGCCCCCACCCCCTGCTGCCCCTAGTGCCCATTAGACAGTATAGCCGCCCCGTCCCCGCCCTCTGCTGCCCCTAGTTCCCATTATACAGTAGAGCCGCCCTCCCCGCCGCCACCCTCTGCTGCCCCTAGTGCCCATTATACAGTACAGCTGCCCCCTCCCCACCCCCACCCTCTGTTGCCCCCTAGTGCCCATTATACAGTACAGCTGCCCCTTCTTCTCCCCCACCCTCTCCTGCCCCCTGGTGCCCATTATACAGCACAGCCGCCCCTTCCCCATCCCATCCTCTGCTGCCCCTAGTGCCCATTATATAGTACAGCCGCCCCTTCCCCCCCCCACACCCTCTGCTGCCCCCAAGTGCCCATTATACAGTATAGCCGCCCTTCCCCACCCCACCCTCTGCTGCCCCTAGTGCCCATTATACAGTACAGCCGCCCTTCCCGCCCCACCCTCTGCTGCCCCTAGTGCCCATTATACAGTACAGCTGCCTTCCCCACCCCACCCTCTGCTGCCCCCAGTGCCCATTATACAGTACAGCCGCCCCTTCCCCACCCCCACCCTCTGCTGCCCCTAGTGCCCATTATACAGTACAGCCGCCCCTTCCCCGCCCCACCCTCTGCTGCCCCTAGTGCCCATTATACAGTATAGCCGCCCCTCCCCACCCCACCCCTCTGCTGCCCCTAGTGCCCATCATACAGTACAGCCGCCCTTCCCCACCCCCACCCTCTGCTGCCCCTAGTGCCCATTATACAGTACAGCCGCCCTTCCCCATCCCCACCCTCTGCTGTCCCCTAGTGCCCATTATACAGTACAGCTGCCCCTTCCCGCCCCACCCTCTGCTGCCCCTAGTGCCCCTTATACAGTACAGCCGCCTCTTCCCACCCCACCCTCTGCTGCCCCTAGTGCCCATTATACAGTACAGCTGCCTCTTCCCGCCCCACCTCTGCTGCCCCTAGTGCCCTTATACAGTACAGCCGCCTCTTCCCACCCCCACTCTCTGCTGCCCCTAGTGCCCATTATACAGCACAGCCGCCTCTTCCCCACCCCACCCTCTGCTGCCCCTAGTGCCCATTATACAGCACAGCCACCCCTTCCCCGCCCCACCCTCTGCTGCCCCTAGTGCCCATTATACAGTACAGCCACCCCTTCCCCGCCCCACCCTCTGCTGCCCCTAGTGCCCATTATACAGTACAGCCGCCCCTTCCCCACCCCACCTCTGCTGCCCCTAGTGCCCATTATACAGTACAGCCGCCCTTCCCCTCCCCACCCTCTGCTGCCCCTGGTGCCCATTATACAGCACAGCCGCCCCTTCCCCGCCCCCACCCTCTGCTGCCCCCTAGTGCCCATTCTACAGTACAGCTGCCCCTTCCCCACCCCCACCCTCTGCTGCCCCCTAGTGCCCATTATACAGTACAGCCGCCCCTTCCCCACCCCACCCTCTGCTGCCCCCTAGTTCCCATCATACAGTACAGCCACCCCTTCCTCTCCCATTCCCTCCCCCTCTGCTGCCCCTAGTGCCCATCATACAGTACAGATAACAAGGAGAATGTGAATGGAAGGTTGATCCCATCCCCCAGGAGCTGGCCTGTGAACATCACCATGAAGGGTGAGGCCCCCAAATGCCCCTTACAGCCCCCCAAAATAAAGCCACCTCAGGGTGATACCAGCAGCCCCCTGCTACCTTCAAAGCAAGACCTCGCCTGCAAACTTTAACGGGGACAATAGGTACGCCCATCCCCCCCCATTGCAGGATCCCTGATTGACCCACGGGTGGCAGCATTTCACCATGGCTGATACCGAAAGCACCTGGCAGGCAGAAAATCTTCCTTAAAGGGTAGGGCACCCATAGTTCCCTGCCCTGGCTGGGGTATAGTGGAGGTAGCAGATCCCTATTCACTGTTCTGTCCCTACGGTTCCTGGTTATTAACAGCTCCCCTTTTTCTCCTTCTCTTAGCTATTGGGTCTCTGCCCATCCCCCTGGTGGCTGGGTGTGCTGGTGCTGCCATGGGTCTGGTTCTTCTGCTGCTTCTCGTCTGTCTCTGCAAGAGGATGAAGAAAGGTGTGTGGGGAGGGAAAGAGGGGGATGGGGAATGGGACCCAGGCATCCAAGATGGCAGAACAGGGCCCTCACCCTCATGGGACACCACAGCTCTCAGTCCCTGTCAGGGAGAGACTGAGATGGGGAATGAGACCCAGGCATCCAGGATGACCATTCAATTCTCCAAATCCTAGGAGATTCTGGAGCACTATCTCCTCTCCCCTCCCCTTCCACCTCCAAGATTAATTTAGGATCGCAACTGGAAATAACTTTGGGTAATTGGCTAGAGCAGGACTGCCTTGTACAGGATCAAGGGTGATTTAGTAATACAGGACTCCAGTGCAAAGGACGGTGGGTAATTTGGAGTAAAGGACTCTGGGGAGTTTACAGGAGGGAAACTCTGCTTCATAGACTCATAGACTGTGTGACTGCTGAGCCCTGTGTCCCACCAACCTGGGGTATCTCTCCGTGAGGTTCCCCTCTGGTGTTATCTGGATCGGTGATCTGCTAGGTCACTCCAATCCTTGACTCTGGGAACCAGCCTTACCCTGCTCTGCTGTGGGAACCCCCACTCCTGGGCGGTTCACGCACAGCCTCTGGCATGTAAGCTGCTCCTTGGATTGTGTGACCGAATGACACTAGCCAATATCTCCAGTCCCAGACACAACCCTAGGGACCTCCGTCTTGCAGTGTCCAGTTATGCCCACCGGACACTGCAAGCTTATATAAGTTTGTCAATTTAACAAAAAAATTGATATGTACCAGGCTTGTTAACCCAAGGGGAGTCTCTGACACGCTTCAAACCAAACGCACTGCTTCAGGTAGAATAAACAAACAGATTTATTAACTATAAAGGTAGATTTTAAGTAATTATAAGTCAAAGCACAACAAGTTAGATTTGGTCAAATGAAATAAAAGCAAAACGCATTCTAAGCTGGTCTTAACATTTTCAGTGCCCTTACAAACTTAATGCTTCTCACCACAGGCTGGCTGGCTGCCCTTCAGCCAGGCTCTCCCCTTTGATCAGCGCTTCAGTCGCTTGGTGGTGGGGTCTGTAGATGGAGGTGGAAGGGAGAGGAAGAGCAGGGCAAACGTCTCTCCCTTTTATCATGTCCTTTCTTCCCTCTTTGCTTTGTCCTCCACTTCAGAGTCAGGTGAGCATTACCTCATCGCAGTCCTAAACTGACCAAAGGAAGGGGGGAGACTCACTCGAGAGTCCAACAGACCTTTTGCTGTTGCCTAGGCCAGTGTCCTTTGTTCCTGTGAGGCTGGGCTGGGTTTGTCCCATACATGCCTTGATGAGGTGTGAACTGCCCCTCTGCTCTTAGAGAGCTTTGCCTGGGCTTGTTTTAAGCCATGAAGACACATTTTCAGCCTCATAACTATATGCATGAAATTATAACCTGTAACATTGCTATAACGTTACTCTAACAGCAATTACTATAATATCACTATAACAACCATGCTCCGTGCATCATGAACCTTCAAATACACCCAACATAAGAAACCTTGCATTGGATACCACACAATCATTTTACAAAGATCAACATGGGGGTGCAGGGTGTTCCCATGAGGTACCGAATGTCACACTCTCTCACACTCTGATGCTGTTGTCAAGCCACAAACCTCTGATAGGCACTACACTTACACAGCCATCCACAGGCAGGGACATGCCCAACTGAGGTACATGAATGATCTCCCAGGCATTCATGAAACATCAAAAGGGAGGCTCCAGCCAATTCCCCCCAGCTCCCCAACCTTGCACCCCAGAACTGCACCATCTTTCACTGGTCAGAAGCCTGGCCAGGGTAAGCTCATTACCTAGTTCACCACTTCGTCAACAGAAGTGGACATGCACCAGCCTTTGTAACCTGAGCTGAGATTCCCCAAGCACTTGAACCAAAACACGCTGTTTTAGGTAAAATATAGAACAGATGATTAACGACAGAAAGATTTGAAGTGATTATAGGGAGCAAGTACAGAGATCAAAGTTGATTCCTTAAGAAATAAAAATAAATTCACAGTCTAAGTTCTACAAACTAAACAGGATTTGAATCAAGCCGTGTCTCCCCCTGAGAGATGATACAAGCAGGTTACAGATCCTCAATACACAGGCTAGGACTCCTCTCCAGCCTGGGACCTCCTTCTCCCAGTTCAAAGTCTTTGTCCTCCAAACGTGTTGCCAGGTGTTGAGTTGTGGAGGGAGTGAGGCCAAGTGAAGTTGTCACTTCCCCTCTTTTATACTTTCTTGCTAAGATCTTTGCTCTGCAGTGGGGATCAGGTGGTCCCCATTGGTCAAGCAGTCTCCGTTGTATACAGTCTATGGATAGTGGATTCTTTCCTTGATGGGTGTTGATGAGTCACTAATGTTGCCTGGCTACTCCACTGTTATTCTTGAAAGGCTGGTTGTGGGTGTTCCCAACCTCACAACATATTTCACTAACATATACAGCAATACTTCAAAACTTCCCATACAATGACAGCACACGCAATCCAAGAGGATATTAATGTTCAGCAGATGAAGACTTTAAAATGATACCTCACAAGGCAAACTTTGTACCAAACATATCATCATTGTATGACAGTGGTGAATATGGGGGCTCCACGGTGCTACTTTGAGGTACAGAGCATCACCCCATCCCCCTTAGTTCACTGCAGTTTTAGTCACTGATTCATGCGGAGGCAGTGGGCCCAAGATCCTCTTTAGGTTTTGACCATACAGCTCCCAAGTGTTGCTAAGCTCCCCCATGAGCGCTTGTAAAGCTCTGAGTATCTTTTAACCCTTTGGGGATCAGTCTGGTCATTTCAGACGTTAGCCAGTGTGCCTCCTCTGGGATGCTAGAAAGCATCTCTTTGTATCTGTTCAGTATTGATAACCCTTCTGCTTTTCCAACTGGTGTTAACTCAATGCAGATAGTAATGTTTTCTAGAGTGTATGTAACTTGGCATTTAGCCAGCAATGCCATGAGATAGTGTGCCTCAGTTTCTCCTTCCATGCAGCAGACCAGGTTTATTATGGTTTCTCTGCTGTGACACACCCCCTGCCCTGCTCCCTGCAGCACAATGCCACCGTGGGCTCAGCACTGACTGGCAGAAGAGACCACCTCCTGGTGAGCCCTGCCTGACTCCCTGGAGCACAGCTCCCCCTAGCGCCGCACTGCTTAGCACTATCAGGGGAGACCCTCCCTGCACTGCTCCCTGCATCACAGCACCCCCTAGTGTCATGCTGGTGCATTGGAGTCAGTGCTGATTAAGTTGCAAGAATGGCCCTTACTGAGCCGCTGCTCCCTGCAGCACAGCACCCCCAGTGACCCATGAGGATATTGCAGACCGCACTCTTTCCCAGGGGAGTGTGCCCCCTATTGAGCTACCCGCAATGCCCCTTCCTGGCTTCCTTGCTTTTCTATCCCTTGTTGGTCTCCCTTCTAAGTGCACCCCACCCTTTCCCCTTCTGAGCCAGAGCCCTAACGTGGAACAGAAACACACCATGAAATGCCCCTGGTATGGTAGCGAAGTGACTGATTTGCTTTTCTCATTGGTAGGTTCCAAGTGGGCGTGGAGGAGGAGAGCCCAGAACGATGGTTTCATCAGCAGTTACTCACCTATGTCTCTGGCAATGATCAACCCAGACACTCTTTAACCTCCAGCGGAAATTACACCCCCCTCAGCTCCTTGCCTCCCTGTCCCCCGCAACATCATAGGACCTATGAAGATCCGTGAAGCTTACCACACTCACTGTGCATATCCTCCCAAGGTCTCCTTCACGCCGGTGGGCACACACCAGGTCTCCAGCCGAAAACATCCCTGGCAAAACGAGATGTGATGGTGTCTCTTTGCCTGCTGCAGAGAGACTGGGACAGTTTGAAAGGAAGGAAGAAATTTCTACTCTCCTAACTTCTCAGCAAATCTCCCCTTTACCAGGAACATTCAAACTGATGAAAATCTCTGTAAATTTCCTGTCTCCTGTTGGTCATTAAACCCCCTTTTAACCTCCTATGGTCTTTCTGCTCCCCCTCCCCCATGATTCTATAAAATGAGACGTGTCAGGCTGGAAGGGACCTGGAGACGTCATGAAGTCCAGCCCCGTGCACTGAGGTAGGACCATGTAGATCATCTCCAGCAGGTGTTTGTCCCACCTGGTCTGCAAAACCTCCAGTGATGGGGCTTCCACAACCTCACTCGGAAGCCGATTACAGAGCTTAACTGCGCTTACAGGGAGAAACTTTTCCCTAATCTCTAACCTCAATCTCTCTTGCTGCAGATGCTTGTCTAACTTCAGTGGAAATGAGGAACAATTGGTCCCCGTCTTCTTTGTAACCGCCCTCCACATATTGGAAGAATGTTCTCAGGTCCCCTTAGTCTTCTAAAAAAAAAAGCCAGGTTTTTTTAAAAAAAAACCTTTCCTCATAGGTCAGGTTTTCAAGACCTTTGATCATTTTTGTTGCTCTTCTTTGGACTCTCTTGAATTTGTCTACATCTTTCCTAAAATCCCAGAATTGGGCACAGTTCTCCAGCTGACGTCTCACCAATGCCGAGTAGAGTAGAATGACCCTCCGTGTGTTACATACAAGACTCCTGTTAATACGCACCGCCCAAGCCCCCACCCCCCCGAGCGCCGCACCGCCCAAACCCCCGCCCCCTGAGCGCCGCACCGCCCAAACCCCGCCCCTGAGCGCGCGCCGCCCAAACCCCGCCCCTGACCGCCGCTCCGCCCAAACCCCCGCCCCCTGAGCGCCGCGCCGCCCAACGCCCCCGCCCCCGAGCGCCGCACCGCCCAAAGCCCCCGCCCCCCGAGCGCCGCGCTGCCCAAGCCCCCGCCCCCTGAGCGCCGCGCCGCCCAAGGCCCCGCCCCCCGAGTGCCGCGCTGCCCAAGCCCCGCCCCGAGCGCCGCGCCAAGCCCCCACCCCCGAGCGCCGCGCGCCCAAACCCCACCCCGAGCACCGCGCTGCCCAAGCCCCCGCCTCCTGAGTGCCGCACCGCCCAAGGCCCGCCCCGAGCGCCGCCAAGCCCCTGCCCCCTGAGCACCGCGCCCAGCCCCACCCTGCACCGCCCAAAGCCCCCACCCCGCGAGCGCCGCGCCGCCCAAGCCCCCCGAGCGCCGCCTGCCCAAAACAAAAACAAACAAACAAAACCCTCCAGCGCTGCCCCGCCGAACCAAACAAACATAAAAAAAACCCGAGCACCCCCCCCAAGGTGCCGCCCCAAGCATGTGCTTGGTCGGCTGGTGCCTGGAGCCAGCCCTGTTTGCAGCTGTGCCTTTGATTTTCCCTTCCTAAGTGAAATTATTTGCACTTCAGGTATCAGGGGGTAGCCGTGTTAGTCTGTATCCACAAAAACAGCAAGTAGGCCGGTGGCACCTCCTCATTGTCTTTGCACTTGTCTCTATTTAATTTCATCCTGTTGATTTCAGGTCAATTCCCCCAACTCCTCAAGGTCATTTTGAATTCTAACCCTGCCCTCCAAAGTGCTTGCAACCCCTCCCAGCTTGGTGTCCTCCGCAAAGTTTATAAGCCTATTCTCCACTCTCCAAGTCATGCATGAAAAGATTGACTAGTGCCAGACCACGACTGAGCCCTGTGGGACGCCATACATTCGCCATCTCGCTTTAATGGCAAACCATTGCTAACTGCTCTTTGAGGATGGTCTTTCAGCCAGTTGTGCACCCAGCTTATAATAATTTCACCCTAGTTTGCTTATGAGAATGTCGTGTGGGACTGTCGAACACCTGACTAAAATCAAAATACATTTGTCTACTGCTTCCCCCCATCCACAAAGCCAGTAACCCTGCCAAAAGCAGGCAATGAGGTTGCTTTGGCATGATTTGTTCTTGACAAACCCATGCTGGCTCTTTCTTATAATCTTCTTATCCTCTAGGTGCTCACAGATTGATTGTTTAATAATTTGTTCCAGTATCTTTCCAGTATCAAAATTAGACTTACTTGTTTATAATAATCAAGGTCTTCCTTCTTTCCCTTTTTAAAGATAGCTACCATGTTTGCCCTTCTCCAGCTATCTGGAATATCACCCATGCTCCATGACTTCTCTAAGATAATCGCTGACAGTTCTGAGATTGTTTCAGCTAATTCCTTACGTACCCTAGGATGATTTCGTCAGGCACTGTCAACTTGGATACATCTAATGTCTCTAAATATTCTTTAATCTGTTCTTTCTCTATTTCCTTTGCTGTGGTTATTTCTTCCCCGCTGTGGTGTGTCATTGGCCCTGTACTGCTGACCCAGAAGGGAGATTTTCCTTAGAACTCCTGTCCCTGCTGAGCCGGGCTGTGGCCGGCTGTGTGCACCCACCACTATCCCCACCATCAAGGAAATGCCACCTTGCCCTGAATCTATGAGGCCGTGGGCTCAGAGAGCGGCAGCCCCCAATGAGCTGAATTCAGTTCCTCTGGATATCAGGACTCCTGGGTTCTTGCCCCAGCTCTGGGCATGGCATGGGGGGACTCCTGGGTTCCTCTCCCAGTTCCAAGAAGGGGTATGATTCTTATCAGTCAGGAAGACATGCAACCAACATTTTCAAAGGTGACTTGTGGGTCCTTGGGATCTGGCAAGGCCCCCATCCTCCAAGGGCAGCTTCCCAGCTAGTCAGACAGAATCTCTAGGCACTCTCGAAATTCCTGGCCTCTGGTCTTTATCGTGAGATCACCAGCATCTACCACCCCAGAGCCCACAGCCAGTTGCTGCCCATAAAAGCGTCAAGGCTGAGATGGCCAAAGGGATACAGACACCCAATTCACATCCTCGTTCATGGGCATTCAAACCCCTTAGGCCTCAGCCTAAACAGGCAAGTTTGAGCTGCTTAGAAAATCAGGGAGAAAAATTTCAATGCAAATGGGGGGAATCATTTATTTTCTTATATGTTGGCCACCGCAAACATCTGACTCCCAGTGGAGACTGTATCGCCCACCCTTGCCTGCGCCGTGCCTCAGTTTCCCCACACAGCTGGAGAAGGCCCTTGGGTTAGATAACACCGCATTGAGCTGAGCTGGCCCAGGGCCATGTTGTTTTTGCAAGACGCAGAGTGGGGGGAAATGCAGGGAGGAGGCCTCGGTTTGCGGTCAGCAACTGCTGTCACATTTCCCAAGAGCCCGGCATGTGACCATCGCTGGGATGCGAAGGAAGCAGAGGCTGGGTGTCACGTCCACACCAGGGTTCAGCTGACAGGAAGGGAGCCAGTCTCCGCCCTGGGCAGAGACGGGGCTGGCAGCTCAGGACCCAGCTCTCAGCTCACTCAGCATGGAGCTAACACTCCTTCTGCCACTGCTAGGTAAGTAGCCTCCCTGGGCCCACTTCCTCTCTTGGGCTGTCTCCTGTCCTCCTTGCTTTCCTGCTTCTCTTTCCTTGCTTGCTTGCTCACCATCCTTCTCTCTGGCTTTTACTTTCCATCGCTTTTCTTGCTTGCTTTTCTCTTTTGACGGCTTTTCTCTGTTTCTTCCCTTTTCTTTCTAGCTCTTTAATTTCTTTCTCTTGCTGTGGCTTTTCTTTCTAGCTTGCTTTTCGGATTCCTCTTCGCTACATTGCTTGCTTGCTTTCCTGATTTTTCTTTCTCTCTCTTTGGTTTCTTGACTGCTGCCTTCCTTCCGTGCTCTTTTCTTGCATTCTCTTTCTGTCTTGCTTGCATTCCATCCTCCTCTTTACTCTCTCCTGCTTTTCTTCCTTGCTTGCTTGTTTTCCTGCTTTCTTGTTCTGTCTCTTTTCTATCTTGCCTGCTTGCTCTTTCTGTCTCTTTTCTTGCTTGCTTGCGTTTTCTTGCTTTCCTTCTCATCTGAGCGGTACTGTCCTGTGACACTACAACCCCATCTTCTCCATAGAGATAGTGTTATGATATGATTAGGGCATAACTATGATGTATTTTATACACGAGAGGTCATGCGAGGTATCATTGGATAGGTTATGGTTTACTGAATATGATTATCCTGTTTGTGTGCATGTATCGTCTTCATAGCTGAAGTTATTACTATTGTCCATGCACCAAGTACAACTGTGTTTACACCTGGGGACGCCCACTAGGTAGAACGCACTCAGTCTGGATGTCTCGCTGGGAGGGGCTGTTAGAGAAAACAACAGGTCTTAGACGATGCTTCCCACCCACTGAGAACTCTGGGAGCTCTGCAAGCAGCCTCTGAGTTGTGGCCGCAGGGTCATGTAACCAAGTCACCCGGTACTGGACTCCATGATAATACCAGTGTTTTTCCACTGACTGGGGGGTGGGATGAGGACAAAGGATTCCCGCCATATGCAAAAACTATTTAAGGCAGGGGAGTGACATCGTCGTGGCTCATTCTTCACTGCCTCCCGGCCCAAGGAAGCAGACTATTGAACACACCTGAGAAACAAAAAGACTGAACTAGGGGAGAAGGGCTGATGACCCCAGGCTAGAGGGTTGTCTAGACTGTGAAAGGAATAACTGGAGTTTAAAGCTGAAAGCAAGTGCAGCTTGGCTTCAAGAATCTCTGCAATCTGCCGAAAACAACATTGAGGGAAAATTTGCTGCTCATATCGAATTTTGTTAGTACATTAAGCTTACGTTGCATTTTTTTATTTGCTAGGTAATCGGCTTTGATCTGTTTGCTATCCCCTATAATCACTTCAAATCTCTCTCTTGTAGTTAATAAACGTGTTTTGTTTTGTCTAAAGCCTGTGTGTGTGTGTGTGTGTGTGTGTGTGTGTGTGTGTGTGTGTGTGTGCAGGTCCCGCTCCACACTGAGGGAGGGAGCGAATTTCATGAGCTTATGCTGTAGAGCAGGGGTCAGCAATCTACGGCACGCATGCCACCTTTGGCACGCGAGCCGATTTTGCCTGGCATGCAGCTGCCAGCCGGGATCCCAGCCAGCTGAGTGAACGGAACCCCAGGCCGGCAGGAGGCTGAGCGGGGCCGGCGGCCAGGACCACAGACCAGCAGTAGGTGCACCCCCCGGCTACCCCCTCACCGCGCTCGGGTTCTGTGGCTCCCAGGAGTGGGAGCCGCCGGGGCGCAGGGCCCTGAGCCTGCTGCAGGAGGGGCAGCAGCGGTGGCTCCCACTGCCTGGAGCCGCAGAGCTGAACGTGGCAAGGGGGGAGCCGGGGGGTGCATGGGGACCACTGCCCATATGCATCCTCTGCAGGAGCCCCCGGGGGAGGCACCGGGCTGCAGCCAGCGCAGGCGCGCCCCCCGGCTCCCTCCTCACCACGCTCGGGTTCTGCGGCTCCCAGAAGTGTGAGCCACCGGCGCTGCTGCCTCTCCCATAGCTCCCCCACCCCGGCGCCTCAGCTCTCCACATAGAGTTTTGCCTCCACGTGGAGCCAGCGTCTCACCAGCATGGGCCTGGCAAGGGGAGTCCCGGGGGGCAGTCAGGGAGCAGGGGGAGGGATGGATGGGTCGGGAGTTCTGGGGGTCCTGTCAGGGGGTGGGGAGTGGTTGGATGGGGCGTGGGAGTCCCCAGGAGTCTGTCTGGGGGCGGGGATGTGGATAAGGGTTGGGTCAGTCAGGGGACAGGTAGGGGGTTGGGTCCTGGGGGGCAGTTAGGGTGGGGTCTCAGGAGGAGGCAGTCAGGGAACAAGGAGCAGGGAGGCTTAGGTAGGGGGTGGGGTTCTGGGGGGCAGTTAGGGGCAGGGGTCCCAGGAGGGGGCAGTCAGAGGACAAGGAGCGGGGGGGGTTGGGGGTTCTGACGGGGGCAGTCGGGGTGGGAAGTGGGAGGGTGTGGATGGGGGCAGGGCTCTCCCCTCTTTTTTGATTGTTGAAATATGGTAACCCTAGGTGAGGGGGGAGCCAGGGGGCGCATGGGGGCTGGTGCCCGCATACATCCACTGCAGCCTGCAGGAGCCCCCGGGGGGCACCGGGCCACAGCCTGGGCAGGAGGGGTGGGGGGGTGCAGCTGCTCCCCGCTAGCGGTGCCACTGCCACCTTTGCAGGGCTGCTGCCCCCTGCACCGCGCCGGCTCCTCCATGGCTGGGGCTCGCCGCCGCCGCAAGCGGGACGCTCTGGCTCTCCGGTGCCTCCGGACGGCGGCTCCTCCCTGCCGAGCTGCTGCAGCAGCCCAAGCCCGGCAAAGCCAGTGAGTGGACTCGGGGTGGGGGCTGCCGGGGTGGGGTGAGGAGGCCTCGCAGGGGGGCTGTGCACCCTCCAGGGGAGTTCAGGGGCAGGGAGGGGGGAACCTGGTCTAGGGAAAAGCCCCTGGGCATGGCTGGCCCCTGGGGTCTATAAAGGCTAGTTGGGATTTGCCCCTCAATGAACTGATGTGCGGGGGGGTGGGGTGGCACAAGGTGGAAGTTTTGCCTAGGGCGCAAAATATCCCTGCACCGACCCTGCCCCAGGGGGTGCGCGCACCCCAGGTTAAGACCCACTGCACTGAACTGATAAGATCTGCATTTTAATTTAATTTTAAATGAAGCTTCTTACACATTTGAAAAAATCGTGTTTACTTTGCATATGACAATAGTTTATAGACGTATAGAGAGAGACCTTCTAAAAACGCTGCCATGTAGGACCGGCCCGCGAACCCTTCAATGAGAGCGACTGCATGAAGACTCGGCACAGCGCTGCTGAAAGGTTGCCCACCCCTGCTGTAGAGTCCTCTGGGCAGCGGAGGACGGTACAAAGTTGTGCTCACCCTCTGGGGCGGGGGTGCACTTGAGTCCTGGGCAATTCCTTAGCTGAGCCCTCCCATGCAGAGCTGATCTCAGCATCTGTGTGTAGCTGCAGCTGGGTGCGTCCCTCCCTGTATGTGTGCTGGGAAAGTGAGTCTGAAGCCTGAGGCGGGGCTTGGCCGGCTTGCCTCAGCAATACAGTGTAAAGGGAGCCCAGGCTGGTGGGTCGGGTGGGCTCAGTGGTACCCCAGTTCCAAGTGGCCCCCTGGGGGGGGAGCCCATCACATATCCCACTCCCCGTTCTCCCTCTACCCCCCTGCCTTGCTCCTGGCAGTCCTGATTCCCATCACGCTCCTCCCTCCCCAGATCTCTGACTCATCCTCTCTTCTATCTTTCAGCCACTCTCCAGATTCTCCCCAGGCCAGTGCTCCCTGCAGGTAATGCCAACTCTTGTGCTCTCTGAGATGACTCATTTTGGGGTGGGGTTGTCTCTAGAGGAGAATTTGCCGGTGCTGGGGCTTGGAATCCCACGAGGTTGGGTCTGTGGGGATTTCCTGTTAGTCCCCCCTTGGACACACCAAGCTCCCACTTTGTCCAGCCCAGCACCAATGCCAGCCCCACCCCAGAGCGGCCCATAGGTGAGACAAGTTCTTGGGGTCTCAGCCCAGGGAGTCCAGAGGCTGGATGGGTACCCTGCTGCCCCCCAGTGGGGAGGGGAGGGTACATCAGTGGGTCACAATGTGTTTTTTGGGGGGTATCGTCCCTTGAAGTCTTGAAAGGCCAGTTTAGGAACATGCCTCATCATTGCAGAAGATTCTCCTCCCACCTGACCCTCATCCACCTCTTCTCCTGCCCCCACCCCCTAGTTCTGTGCCTGTATGCTCCAGGGGGGCAGGTCCTAATTCTTTGGCCTGGTCTGGTGGTAGCCCATGTCGGAGGGTTGGATGTGGGGCATCTGCGGGCTTTTCTCTTGGCTGCTGCTTCTGCCTTCCTTCCCAACCAATGCCAATGGAAGCTTTTCTTTCCCAGGTGCCCCTGCGGCCCCATCCCTGTCCCTGAACCCCCAGAAGCAGGAGTACCTCCCCGGAGACACTGTTGAAATCAAGTGCTCTGCTCCTCCTTCGGTGGATAGAGTTGAAGGATTCCAGTACTACAGCGATATCAGAAAGGCCATCTCAGCCCTAGCTTCATCCAGGAAAAGCCACACTTACAGCATAAACCTCGCAGGGCCTCAGGATGGGGGGTCATACCAGTGCGACTACTGGATAGGCCAAGCCGGTGCTTGGAACAGGTCCAGCAGGAGTGATGCTGTCCTCATCAGAGTAAAAGGTGAGCTCTGCACTGGCTCTACCATTCCTTAGGGTCAGAGGTGAACACTTCCAAGATGCATAAAGACATAAGCGGACAAAAGTATGGCAAGGAACCAACCAATGACACAGTCCCTCAACATGCCATTCAGTTCCCAACTACAGCTGCCCAACAGGGCTAATCCCCAGTGAATACAGCCACACAGTATGGCTGACCAGCTGTCAACAACATGGCCACCCAACATGGCTGCCCAGCTACCAACAACATGGCTGCCCCATTACAAACAACATGGCCACCCATCATGGCTGTCCAGCTGCCAACTATATGGCCCTCCAGTATGGTTTCCCCACTACTGACAACATGGCCATCCAATATTGGTCACCTACCACACTGGAATTCCGGGCCTGGACAAGAGCTCCTAGGCACTATGATAATTCAAATAAATAATTATTGCTACCCAACTGCTGACAACAACCTACAGCCACTAACACGGGCAGCCAACACAGCTGCAAAACTGATATCAAACATCTCAGCTTTCAGAAATATGGCTTCCAAACTACTGACTACCCCCGCCCCCGCCCCGCCCCCGGCCATGACTGCCAAAAATATAGTCTACCAACATGTCTGACCAACTGACAACACAATCTCCAGGCTTCCAGAAACATGACTCATTGACATGCTTACCCGAAAGCTAGGAACACCCTCAGCCACTGTACAAATACTGTGCCAAATTATGGAAATCAGGCTGCCAGCAATAGTCACCAAACATGCCCTTCACTTCCCACATAAGGGTAACCAAAATGGCTGCCAAACTATCAACAAAATGGCAACCCAATATGGCTATCCAACTACAAACAACATGGCCACACACTATGGTGATCCAACAGACACAGTCAACAACATGACATCCGAAATGCCTTCCCAACTAACAGGGTCACTGAACATGGCTGACAAAAAGCTAACAAAATGGCCGCCCCACTTGGCCGCTCAACATGGCTGCCCAATGGCCAGCAACATGAGACTCATCATGACTATCCAACAGCCAGCAATATAGCAATTCATCATGCCTACCCAACATGACTACTTGACTGTCAATAGCATGGAGATCCAGCATATGCCCCATACTCAGGACAACCTGATACATAAAGCACAGAAAAGGTTGTTACATGGAGGAGGGAGAAGAATTGTTCTTCTTAACCTCTGAGGATAGGACAAGAAGCAATGGGCTTAAATTGCAGCAAGGGCAGTTTAGGTTGGACGTTAGGAAAAAAACGTCCTAACTGTCAGGGTGGTTAAGCACTGCAATAAATTGCTAGGGAGGTTGTGGAATCTCCGTCATTGGAGATTTTTAATAGCAGGTTGGACAAACACCTGTCAGGGACAGTCTAGATAATACTTTGTCCTGCCATGAGTGCAGGGGACTGGACAAGATGACCTCTCGAGGTCCCTTCCAGTCCTATGAGTCTATGATATCTACGTTCCCAGAACCTGTTCCCCAACATGACAAACTAATGGCTAACAACACTCACCTTGCAGAATCTGGAGGAAGGAGTAAACCCCAGGCTCTCACTCGCAGCTACACAAAGGTCCTCATGTAGGGAGGCATGCGGTACCAGTTTGAATCTTACCACCGTTGAGTTTTGGGCAACATCTCTGCATTCCCACCATGTAAACCCCCCACCCCCAATTCATTCTTGTTGCCTCTCCTACCCTCAGACTTCCCTCCCTGGCCGGCGCTGAGTGTGGATCCTCCATCCGGAGCGGTGAGCGAAGGGCTCCCCCTGCTCATCACCTGCACGGCCCCCAGCAGTGCTGGCGAGCGGAGGTTTCACTTCTACAAGGAAGGAGCTGAGCTCGTCCCCGGGGATGTGGGGTCTGTGATCAGCACAAAAGAGACCAGGACTGGATCTATGATGCTCAGCATCCTACGAGCTGGTCTCAACAGCACCGGGCAATTCACCTGTGCGTACGAGGAGAACATGAGCGGGAGGTGGATTCTGTCCCCAAGGAGCTTGGCTGTGAATGTTACCGTGACAGGTGAAGTTGCCCCAGACTCACCAATCTAAGATATACTTAATGCTTCCTGCAGGGGGCAGAAGTCACAAATGTACACACACACACACACACACACACACACACACACACACACTGAGCAGGACTCATCCACTCCAACAAGGCTCAGCAGACACACACAAACATACACTGAGCCGGGCTCATCCCTTCCAGCAGGGGCCAGCAATCACACACACACACACACACACACACACACACACACACACTGAGCAGGACTCATCAGCTCCAGCAGGGCTCAGCAGACACACACAAACATACTCTGAGTAGGGCTCATCCCCTCCAGCAAGGGGGCAGCAGGGACACACACACACACAGAGACATTGTGCACATCCAGCAAGGGGGCAGCAGTGATGCGCGTGCGCGCACACACACACACACACACACACACACATATATTGTGCTGGTCTCATTCCCTCCAGCAGGGGGCAGCATAGACACACACTCCTGCCAGTGTAATATTTCTTAGCAATTTGTTCCTTTTTGCAGCCCACAGCTATTACTGGGTCCGGGACCTCGCTGTGGGTGGGTCCTTCTTCACCATCAATGGCTTCATCTTCCTCATCTCCCACCTCTGCATGAAGGGCAAAGGTAATTGCACATTTCCCTCCCCCCTCCCTGCTTTTGCAGGACCTTGGAGTAGCTTAAACAGATGGACCCTGAAATTTCTCCTCCTGAGTCTTACCTGGCAAAGCAGCTGCTGCTGCAGGCAACACTGACCCAAGTATCTGTCCACCATCTACACCGTTATATCTCCTCTTCTGACCCCTGAGCTCCACCTCCTGAAATGCAGCCACCTCTGGGGAGGGGCACCTGGGGAACCGCCACCCAGTAACATTGCCTAGGAATTCCCAAGGCTGAAAGGCAGCCGCTTCTCGGGTGGGATGTGGCAGCAGCTGGTGGGCAGCCGCAGCGTAATGCCACAAAGGGATCGCTCCTCCAGATGCAGCCATCTCTGGGGTGGCCTGCGGCAGCTGGACGCAGATGGTAGAGCACTGCAGGCCAGAGAGAAATGTGAATGCAGACTCCCAGGTAAGCTGCAGCAGCTCCACATCTCATCCACAGCTCCAGCATGATCACTGAGGGGACAGCACCCCCTGAAGGGTCACGCATCCCTCTAGCTGCAGCACAGCGCCCCCTAGTGCTACACAGGGGCATTGGCGATAGCACTGATAATGAGGGCAGAGCACCCCCTACAGAGCCCCTTCCCTGCTCCCCACAACACAGCGCCCACTATTGAGATGCCTGCCCTGCTCCCTGCAGAACAGCACCCCCTACTGTGACCCCACAGTCACCCCCTACTGGCTTCCTCACTTTCCTTGCTCCAAAAAGATACCCCCTCAAAACATGCCCTAAGCCTTTCTTTCTTTCTTTCTTTCTTTGTGATCTGAGCATTGCCATGTGCTTTTCTCATTCTCAGGTTCCAAGGAGGAGCACACAAGCAGCTCAGATCCAGTTCAATCAGATTATTACTCTGTCCCGGTTCAGCTGGTCACTGGTCAGTCTGGTCATTCTGTGACAGCCAAGGCAAACCACATCTCCAGCTCTATGCCCCAGTCCCGTGGGAATGAGTACATGGAAGAGATCTGAAGGCTCAGATACTGACTGTGAATATTCCTCCCCTGCTCACAGATGGCTGGCCAGCTCCACAGCTCAACTGGGTTTAAGGGAGAATGTTCTGCTCCTGAAATACTACGGACAAACTCTGTGTCACTTTCTCTGCTACAAAACTGGGAGAAACCAGATGGGTGTGTTTTGAAGAAAGAAAGAAAGAAAGAAAGAAAGAAAGAAAGAAAGAAAGAAAGAAAGAAATTATATTCTCATTTCTCCTCAGATCTTCCTTCTCTATGTATATTCAAAGCTGTATGAATCCCTGTAAATTTCCCCATCTCCAGCTTTTAATTAAACCTTTTTTTAGCCCCTTCTGGTCTCTGACTCTTGTTTCCTTCACTGTGGTTATTTTGTCCCCCACACGGTGTGTTTCATAGGCTCTGCACTGCTGAAACAGAAGGGTGATTCTCCTTCAGACCACAGACTGCAACACTTTCCCCTGTTGAGTGGGCCTTAGGCCAGCAGTTTCCACCAATTGCTGAGCCACCCAGTAGAGCAGAAAACAGTGACCTAGCCCTGAAGTTAGAGGGTGAGAGAGAGAGGCAGCCCATGAGGGGTAGGGGCCGGTCACTGCAGCAGGCCTGCTACAGTCCCCATCATTTCAGTGATATTCAGGGTCCCAATCCTGCCCCTGAATGTGACACTGAACTCTCTTTCACCCCCCCCCCATCTCCTCATCCATGTCATTCATTCATTCACCCCCCCTCCTCTGTCTCCCATATGTGCCCGGCTGGGACATACATGGGGAGCTGACACTGTCAGGGCCTGTCTGGTGCATCCCTGGCTTGGGGAGGGGAGTGGGGTCTAGTGGTTAGGATGGAGACGCTGGGAGCCAGGACTCCGGGGTTCTGTTTGATGTTCTCCTCTCTCTGGAGTTCTCCCATCTCTCTCTCTCTCTTAAGCCGCCCCATCCTCCCTTCGTTCCCAGCCCCGAATTCCCATCCTCTCCCTTCCCTTCTCTTACAGGCTCCCTGAAGAGTCTCCCTGGGCCGGTGTCCCCTGCACATCATGCCGACTTCTCGCCTTGCTGAGATGCCTCATTTGGGGTGAGGCTGGCTGGGGCGGGGGACCCGCTGCTGCTCCCACAGTGGGGCTTGAGGGCCCAGCAATGGGGTGTCTGTTAGAGGGTTTTCCCTTCCCCCTCCCACTTCCCTGGTTCTTGGCACGCAGACAGCAAGCAGCAAAGTCCCAAGCGCAGACACTGCGATGTTTATTGGGGTTAGTTTCCAAGCAAGCCTATTCCGAAGCCCTTCCCACCAGCCGGGCTGATCTCTATATGCGGATAGAGTCTGTTCCCCAGTGTTCCCTTCCCAGCTGTGATGTCGCAGAGAGTTTACCTGACGTCCCCACCAGGGCCGGCTCCAGGCACCAGATGACCAAGCACATGCTTGGGGCGGCACCTTGGGGCAGGGCAGCGCTCGGGTTTTTGGGGGGTTTTTTTGGTTCCTCAAGGCAGCGGTGGAGGGTTTTTTTGTTTCTGCGGCCCGGTGCTCAGGGGGGTGGGGCTTTGGGCGGGGCGGTGCTTGGGCCGCGGGGGACCCTCGGGGGGTGGGGCTTCGGGGGGCGAGGGCTTGGCACGGCGCTGGGGAGGCAGGGGGATTGGTGCGACGCAGCACTCTGAGGGGGCGGGGCTTCGGGCGGCGTGACGCTCAGGGTGGGGCTTCGGCAGCAAGGCACTCACAGGGGGGGTAGGGCAAGACGGCGCTCTTCTTTTTTGCTTGGGGCGGCACAAAAGTTAGAGCCAACCCTGGTCCCCACTCCCAGCTCTGACACCACAGAGCATTTACCCCACATCTCCTTCCCAGCTCTGACACCACAGAGCATTTACCCCACATCCCCCTTCCTGGCTCCAACGCCGCAAAGCGTTTACCCCAAGCCTCCCTTCCCGGTTCCGATGCTGCAGAGCGTTTACCCCATGTCCCTCTATCCAGCTCTGACACCGCAGAGCGTTTACCCCGTGTCAAGGTTCCTCCCCCACTCTGAACTTTAGGGTAGAGATGTGGGGACCTGCATGGACACTTCTAAGCTTAATTACTAGCTTAGATCTGGTAACACTGCCACCATCCAGAAATTTCAGTGTCTGGATCACTTTCTGTCCCCGCAAAACCTTCCCCTCCCTGGGCAGCCTTGAGAGGCTTTTTCAGCAAGTTCCTGGTGAACACTGACCCAACCCCTTGGATCTTAATACAAGGAGAATTTAACCATCCCCCCTCATTTCCCCCACCAATTCCTGGTGAGTCCAGATCCAATCCCCTTGGATCTTAACACAAGGAAAAAATCAATCAGGTTCTTAAAAAGAAAGCTTTTAATTAAAGAAAGAAAGGTAAAAATTATCTCTGTAAAATCAGGATGGAAAGTACTTTACAGGGTAATCAGATTCATATAGCCCAGAGGAACCCCCTCTAGCCTTAGGTTCAAAGTTACAGCAAACAGAGGTAAAATCCTCTCAGCAAAAAGGAACATTTACAAGTTGAGAAAACAAAAATAAGACTAACACGCCTTGCCTGGCTATTACTTACAAGTTTGAAACATGAGAGACTGATTCAGAAAGATTTGGAGAGCCTGGATTGATGGCTGGTCCCTCTTAGTCCCAAGAGCGAACAACCCCCAAACAAAGAGCACAAACAAAAGACTTCCCTCCACCAAGATCTGAAAGTATCTTGTCCCCTTATTGGTCCTCTAGTCAGGTGTCAGCCAGGTTTACTGAGCTCCTTAACCCTTTACAGGTAAAAGAGACATTAACCCTACATGATTCCAATTTCCCTTCCCCCACTTCCTGTTTGAGCCCAGTTTATATAGTAATAGTCTCAGCTAGACCGTAACCCATCATTGTACTGAAATGTAACTAACCAATCCTAACATATTGTGAGATAATTCTCTAACCCATTATATCCCCCTACCCTAATTAACTTACACCCAGCGAAATTAATTACACAGCAGACAGAAACAATTAGGGACCCAGACAGATTAACAATAGAAAAGTGGGGGCCATAAAGATCAAACATAGAGAAATGAGGGTTTCACAACCACAACCGCTGGTAAGTGATTTCTTGCCAGACCGGATGCTGTCAAACTAAGTTCTCTTTAACCATCTTAAGATGTTTATCTGGTGGTGATGGGCCCTATCAGGACAGGATCGTCTTCCTAACAGCCCAATCCCACCGTATTTCAGTGTGACTGGTTTGGGATGGGAGGATGTCACCGTTCGCTTCCCAACTTATGGCTGCCCCTGCTGCTTAGCCAAAGGCCTTAGCCTAAGAACCAGGCCTCAGACTGTCCTAGTGAGCGAAGGCCCAGACACAGGCAGACTGTGATTTTAATTCTTAGTTCTTTGTAACTAGTTAAGTGATAAAAATACACCTAAGTTCTTAAAGTACAGGCCTTCGCAGGCAGCCCTGCAGATCTATATCCTAATACTCCCCCCCTTCCTTTTTTCTTTTGGGCTCCTCCTGCTCAGGTATCCCTGGAAAAGCATAGGACATATGGCGACACATTTCCTGACACGGCCAGGCACCAAGGTGGAATGTGTCAATGCTCTATCTTTCCCACTGCCCCTTGTGCAGTACAATGCCCTGCCCCGTCTCTCGTACAGTCATACCACACCTATTCCAATTAGTGCTCCAGACTTCCCATTACAGTGGGCCCCAGAAGGCTGGGTCCGGGTTGTCTAGTGCACTGGGCGGGAGGGCTTACTACATTGGGTATAGGTTATAATTAGTGGCCGTTCTTTAGAGGGTTGTGCCCCTCTTGACTGTTTTCATCTACAATATAACACAAGTATACTTATGTAAGCAGAGTCAGGAGGAACTCTATACTGACATCTGGTGGTGAATTATGGCAAGTATGGAAAAGAATTTCAGGGGCTGATCGTGTTTGCATAGGCACACCCACACCGCCTAGCATAGCCCACGACAGCCTGGGATGGTTGCTTTGGCAGCTGTGGGATCCCCAGTTTCTTTGTTGTTGGGGTGGGAGGAGTGGAGTGTTGTCACCCTGATTGTGTGGATGAGGACCTGTGAAACTGCTTTGTGACAGGGAGTCTCACCATCAATTGAGTGACACTCGCTAGACAAGGGAGTGAGCTCCTTATGTGAGCCAGGAGCACTAATTGTACCTTCTTCACTCTCTGCTGTTGAATACCAGAGCTGATTTTTGATTCTCTTAAGAATCTAAGTTACGGGTTACTGAGCTGAACTCACTAAGAGCTGAAATCACTAAAAAGCTGTGCTAACTAGTGGGGGAGCCTGAAGATATATTGTAGAACAGAGCAGCTGGTGAAGCAGAGCAGATTGTGGGACAGTGGGAGTGCTCGCGGAGCTGAGCAGTTTGTGGGGACGGCTGGAGCAGATCACAGGACAGCTGGTGGAGCAGAGCAGCTGGCAAAGCGGAGCAGTTTGTGGGATGGTTGGAGCAGCCCACAGAGCGAGTGGAGCCAAGCAGTTTGTGGGGATGGCTGGAGCAGATCACAGGACAGCTGGTGGAGCAGAGCAGCTGGCAAAGTGGAGCAGTTTGTGGGATGGTTGGAGCGGCCCATGGAGAGAGCGGAGCCAAGCAGTTTGCGGGGGCGGCTGGAGTGGATCACGGGACAGCTGGTGGAGCAGAGCAGCTGGCAGAGCAAAGTGGAGCTGAGCAGTTCGTAGGGAAGGTGGGAGCAGAATCCCACGGAGAGGCAGGGCAGTCGGCCCCGGACCACATAAGGAACCCCTTTCTACCCAGGCTGGCAGAGGGAAAACCCCTGCAGAGAGACTCTTCAACTCTGGAGCTGCAACTGACACAGGACAGAGACTTTTGGGTTGTGGGACTTTTGGGACTGTGGGTGATTTTGGGGTTGCTGGACTCAAGAGCCCAGGGAAAAGGACACTGCCTAGTTGAGGTGTTTTCCCAATTTAATGCTATGCTGTTTATCTCATGTTATTAAACTTTTTCTGCTACACCAAGATTCTGTGCTTGCGAGCGGGGAAATATTGCCTCTTTGATTTTCCCAGGTCACTGGGTGGGGGCTCGAGCTGGTTTCCATTATGTTGTA
This sequence comes from Mauremys reevesii, assembly GCF_016161935.1. NCBI lineage: Eukaryota > Metazoa > Chordata > Testudines > Geoemydidae > Mauremys > Mauremys reevesii. The sequence continues at coordinate 6,176,337 of NC_052635.1, forward strand.
GGGAAGGGACCTCTATGTACTGAACCCAGCCCTTGCTGCTGTCAATTCGGCCTGGCAGAAGGGTTACACTTAACAGTACACCAGCCGCTATGAAGTGGAAAGTGTCTCTTTTAAAACAATCTCTGAGGCCTGGTCTACACTACGAGTTTAGGTCCAATTTAGCAGCGTTAAATTGAATTAACCCTGCACCCCTCCACACACTTTTGTCGATATGATAATCCACAGCAACACCGAGAGTCCTGACCACTGTAGTACAGTTCAACATCCTGGCCACCACCAAAACACCACTTCTACTCCTTTGACAGGGTTAAAATTTGAACACCATTTTGCAGACCCCCACCGCACCACATGGCTGGTTTCAGGGACGATCCCTGCTAGCCAAATGCGAACAGCCCAGCGCCAATCCCTCCCCCCACCGCTTGGCTAACTGCACCCCAAGTCCTCAGGGCAAATTAATCATTAAAAAATGCTTGCTTTTCAACCATGTTTTATATTTACAAAGGTACACTCACCAGAGGTCCCTTCTCTGGCTTCATGGTCCAGGATACCGCCTTGGGAGGGATGGGAGGGTATTTCAGTCAGGGTGAGAAAAAGATCCTGGCTGTTGGGGAGAACAGTGTGCTGTGTGCTCTCCTCAACCTCCTCCTCCTCCTCATCTTCCCCATCCACAAAATCCTCAGGCATGGCGACTGAGAGTACCCCATCATCAGAGTCCACGGATGGGGTGGGTAGTGAAGGAGTGGCTCTAGGATTTGCACCGCCCCAAGCACGGCAGCACGCCGTGGGGGGCGCTCTGGCGGTCGCCGGTCCCGCGGCTCCCGTGGACCTCCTGCAGACATGCCTGCGGATGCTCCACCGGAGCCGCGGGACCAGCGGACCCTCCGCAGGCACGTCTGCGGGAAGTCCACCGGAGCCACCTGCCGCCCTCCTGCGGGATGCCGCCCCAAGCGCGTGCTTGGCGCGCTGGGGTCTAGAGCCAGCCCTGGGGTAGTGGTGGCGGCCCTCCCTAGAATTGCCTGCAGCTCAGCATAGAAGTGGCATGTCTGCGGCTCTGTCCCGGAGCGTTCGTTTGATTCTTTAGCTTTCTGTTACACTTGTCTCAGCTCCTTATGTTTCACGCGGCATGGTGTTGAGTCGCTGTTGTGGCCTCTGTCCATCATGGCCTTGGAGATTTTTTCAAATGTTTTGGCATTCCGTCTTTTGGAACGGAGTTCTGATAGCACAGATTCATCTCCCCACACAGCGATCAGATCCAATACCTCCCGTACAGTCCATGCTGGAGCCCTTTTTCGATTCTGGGACTGCATGGTCACCTGTGCTGATCAGCTCTCCACGCTGGGCAAACAGGAAATGAAATTCAAAAGTTTGCAGGGCTTTTCCTGTCTACTTGGCCAGTGCATCCGAGTTCAGATTGCTGTCCAGAGTGGTCACAATGGTGCACTGTGGGATAGCTCCTGAAGGGCAATACCGTCAAATTGCATCCACACTAACCCTAATTCAAACCAGCAATGTCAATTTCAGTGATCATAGATTACTAAGGTTGGAAGGGACCTCAGGAGATCATCTAGTCCAACTGCCTGCTCAAAGCAGGGCCAATCCCCAAATGGCCCCCCTCAAGGACTGAACTCACAAGCCTGGGTTTAGCCGGCTAATGCTCAAACCACTGAGCTACTCCCCTCGTCGGGGAGGAGTACAGAAATCGATTTTAAGAGCCCTTTATGTCGACAAAAGTGGCTTCGTTGTGTGGAGGGGTGCAGGGTTAATTCAATTTAATGCTGCTAAATTGGACCTAAACTCGTAGTGTAGACCAGGCCTCAGAGATTGTTTTAAAAGAGACACATTCCACTTCCACCAGAGTTCTGATTACTTTCCACTTTCATCTCCTGCTCTAAAACATACACAGATCTGAAAAAGAAAACACAACCTATTGTGGCTCCTTTCGGAGCCCTAATAGGATTTTAATTAAGTAGCGTGTTTTGTTTGCATTGCTTTTACCCCTTCTGCGATACACACTGCACATGTTCTGGGAAAATGCACACACCCTCCACAGTACAACTCTACAACATTCTATTAGCCACATCAACTTTCACACAAGGTGTAACTGACTCCCCTGCGCCCAGAGTTCTCATGCACCCCCACCAAAGCGACAGTCCGATCACCCAGAGCCACCCCAAGGTTCCCCTTTTCCTTCTCTTTTCCTGTGCACACACAAAAAGATCCAGAATGTGTCCCCCATCCCCTGGCCCTTGCCGCCTCCCACCACAGCCACCACTTTTGTCTTTATTTAAAAACATATTAAACTTTATAAAGCATCGAGGTACTTTAAGGGTTAAATGCTAAATACCAAAGCCAAACAACACTAGTTACCTATGTCTGGTAAAAAGTGTCCATCGGGTTTGCAACTTTGAATGAAAGATTCAAATGGCTTTTTAGTGGTATTATTTAAAAACCAAACCAAACCAATTCATCTTAAACCTACAAAAAAAGAGTTTTACAAACCAGGAGTGTTGATTTAGGTCCTTAAAACCTGACATATTTACACACACACACACAGATACATACATATTCTTTTTCTTAACATTCCTTGCACGGCTATTATTCATTTTTACACCGCTGTACCCCGATTACACTCCCATCTTATGTAATCAGAGACAGTCACGTTCAGTTCCAACAGAAACCCCTGACACTCCTTTAGTGATTTTGATTAACTCGTCCAATAGTCAAATAATATAGACCAGAGTATCTGGCTGCCTGCAGCAACCCTTTACAGACCATTTCTTTTGGGAAAAGGACCCATTTTCCTTCAGAATAGCTGCAAAGGCTTCCGGGGACAAAAACACAGTGGTGGTGGTGGTAGCCACTTTACGTGACCCCCTTGTATATGTAACCCTTCTGCCAGGCCGAGCTGGCAGCAGCAAGGGCCGGGTTCAGTACATAGGGGTTCCCTGTCAACAATACAATGCAAAACCGGCTTGAGCCCCCACCCAGTGACCTGGGAATATTACACACACCTCCTTGGGTGCCTCAACGAGGCCATACTTCCCCTCTCGCAAGCACAGAGTCTCAGTGTAGCAAAAAATCTTTAAAAACAGAAGGTAATCAACTCAGCATTAAATTGGGAAAACACCACAACCAGGGTTCATAAACACAAACCATGAACTAGAAGACCCACCCCCAAGCAGATTGGGCCGTGTCCTTTCCCTTTGGTTCTTGAGTCCAGCAACCCAAAAGTCACCTCTCCCACAGTTTCTGACCCTGGTCAGTACAGCCTCCTCCCCCCGAGTTCAGAAGTCCATCTGCAGAGTTTACCTCCCAGCCTGGGTCGAAGAGGGGAGGTATGGGGGCACCATACATGCTCCACTGCTTGGGTCAACAGCCAATTGCCACACCTCTCTGGGTGGTTCTGCAGTAGTCTTCACCACCACTCATCCTGCCAATCCACACCCCCAACTTAACACAGCTCTCAGCAACTTCAGCTCTTCAGTGATTTCAGCTGTTGCTAGGGGAGCCTCAATATTGCTGCACTTAGAACCACTGGCCCAAAATCAATGTAATACTTAGACCTAGATATCAGTGATCTCAGCTCTAGAACATATAATAAGACACCTAATGAAGTCAAAATTAAGTCTTTTATTACACCATGAAACAAAGAAAAAGCAGCATGGTACACAAACCCCTACATGTACCAACCATCTCAACACACTGCGTTTTGGAACCCATGTCCCTTGCTCGGCGGGTGCTACTTGTTGAGGGCGAGACCCTCTGTCATAAAATGCCAAGTACAGTTCTACTGTCCTTGATTCACATAACCAGGATAACAACATTTTATTACTCCTGCCCCAATAACAAAGAACTGGGGATCCCACAGCAGCCAAAGTGACCATTTGGGCAAATAGTCCATCCTGCTAGGCGGGGTGGATGTCCCCATGCAAACGAGATCAGCCCCTGAAGTTCCTTCCCACAGCTCACCACCAGATGTCAGGGCAGAGCTCATCCTGACTCTGCTTACATATCATTTAACTACCAAGCTTTCACCCAATGGGACTGCACAGAGTTGCACATATAGTTACATTTACATAACTGGATTTTATCATCAAACCAAAAACTTCCTTTTTCTACCACCACAACTGTGACTCTGTAACATCTTCACAGCTGCTACCTTTTAACATTTCCACAACTCCCAACCATTTACTTCCCTCCAAATTCCACCCACACTCTGTAGTATTAATTTCTGCAAACAATTGCCTTTTACCCTGGGCTGCCTTTATCTCGGGATTGTTCAGAAGTGCAGTAAAAAACTTTTATCTCCATGGTGTCCCCTGGATCTTTTACTCTAACAATTTCGACAGAATCCAGCAGGCTATCCTCATACTTTTTCCAAAAAGCACAAACATTTCACATGAATATCTATAGGACCCTCCATTAAAACTTCAGAAAAACCAAAAGTGTGAGAGAGGAAGGTGGGGTGGAAAGCAACCTATTAACCCTGTGAAGTTATTTTAAAGTACAGGCTAACAGCAGCAAATTAAGCAAACTGAGGCGGAGGAGGAGAGGAAAAGGATCTAGTTAGCTCTGAGCACAGGGTAGGGATCCCTAACTTTAAAAGTTGGGATCCCTTCCCCACGGGTTTGTATCCTGGTTCTGGGAGAAGAGTGGAGGTTGTTACCCGCTCCTGCAAACCCTGCCATTTTTCATTTCAAAACTTTTTTTTTCTCCACTCCCCTAGGACCAAGTCCCAGCTCCTGTCTCTTAGGGTTTGGAGTCAAAAGCAGAGTTAACAGACCAGCTTGTTGTGCCAAATCATCTTTAACCACCCCTAACTCTAATTTACAATCCTCCAGTAGCCTTCGCTGGAGTAGCACCAGACCTGAAAGATTACTGGCAGCTTCCCATAATGCTGCCTTGACTCCAAACCTCTTACAAGCAGATTTAAGTGCCTCCTTTCCCTGGAAGGCATCCTGTCCCCCTGGGCACAGACCTCCTTCCGCCACCCATTTACCAAGGAGGGTGGGCTCCTCAGCCAGCCCCCGTCCCTCTGGGTCCCCTAACACTGATCCCATTTCCTTCTTACTCTCATCCCAGGTTGACACTCGCACCTGAAATGGGCCCTGATTCTTCCGTATCCACTTATCCAAAAAGACTATTCCCCAGCTCGCCAGGACCTGCAACTACCATCATGAGAGACTTCCATAATCCCCGCCAAGCAGCTCCGGGGAGGGGAATTTACCAGGCTGCTACTCACCTGTCCAGCATGATGCACCAAGATGTTAGAAGGTTTTCCCTTCACCCTCTCCCTTCTCTGGGTCTTGTCACGCAGACATCAAGCAGAAGTCCCAAGCATAGACACATAGACACATAGCTCCCCCGGGCAAGCCTACCCTGAAGTCCCACAGCCGGGCTTATCTCTATACGCGGATAGAGTCTGTTCCCAGTGTTCCTTCCCAGCTCTGCACTGGGAGCGTTTACCCAGTCCCTCTATCCAGCTCTGGGGTGAAGTGTTTACAGCTGGTAACATCCTTCCCAGCAAATTCCCAGTGAATATCAAGAAAGAGATTGGGAAAGGAATCTTGAGAACCAGACAGATTAACAATAGAAAAGTGGGGGCCATAAAGATAAAACAGAGAGAAATGAGGGTTTCACAACCACAACCGCTGGTAAGTGATTTCTTGCCAGACCGGATGCTGTCAAACTAAGTTCTCTTTAACCATCTTAAAATGTTTCTTTATCTGGTGGTGAAGGGCCCTATCAGGACAGGATCGTCTTCCTAACAGCCCAATCCCACCGTATTTCAGTGTGGCTGGTTTGGGATGGGAGGATGTGACCGTTTGCTTCCCAGCTTATGGCTGCCCCTGGTGCTTAGCCAAAGGCCTTAGCCTAAGAACCAGGCCCCAGACTATCCGAGGGAGAGGAGGCCCAGACACAGGCGGACTGTGATTTTGATTCTTTGTTTTTATACCCCTGTGACTACCTAAGTGATGAAAATACACCTAAGTTCTTAAAGTCCAGGCCTTCGCAGGCAGGGCTGAATATTTATATTCTAACAGTGTCAATGGGGAATTCCCATCACTCCCGCTTGGAGGGATCAAACTCCCTCGTCCAAAGAAGACCCTCTGTTGGACAACCAAGGTGCTCGTGGATAGAGGTCAAGAATGTGGGGGAGACTCATAGAACTGGAAGGGACCTCAAGAGGTCATCTAGTCCAGTCCCCTGCACTCAAGGCAGGACTCCAGGCCGAGCTGGCCGTGGCCAGCTGCTACATCTGTACTACAAGGCGATGCAGCCGGGGGGACATCCCCTCCAGGGTCAGTGCCTCTGTCCAGGTACTGGTGCTGGATGAGTGGCTGTCAGTTCGTCCTCCTCCTTGATATTGGCTGGGGGGGAGCTGTGTGGCAGGGAGCCCTCCCCTGGCAGTTGGCGCTGACCCCAATGCCCCAGCATGGTGCTAGGGGGTGTTGTCACAGTCTCTGAGCCCCCCGTCTCCATGATCTGATCAGGGAACGTCTCCATAGGATTCCAGCCATCTGCAGGGCCCTCCGTCTCTTTGTCCGTCACCGCTCTCTGCCCCTCCCCATCCTGGTGCAGTCTAATCACGCCGTTTATCGCCTCCTAGTGGCTTCACATGGAACCCATCCAGCAACCCGGGAACACACACACACCAAGTATTGATACAGAGGTCTATGAACACTCTTGCAGGCCCATAGTGCGTCAAACATCTCAACAGAAGAATCAATTACATTTTCCTGCTTCCAATGTCCGGCTCAGCAGAATGCAGGCGACGTTTACAAAGTGGGTATCTTGGATTCAAAGATACGCCCGCCTGCCTCACGTCTGTCACGCCGTCCCCTGGGACAGTTAACAGCCCTGCAGTGACTCACATCCCACAGCCCTGAAATGCAGCTGCCTCTGGGGATGGGGCGTTCTGGAGAGGGTGGCCACATGCCAGGCGCCCCCTTGTGGGAAGAGGTGTTTCTGCAGGGCCCTCCCTCTCTCCTCTCGTTTCTCACCATCCCTGCCCTCAGGCTGGGTCGGTAGCCCGACGTAATTCCAAGTAGTGTCCCAAATGCAAGCCCCGGTAGGTCATACCCATCTCCAGTGCACTGGCGCCCACAGAGATCTTATTCTGCTCAGCAGACACCTTTTCTATGGGCACCACCCGATCCCTCTGAGGTGTGGATCTTGTATTCAGGGCTGACTTTGTCCCAGGTTCTCCAGCTCCCCCGGGCAAGCCACCCTGGTACAGGCATGGCAGCTGCTTAATAGACACGCAGCAGCACAGCATGGGGATCGGTCACCCAGTGCCGAAATGCAGTCACCTCTGGGGTGAAGCGTAACAGCTGGTAACATCCGTCATCATGACGACAGAAAGAGATTGGGAAAGGAATCTTGTGTCCTTCAGAGGCGCATGGGGAAGCGGCATTCGCTGTAGAAGAACGGTGCTGGTGGGGCTGGAGTTCAGCGTGGAAAATGGGATTGACAGGCCAATAAAACCAGGCACCGTGGGTAATTTGAGTAACAATGGACTCAGCATGGACTCTGGGGGGAAGCGCCTCCTGCTGAGCCCCACAGCTCGGCGCCCCCTATGGCCACAGTGGGGTCAGTACCAACTCTGAAGGAGGAGACCCTCCCCTGCTGCCTGCAGCACAGTACCCCCCAATGCAATGCTGGGGCCTTAGGGTCAATGCTGGCCATGGGGAGAGAGCGCCCCCTCCTGAGCATGCCATGCATCACAGCGCAGCCTCTCCCCAGCTCTGGCAGGACAGTGGGGACTAGGGGATTAGAGCAGTGGGGGCTGGGAGCTAGGACTCCTGTGAAAACCAGGAGCGCCAGTGCCAGAGCCAGAGCACCCATGGAGTTGGCACATGTGATGGCAGGGGAGTGGGGACTAGTCTGTTAGAGCTGGGGGCTGGGCACCAGGACTCCTGGGTTCCATCCCCAGATCTGAGAGGGGAGTGGGGACTAGACTTCCCTCCCTGGCCAGCGCTGAGTGTGGATCCTCCGTCCAGAGTGGTGAGCGAAGGGCTCCCCCTGCTCATCACCTGCACGGCCCCCAGCAGTGCTGGCGAGCGGAGGTTTCACTTTTACAAGGGAGGAGCTGAGCTCGTCCCCGGGGACGTGGGGTCTGAGGTCAGCACCGCAGAGGCCAGGACTGGATCTATGATGCTCAGCATCCCGCAAGCTGGTCCCAACAGCGCCGGGGAATTCACCCCGTACGAGGAGACCATGAGCGGGAGGTGGAGCTTGGCTATGAATGTTACCGTGACAGGTGAAGTTGCCCCAGACTCACCAGTCTAAGATATACTTAATGCTTCCTGCAGGAGGCAGAAGTCACAAATGTACACACACACACACACACACAGAGCAGGGCTCATCCCTTCCAGCAGGGGCCAGAACACACACACACACACACACACACACACACACACACACACAGCAGGGCTCATCCCTTCCAGCAGGGGCCAGAACACACACACACACACACACACACACACACACACACACACACACTGAGCAGGGCTCATCCCTTCCAGCAGGGGCCAGCACACACACACACATACACAGCAGCTCTCATCCCTCCAGCAGTGGGCAGCAATCTCTCCCTCTGTCTCTCTCTCCCTCTTAAAAACACACACACACTCTGAGCAGGGGTCATCCCTTCCAGCAGGGGGCAGTAGCTGGACACACACACGTGCACACACACAGCAGAGCTCATTCACTGCAGAAGGGGGTCAGCAGGAATACACACATGCATGCGTGTGCACACACACACACACACACACATTGTGCACATCCCCTACAGGAGGGGGCAGCACTGATGCACACACACACACACACACACACACACACATATGTATTGTGCTGGTCTCATTCCCTCCAGCAGGGGGCAGCAGGGACACACACTCCTGCCAGTGTAATATTTCTTAGCAATTTCCTCCTTTTTGCAGCCCACAGCTATTACTGGGTCCGGGACCTCGCTGTGGGTGGGTCCTTCTTCACCATCAATGGCCTCATCTACCTCATCTCCCACCTCTGCAGGGTCTCCCTGATTACAGGTAATACGCCTCTATCCCGATATAACACGAATTTGGCTATAACGCAGTAAAGCAGCGCTCCGGGGGGCGGCGCTGTGCACGCCGGCAGAGCAAAGCAAGTTCGGTATAACGTGGTTTCACCTATAACGCAGTAAGATTTTTTGGCTCCCGAGGGGTAGAGGTGTCTCTCATATTGCCCCACCCCTGCCCCACCTCTTCCCGCCCCCTTTACCGGGTGTGCCGCTTCCTTGCTCCTCTCCTTACCCCCCAGCCTCCTGCATGCCACGGAACAGCTGATGATAGCAGTTGGGAGGCGCGGGAAGGGAGAGGGAGGCGCCGATCTGCGAGGCTTGCTGGCGGGTGGGAGGCGCTTAGGGAGTTGAGGGGGAGCTGTAGGGGGGGCTGCCAGTGGGTGCTCAGCACCCACCATTTTTTCCCCATGGGTGCTCCAGCCCCAGAGCAACCATGGAGTCGGCGCCTATGCTGGCAGTGGAGTGGGGACTAGTGAGTTAGAGCTGGGGGGCTGGGCACCAGGATTCCTGGGTTCCATCCCCAGATCTGGGAGGGAGGTGGGGATTAGTGGGTTAGAGCAGGGGAGGGTGGAAGCCAGGACTCCTGGCTTCTAGTCCCCTCGCTGGGCAGGTCACTGGCCATGGCTATGCCTCAGTTTCCCCTCTGCAGGCTTGTGGTGTTGTCATTTCACATGGGCAAAAGTCTCGGCCACCCTCCCATAATGGCAGAGTCCAGGGATGGGTAAACACTGTTCTTATTATCCTGCAAACCCCTTGTTCGGCACGACTAGCTCATCACTTTAGTGGTATCGGCACCATCTTGCTGCCAGTGCACTGATGTTATCTACGGCTTCCTCTCTGCTTGTTGGCGTAGCGGTTTCACTCATTTCCCCCAACCTGTTTTCCGTCATCGCTGATGACACTTTCCCCCCCATGGTGCGGTGACCCAAAAACCTCGTGATGCCAGCTGACAGAGGGATCCCCTGGGTTCACCAAAGAACCTCACGTAAGTTATCTAGTGAAGGCCTGTGCCGCATTGGTCATTGTAACCATTGTGACACACGTGTATGGAAAACATGGAGAGAGTTATGTAGCTATGCTGAATATGATGTTCTCTGGGTCACTCAAAAGTAATCCGCATGTTCAGTGGCCAGCACATCCCTCGGCCCGCGCCGCTTCCAGCAGCTCCCATTGGCCCGGAGCAGTGATCTGCGGCCAGAGGGAGCTGCGATCGGCCGGACCTGCGGACCTGGCAGGTAAACAAACCGTCCCGGCCCGCCAGGGGTTTTCCCTACACAAGCGGAGACCCCTGTTTGAGAAACCCTGATCTATCCCAACAGGGCACTGTGTTATGCTATGTTACTAATAAAGCCAAAAGCCATTATTGGCTAGTGCATGCCATTGTTGCTGTTTTAATAATGTTGTGCATGTTGTATTGCTGCTAATGTAAAAAACCAATGGTGACCCTGGCCACCGGATCGGAGGGAGGGTGGAAACCTAAATGGTGACCCCTCCCAACAAAATGTTGCTTCGGGATCAAGGGGGGGACTGTCACACCCCAGGGCCCCTCCCCATAGGCAGGGCCTCCCAGAGGATTCAGGGGGTCTTCGGCAGTGGGGGTCCTTCCGCTCCAGGTCTTCAGGGCACTTTGGCAGCGGGTCCTGGAACAAGTGAAGGACCCGCCGCTGAACTTCCGCTGAAGACCCGGAGCGGAAGGAGCCCTCGCCGCTGGATTGTCGCCGAAGACCCGGAGCGGAAGGAGCCCTCGCCGCTGGATTGTCGCCGAAGACCCGGAGCGGAAGGAGCCCTCGCCGCTGGATTGTCGCCGAAGACCCGGAGCGGAAGGAGCCCTCGCCGCTGGATTGTCGCCGAAGACCCGGAGCGGAAGGAGCCCTCGCCGCTGGATTGTCGCCGAAGACCCGGAGCGGAAGGAGCCCTCGCCGCTGGATTGTCGCCGAAGACCCGGAGCGGAAGGAGCCCTCGCCGCTGGATTGTCGCCGAAGACCCGGAGCGGAAGGAGCCCTCGCCGCTGGATTGTCGCCAAAGACCCGGAGCGGAAGGAGCCCTCGCCGCTGGATTGTCGCCGAAGACCCGGAGCGGAAGGAGCCCTCGCCGCTGAATTGTCGCCGAAGACCCGGAATGGAAGGAGCCCTCGCCGCTGGATTGTCGCCAAAGACCCAGAGCGGAAGGAGCCCTCGCCGCTGAATTGTCGCCGAAGACCCGGAATGGAAGGAGCCCTCGCCGCTGGATTGTCGCCAAAGACCCGGAGCAGAAGAAGCTCTGGGTCTTCAGCAGCGGGTCCTTCACTAGATCCAGGTGTGTTTGGCGGCAATGAAGGACCTGCTGTTGAAGACCCACCAAAAACTCCCATGGGGGCCCCTGAAAACTCTCATGGGGGCCCCTGCGGGGCCCGGGGCCTGGGGCAAATTGCCCCACTTGCCCCCCCCCGGCGGCCCTGCCCGTAGGGAGTCGCCCAGGAAGGTAAATCAGCACCGTATATTGCTAACGCAGTGGCAAGCGGAGGTTTAAAGGGGCGTAAGAGGAGAGTGAACGTTTCCTTTGTAGGTCCGAGAGGCCGAAGGAAAAGCAAAGAAGGGGTAAACTCAAGCCCGCAGCAGGCGAACGCAGGCCAGAAATAAAACGCTGGCGGCCGCCCAAGGTCACTGCCCACAGCCAAGAAAAACGAGGGCCTCATAAAAACAAAAAATAATTCTCAGCTAAACAGACCCAAAGCTGTAAATAACCCAAACCTGTAAAGTCCCAAACCAAAAAAAAACCCCAGTCTCCGAAGCTGGAATGTTCTGGAAAACCGGGGAGGCCGCAGCAAGCCGTAAACAAAGCACCGGGATAGAGGGCCCCAAACAAAAACACCCCCCGAAACGCCCCAAACTTAAAATCCTCCTGAAAGCTAAAGCCCCTTGGCGAACCCGGCGAACCCGGCAGAGTCTCAAAGGCCCTGGGCCCCGTCCGCCTTCCCCTTCTTTTCTCCTAACCTGGCCAAGCCTGGGGAGTGCGTCTAGAAGTGCCGAGTGGGTAGGGCCTGGGGCATTAACGCTGCCTCTCCTGCCCCAGTAACGTACGAACAGCCCCAGCGCTCTCCGCTGGCGCGCGGGTCCCGTCATCTCCGCCCCAAAACAAGCCCGCGGCGCCAGCCTAAGCAACTGACCGTCCAGGCAGATTAGGAACAAAAATTGTCACACTGGCTTCTATTGCAGCTCCGGGAGGGGAGTAGGGACCAGTGGTTAGAGCAGAGGGCTGGGAGCCAGGACTCCTGGGTTCCAATCTGATTCTGAGGCATCCCACACTTCAGTGCAGGGCCTGAGCTTGGTGATCTCGCAAGGCCCCTCCCAGCCCTACATTTCTATTCATCTGTAAACGTGGGGCAGGGCTGTCCTCAGCCTACCCAAGCAAACCAGGGTGAGGGAGGTCAGTGAACCTACGGGAAGTGACGGAGCTGAGTCAGTGCTGGCCCCAGGGCAGCACTAGGGGGCGCTGTGCTGCTGGACGTTGGGTGGGAGGCTCAGGAGGGGGCGCTTTCCCCTCGCAATCCGCATCGGCCCCAGGGGATGCATGATGCAGGGAGCAGGCGGGTGACTCAGCACCCTGGGGGCTCTTTCCCAGCCTTCCTGCTGCAATCACACAACTCAACAGGAAGCCAGGACTCCTGGGTTCTCTCCCCAGCTCTGAGAGGGGCGGAAAAGGGGTCTAGTGAGTTAGAGCTGGGGTCCGGGGCTGGGAGCCAGGACACCTGGATTCTACTGCCGATTGGGGGGGAGTGGGTCTAGTGGTTAGAGCAGGGGGGGCTGGGAGCCAGCACAACTGGATTCTACTGCCGGTTCTGGGAGTGGGGTCTAGGGGTTAGAGCCGGGGGGGCGGGGAGCCAGGACACCTGGATTCTAATGCCGGTTCAGGGGAATGGGGTCTAGTGGTTAGAGCAGGGGCGGGGAGCCAGAACGTCTGGGTTCTACTGCCGGTTCAGGGGGGGAGTGGGGTCTAGTGGTTAGAGCGCTGGGAGTCAGGACTTCTGGGTTCTACTGCTGGTTGAGGGGGGAGTGGGGTCTAGTGGTTAGAGGGGGGGGGGCTGGGAGTCAGGACTTCTGGGTTCTACTGCTGGTTGAGGGGGGGAGGGGGGTCTAGCGGTTAGAGTGGGGGGGGCTGGGAGTCAGAACTTCTGGGTTCTACTGCCGGTTCGGGGGGGAGTGGTGTCTAGTGGTTAGAGCAGGGGGGGCTGGGAGCCAGGACACCTGGATTCTACTGCCGGTTCTGGGGGGGGAGTGGGATCTAGTGGTTAGAGCAGGGGGGGCTGGGAGCCAGGACACCTGGGTTCTAATGCCGGTTGGGGGGGGAGTGGGGTCTAGTGGTTAGAGCAGGGGGGGCTGGGAGCCAGAACTACTGGGTTCTACTGCCGGTTCGGGGGGGGAGTGGGGTCTAGTGGTTAGAGCGCTGGGAGTCAGGACTTCTGGGTTCTACTGCTGGTTGAGGGGAGTGGGGTCTAGTGGTTAGAGCGGGGGCTGGGAGTCAGGACTTCTGGGTTCTAATGCCAGTTTGGGGAGTGGGGTCTAGTGGTTAGAGCAGAGGGGGCTGGGAGCCAGGACACCTGGGTTCTACTGCCGGTTCATGGGGGGAGTGGGGTCTAGCGGTTAGAGTGGGGGGGGGCAGGGAGTCAGAACTTCTGGGTTCTACTGCCGGTTCGGGGGGGAGTGGGGTCTAGTGGTTAGAGCAGGGGGGGCTGGGAGCCAGGACACCTGGATTCTACTGCCGGTTCTGGGAGTGGGATCTAGTGGTTAGAGCAGGGGGGGCTGGGAGCCAGGACACCTGGATTCTAATGCCGGTTCTGGGGAATGGGGTCTAGTGGTTAGAGCAGGGGGCTGGGAGCCAGAACTTCTGGGTTCTACTGCCGGTTCGGGAGTGGGGTCTAGTGGTTAGGCGCTGGGAGTCAGGACTTCTGGGTTCTACTGCTGGTTCAGGGGGGGAGTGGGGTCTAGTGGTTAGAGCGGGGGGGCTGGGAGACAGGACTTCTGGGTTCTACTGCTGGTTCTGGGGAGTGGGGTCTAGTGGTTAGAGCAGCGGGGGCTGGGAGCCAGGACACCTGGGTTCTAATGCCGGTTGGGGGGGGAGTGGGGTCTAGTGGTTAGAGCAGGGGGGGCTGGGAGCCAGGACACCTGGGTTCTACTGCCGGTTCATGGGGGGAGTGGGGTCTAGCGGTTAGAGCGGGGGGGGCAGGGAGTCAGAACTTCTGGGTTCTACTGCCGGTTCGGGGGGGAGTGGGGTCTAGTGGTTAGAGCGGGGGGGGGGGGCTGGGAGCCAGGACACCTGGGTTCTCTCCCCAGCTCTGAGAGGGGAGGAAAAGGGGTGTAGTGAGTTAAAGCTGGGGTCTGGGGCTGGCAGCCAGGACACCTGGGTTCTCTCCCCAGCTCTGAGAGGGGAGGAAAAGGGGTGTAGTGAGTTAAAGCTGGGGTCTGGGGCTGGCAGCCAGGACTCCTGGGTTCTCTCCCCAGCTCAGGGTGTGGTGCAGATTTTAAGGATTAGGTCAGGCCAGCAGGAATCCAGGATTTCCTTCTATCTCCAGTCTGAGCACGCCTGGCAGGGGGGTTGACAAGGGAACAGACATTCCCTGAAGCACCCAACCCGGGCTGAGGACTGAGGCGGGCGTGGGTGGAATAGCCAGGTGCAGAGTCTCGTTCTGGAACATCCGTGGGCCCGGCACGCCAGGGACTCTCCCGCCAGAGCGTGTCAGCCAGGGCTCCTCGGTTCCCCAGAGAAGGAGTCTCAGCTTAACAGTTACAGACGCAAATGTTCCCCGGTGGCCTTATGACAAGGGGCCTCCCTTCTCTCTTCATCTCTGTGCAGCAAGATCGGGGGTTGCTGAGGGCTCCAAACAGCGGCAGGAAACACCCCTGGCGAATGTAGGTGAGTTCTGCTCATTAGTACTAGCAGTAATATTGGGAGGAGGGCTGGGGTGGGGGTGCTAGGAAAACAAGCCCTTATTTTTGAAATACCACGTTGGCAGAGAGGCCTGAGATCTCTGAGAGAAACCTCTTTAATAGGATCATTTCCCATGAGCTGGGGAGGGGAGCACAGGGCTGGGCTAGCAGGGGGGCTGCGGGTCAGGAGTGAGGGGCACTGGCAGAATAGGGGCAGGGCTGGGTTGGTGGGGGCTGCGGGTCAGGAGTGAGGGGCACCGGCAGGGCTGGGCTGGCAGAGGGCAGCGGTTTAGGAGTGAGGGGCACTGGCAGGGCTGGGGGGGCAGGGCAGGGCTAGCAGGGGCTGCGGGTCGGGAGTGAGGGGCACCGGCAGGATGGGGGGGCAGGGCTGGGCTAGGAGGGGCTGCGGGTCGGGAGTGAGGGGCACCGGCAGGATGGCGGGGGCAGGGCTGGGCTAGCAGGGGCTGTGGGTCGGGAGTGATGGGCACCGGCAGGGCTGGGGGGGCAGGGCTGGGCTAGCGGGGGCTGTGGGTCGGGAGTGAGGGGCACCGGCAGGGATTGCGGGGCAGGGCTGGGCTAGCAGGGGCTGTGGGTCGGGAGTGAGGGGCACCGGCAGGATGGGGGTGGCAGGGCTGGGCTAGGGGGCTGCGGGTCGGGAGTGAGGGGCACCAGCAGGATAGTGGGGGCAGGGCTGGGCTACTGGGGGCTGTGGGTTGGGAGTGAGGGGCACTGGCAGGATGGGGGTGGCAGGGCTGGGCTAGGAGGGGCTGCGGGTCAGGAGTGAGGGGCACCGGCAGGATGGGGATGGCATGGCTGGGCTAGGATGGGCTGCGGGTCGGGAGTGAGGGGCACCGGCAGGATGTGGGGGGCAGGGCTGGGCTAGGAGGGGCTGCGGGTCGGGAGTGAGGGGCACCGGCAGGATGGCGGGGGCAGAGCTGGGTTAGCAGGGCTGTGGGTCGGGCGTGAGGGGCAGAGGCGTGTGGAAGCTCTTGGAGCCGTCCAGTTTTTCTCTCGCAGAGGGCTCCGGGGACCTTATCAGCCCCCAGCACCCATCCTGCGCTGTCATCTTTTCCCTGCGGGTGTCGGGAACGGGGCGGGGAGAGGAGGAATGACAGAGTCTCCAGAAACCACTTCTTCCAGCCCTGGGCACTTCAAGGTGTGTCCCCACCCGACCCTTCCCTCCCCGGGAGCCTACGGGATCGGCTGGGGGGATCCTGCCAACCCGCCTGGCTGCTCCTCGGCCCAGCCCCGTGCTGTGGGGCCCCATTACTCAGCGGCTCCAGTCCAGACGTGCCGAGCTTCCAGCCAGCCCCCACCGGGCCATGGAGGGACTGGGTTAGGAGAGGACAGGACACGCCCGCCTGGATTGGAGGCCACCCAGTGGGGTACGTTGGGTCAGGAGTGAGGGGCAGCGGCAGAGCTGGGCTGGCAGGGGGCTGCGGGTCGGGAGTGAGGGGCACCGGCAGAGCTGGGCTGGCAGGGGGCTGCGGGTCATGAGTGAGGGGCACTGGCAGAGTTGGGGGGCGGAGCCCAGGGCTGGGATAGAAGGGGGCTGCATGGCAGGATTGAGGGTCATTGGCAGATCTGTGGGTCTTTCTTTCTTTCTGGAAAATGCACTTTCTGTTTCTAATCTATCTTCCCGTACAAACCTCCTGTGTTCTTCCATCTATCCATCAGTCTATCCCAGTGGCTCCCAAGCTGGGGTTCAGGAACCCCTGGGGGTTTGTGAAATGTTACAGGGGGTTCTCGGACAAAAATTCCCTAATGGCGGCCAGAGCTGTCCCTAGGGACCCCAGGCAGCTTGGGGCCAGCAGCCCGGAGCCCCTGGACTTCCAAGAGCTAAGCAGATCAAAGTGAGCATATCTATCACACTGAGGAGATTAAAACTTCAAGACTCCTTAGAAGAAATGGAAAGGGAGGTGGATATTTTTTGCTGTTTTAAAAATTAATTAGGCAGCGAGTGTTGTTTTAAAAATTATGATAAAGACCAAGTTTAAGGTTTGTTTTAACATACATTGGTTGCCTGGACTGCTCAAGACCTGAATGCTTGTGTAGGAGGAACTCTTTGAGTTGGCTTCTTAAATCCCTTCCTGCTGTTTCACATCTGAGGACTGGTCTACACTACGGGGGAAAATCGATCTAAGATACGCAACTTCAGCTACGTGAATAACGTAGCTGAAGTCGAAGTATCTTATATCGAATTACCTACCGTCCTCACGGCGCGGGATCGATGTCCGCAGCTCCCCATGTCGACTCCGCTACCGCCGTTCGGGTTGGTGGAGTTCCAGAGTCGACAGGAGCGCGTTCGGGGATCGATATATCGCGTCTACGCCGATACGGCGGGTAGTGAAGACGTACCCTGACACTCCCTGATGAAACACAGGAGCCTTGTCTTGTAACAGGCTTATTCAAAGTGATACAAGCTACGAAAGGGAGATCTTGGAAGAGTGTTGCTGTTTTCGTAATGTAATAAAAATGCTGTCATGATAAATAATAATTAATAATAAATAGTGTGTAATAAGCATGACCTAAAAACAAATGTTATGTTTCCAAGCTCACTTTTTATAATTTATACTCAGGTAAAGGAGAAAATCCCTGGAAATATTCACTTCACTTTCAGGAAGGGGTTCGTGAGACTTGACATGTTAGTGAAAGGGGTTCACAGGTTGTTAAAGTTTGGGAACCACTGGTCTATCCCCATAAACACCTGTCTCTCTGTCTTGCCATCCATCCATCCATCCATCCATCCATCCATCCATCCCCATACACTCTCTCGCTCTCTCTCCCCATACATCCCTTCTATCTAATCTATCTATCTACCTATCTATCTATCACTAGATGTCACCCCCTCTGTTATATCTCAGCCCTTCTAACCTCATCTCCTCCCTCCCCCACAGGGAAACCTGTCCTGGCCCCGCGCCCGATGCCACCATGAACAGCTGCCTGCACACCTCCAGCAACGTCACCCTCCTGACGTCCTCGGTCTCCAGTGTGACCGGGATAGTTTTCCTCCTCCTGGCCGCTCTGATCGGGCTGCCGGGCAACCTCTTCGTGGTGTGGAGCATCCTGTGGAAGATGAAGCCCAGCTGCCGTTCGGTCACCTGCCTGCTGGTCCTCAACCTGGCCATGGCCGATGGGGCCGTCCTCCTGCTCACGCCCTTCTTCATCCTTTTCCTCACTTTCAAGACCTGGCTCTTTGGCCCCGTCGTCTGCAAAGGCGTCTACTACCTCTGTTGTGTCAACATGTATGCCAGCATCTTCATCATCACGCTCATGAGCGTGGACCGGTGCTTGGCCGTCAGCCGGCCCTACCTCTCCCAAGCCATCCGCAAGAAGCGCCTGGTGGTCAAGATCTTGGCCGCCATCTGGGCAGTGGCCATCTTGTTGGCCGTCCCGGCCTTCGTGTATCGCCAACTCCTGTCAGACCCGTCCGGGCGGTGGCAGATCTGCGAGCCGTGCCACGCCACGCCGGGCCTGGCTGTCTTCCACTTCACCATGGAGACGGTGGTGGCCTTTGTGGTGCCCTTTGCAGTCATTGTGGGCTGCTACTCCGCCATCTTGGTGCGGCTGCGGGGGCGGCGGTGGCACCGCCGGGGAGCACGGACGGGGAAGCTCATCGCCGCCGTGGTGCTTTGCTTCGCCGCCCTCTGGGTGCCCTACCATGTGGTCAACGTGCTGCAGGTGGCCTCCAACATGGCCTCGGGGAGGACGGCGGAGAGCCTGGGCCACGCGTGGAAGGCTGGCCGGGCGGGGGCCACCGCCCTGGCCTTCCTCAGCAGCAGCATTAACCCCGTCCTCTACGTCTTCGCCGCCGGGGACCTGATCAAGACCTCAGGGGCCAAGTTCATTGCCCAGTTCTTCGAGGGGGCCTCCGGGGAGGTGCACAAGAAGTCGCCCTCCCAGAGGGACCTAGACAAGGACACAGTGGCAGGAGAGGGCGTGGAGCTAAGGCAGCTTCAGGCAGGTGGGGAGGGGACCAAGCAGGACGGGGCCATGCACCAGTTGACACCCCCTGGACAGGGTCCATACCAAGCTGCATCCCCTTAGCCCTCACTGATGCAGTACCACTTGTTCACTGCCCTTGTGGGTGCTTTCCCTTTAAGAGTGGAGTTTCTCTCTGCCAGACATGGTTTCTCATGGATACTTGCTCTTTAAGAGCAGCGTTTTACTGTCAGACTCACGCTCATGGACACTTTCCCTTTAAGAGCAGGTCCTCATGGACACCTCCCCTTTAATTTGCTCTTAAAGAAGAGTTTCTCACTGCCAAACATTTCTCACTGCCAGATTCTGGGCCTTGTGGATTCTTCCCCTTTAAGAGCAGAGTTTCTCACTGCCAGACTTTGGTCCTCCTGGACACTACCCCTTTAATTTGCTCTTAAAGAGGAATTTTTCATTGCCAAACATTTCTCTCTGCCAGATTCTGGTCCTCATAGGTGTTTCCCCTTTAATTTGCTCTTAAAGGGGAATTTCTTACTGCCAAACACTGCTGCCTTACCTTCTTGTGCCCCTCCTATGTCATGGGACACGCCCTTCACAGGTGCAGTTTATCCCTGCCAGACTCCATCCAGCATGGAGACTTGCCCTTTAAGGGTGGAATTTCTCACTGCCAGACTTTGATCCTCAGGGAAACGTCCCCTTTAAGGATACTGTTTCTCACTGCCAGAGTCCAAATTTCAGGGTCACTTCCCCTTCAAAGGGCATTTAAAGGGGAATGTCTTCATGCTGGACTCCCATTCCCATGTTGTATTAATGGGAGCACACTGCTGCCCCCTTGTGGGCATTTCGATTCCAGCTCCTAGACTAGAAAGACAGGAACTGCCCTGCTCCCAGGGCCCACACCGCTGGCCCTTGCCCCATGGACTCATGCGGTTACCAGCTGTAGGTGCTGTGAATACAGAGCAGCACCCATTCCGCCTCATCCCACTGGCAGTGCCGAAGACATGCCAGGGCCAGCTCCTCACCTGATGTAATACAAAGGTTGTTATTTGGGTAGCACTACCCAGTCTATGTTCCTGGGGTCTCTCCCCGGCTCTGAGAGGGCAGTGGGGTCTAGTGGTTAGAGCAGTGGGGGCTGGGCGCCAGGATTCCTGGGTTCTATCCCCGGCGCGGGGAGGGGAGTGGGTTAGAATACTGGGGAGGCTGGGCATCAGGACTCCTGGGTTCCATCCCTGGCTCTGCCCCTGATCTGCCATGAGTCCTTAGGCAAGAAACATGCTCTCTCTGTGCCTCAGTTTCTCCTCCCATCCCTTGTCTACTTAGTGTGTAAATAAGGCAGAGGTTGGCTGTCGTTCTGAGTCTGAGCAACACCCGACACAAAGGAGGGCCCCCGATCTCGGCCAGGGTCTGTGCAGCACCTGACACAACAGGGAGGCCTGATCTGACTCAGGTTTCTGCTGATAGTACTAAAAATACCATCCTTTGAATTCACGGCCTGATACCATCTTGTCTCTGAACCGCAAGGCAACAAGATCTTTGCTCAGAAACACCCGCCTGAGGCGATGGGTTGAGGGTTACATACCATCAGACTCATTTTTTGGTCAGTAGCTCTGCAGATAAATCAGTCGTTGGTGTAACAACAGCCCATGACTATGCTACATGGAACTAGTTGCAATAAACCACTTCACAGGTGTGGAAAATTCATCTGACACCCAGAGTTCCTGTTCAACCTCAGGAAGTCGTGAAAAGCTTTCAAACGTTTATTAGTTGGGTTGGGTCCATGAAAGGGGGATTCAGTCCCTGCCTCTGGGAGAGGAGCGGGGGTCTAGTGGGTTGGGGGGGGGGGGGACTGGAAGCCAGGACTCCTGGGTTCTATTGTGGCTCAGGGAGGTCTAGTGATTAGAGCTTGGGGGACTGGGAACCAGGACTCCTGGGTTCTATCCTGGCTTGCTTGTGGAGTTGGGGGTGGGGGAGGCTGGGAGTCAGGACTCTGGGGTCCAATCTGCTTTTGAGGCATCACAGACTTGAATGCAGGGGCTGGATTTGGTGACCTCTCAAGAGCCCTCCCCGCCCCACATTTCTACGCTTTTAGAAGTGTGCAGGGCTGGGCTTTCCTCAGCCCACACCAGCACACCGGGTGAAGTAGGTCACTGAGAGCTAAGGGAAGTGACAGAGCTGATGCAGCTGAAGAAGTGGGTTTTTAACCCACAAAAGCTTATGCCCCCAAAAATCTGTTAGGCTTTAAGGTGCCACCGGATGCCTCGTTGAGCTGATTCAGAGCTCACAGTCAGTGTTAACCCCAGTGCGTTGCTAGGGGGCGCTGTGCTGCAGGTAGCAGGCTTGGGGGCTCAGTAGGGGGCGCCCTCCCCCCACAATCAGTGTGGCTCTAGGGGGCACTGTGCTGCGGGGAGTGGGGAATCAGTAGGGGGCGCTCTCCCCTGGCAGTCAGTGCTGACCCATGTGCGGCACTAGAGGGTGCTGTGCTGTGGGGAGCAGGATTGGGGGCTCAGTAGGGGGCGCCCTCCCCCACAATCAGTGTGGCAACAGGGGGCACTGTGCTGCGGGGAGTGGGGAATCAGTAGGGGGCGCTCTCCCCTGGCAGTCAGTGCTGACCCCTGTGGGGCACTAGGGGGCGCTGTGCTGTGGGGAGTGGGGGATCAGTACGGGGCGCTCTCTCCTGGCAGTCAGTGCTGACCCCTGTGCGGCACTAGGGGGCGCTGTGCTGCAGGGAGCAGGATTGGGGGCTCAGTAGGGGGCGCCCTCCCCCCACAATCAGTGTGGAACTAGGGGGCACTGTGCTGCGGGGAGTGGGGAATCAGTAGGGGGCGCTCTCCCCTGGCAGTCAGTGCTGACCCCTGTGGGGCACCAGGGGGTGCTGTGCTGTGGGGAGGGGGGGCTCAGTAGGGGGCGCTCTCCCCTGGCAGTCAGTGCTGACCCCTGTGCGGCAGTAGGGGGCGCTGTGCTGTGGGGAGTGGGGGCGCAGTAGGGGGCGCTCTCCCCTGGCAGTCAGTGCTGATCCCTGTGCGGCACTAGAGGGCGCTGTGCTGTGGGGAGTGGGGGCTCTCCCCCCACAGTCATTGCAGGGTGTGTGACTCAACACAAGACATGATCATCATGTGGGGACCTGTTCTCCAGCATCAGGGCTGGGGTCACTTCACTCCCCGATCCAGTTCAGGGCTCCGGGGAGGTGTGGGAGGGAGGGGGATGGAGGTTTCCAGCTTCCCTGTCGCCTCCCTCCCAATGGGCTCCACTCTGGGGAAGTGAGGAGGGGAAGCAGAGCCGGACACCTGGGTCCCAAGAAGCCTGGTCCCTTCTCCCTCCACCTAGGGTGACCCCACGTCCTGCTAGTGGGGGGCTTTGGCCTCTACAACCGTCCCCTCCCAACCCTGAAAACAAAGTGTCCCCATTTTCCCCACTTGCTTTTAGGTCACCTCCCCCGAGCCAGCCAGGTCTCAGCGGGGCGGATCTGCCTGTGGGTTACCCAACACTGCTGAAGCTTCCGCTGGATGCTTGTACCCGCTGACTCAGCCCCCTCGGAGCAGCCAGACGGCTGGGGTGGCTCTGGGAGACGCCCGACAGCTGACGCGGCTGGAGGAAGAAGGTCCTAAGGATTAACCGTAAGCATCAGTTCATGCCAAGCTGTGGGGATGACCAGGCTGGGTGAGCTGGATTCTGTGCGTCGGGAGTGAGGGGCACCGGCAGAGCTGGGGGGGCCCAGGGCTGGGCCAGCAGGGGCTGCGGGTCAGGAGTGAGGGGCACCTGCCAGAACTGGGGGGGCAGGGCTGGGCCAGCAGGGGGCTGCGGGTCGGGAGTCAGGGGCACCGGCAGAGCTGGGGGGCGCAGGCTGGGCTAGCAGGGGGCTGCGGGTCGGGAGTGAGGGGCACCGGCAGAGCTGGGGGGGGCAGGGCTGGGCTAGCCGGGGGCTGCAGGTTGGGAGTGAGGGGCACCGGCAGAGCGGGGGGGTGGGGTGGGGCAGGACTGGGCTAGCCGGTGTCTGCAGTTCGGGAGTGAGGGGCACCGGCAGAGCTGGGGGGGCAGGGCTGGGCCAGCAGGGGTCTGTGGGTCGGGAGTGAGGGGCACCGGCAGAGGGGGGGGCAGGACGGGGGGAGCCGGTGTCTGTGGGTCGGGAGTGAGGGGCACCGGCAGAGTGGGGGGCAGGACTGGGCTAGCCGGTGTCTGTGGTTTGGGAGTGAGGGGCACCGGCAGAGCTGTGGGGGGGCAGGGCTGGGTTAGCGGGGGGCTGTGGGTCAGCAGCAGAGCTCGGGGGTGTATGTGGGGGAACCACATCATCTAAGTCAGTGGGGGTGGAGGGCAGCCAGGTCACTGGGTCCTGTGGTGCTGCCAAACTCCTGCCAGCCCCATTGCCCTCCAGGGCCCTGGTCGGCTCTTTCACTGGGAGGTGTCTCCCTCTCCCCCCTTCCTGCATCTTCCCCCCTTTTGCTGTGAAATGACGGGTGGAATTAGCACCGAACGGTGCAAGCGCAGGGAGGAAGTTGCCCCATCAGCAACCCACATTGTCCGCAGGAAACCATACACCTCTTCCCGCCATGAGAGCCACCCCTCCATCCCCCGCCACTGCCAGTGCCAAGGGGAACTCAGGGTGGGTAGGTAGATAGAGGGGGTGGATGGGGATAGATAGATAGATAGATAGATAGATAGATAGATAGATAGATAGATAGATAGATAGATAGATGGGGGGTGTATAGGGGGATAAATAGACGAGTGGGGTGGATGGAGGGGGTGTGGATGGAGGTGGATAGATGTACACGAGGATGGATAGGCAACGGGGTGGGTGGATGTGGAGCTAGACGGGGTTATGTGGCAATCGATACGTATGGAGTAGATGGCAGAATGGATGGATGTGCGTAGGGATGGCTAGACAGAGGGAAGTGGGGAGCTGGATGGATGTCGGGGGGATGGATAGAAAGAGGCATGTGGAGGGATGGAAGGGTGTGTATGGGAGGCTAGAGAGGTATGTATGGAGATGGATACATATGGCTGGGATGGAGTGATGTATGTGGCAGTTGGAGGGGGTGCATATGGGGCTGGATAGGCAGGAGTGCTTATGGGGCTGGATACAGCAGCACGAGGCATGAAGGGTGTGTATGGGCTGGCTAGACAGAGGAGTGTGGGAAAATTGAGGGGTGTGTATGGGGATGGATAGACAGAGGATTTGGGGGGGATGGAGGGGTGTAGGTGGGGGATGGATAGACAGAGGAGTGGGGGGGATGAAGGGGTGTATAGGTGGATGCAGGGGTGCATATGGCTATGAATAGCGAGTGGTGGGGGGGGAATGGAGGGGTGTAGGTGAGGGATTGAGGGGTGTGAATGGGGAGGGCTAGACAGAGGAGTGTGGGGAGATTGGAGTATGGAGGGGTGCATATGGGGATGGATAGCCAGAGGAGCGGGGGGACGAAGGGGTGTATAGGTGAACGGAGGGGTGTGAATGGCGATGGATAGAGGAGTGGGGAGATAGAGTGGTGTATGTGGGGGGGATGGAGGAGTGCTTCCAGGATGTGGCTACACTATAGCACTTCAAAGCGCTGCCGCGACAGCGCTTTGAAGCGCTAAGTGTAGTCAAAGCGCCAGCGCTGGGAGAGAGCTCTCCCAGCGCTGTCCGTACTCCACCTCCCTGTGGGGAATAACGTACAGCGCTGGGAGCCGCGCTCCCAGTGCTGGGGCTTTGACCACACTGGCGCTTTGCAGCGCCGCAATTTGCAGCGCTGGAGAGGGTGTGTTTTCACACCCTGCTGCAGCGCTGCAAATTTGTAAGTGTAGCCAAGCCCAGAGGAGTGGGGGGAGATGGAGGGGTGTGTATGGAGGGATGGGGGGGTGCGTATGGGTAGATCGTTGCAAGGGATGGAGGGCTGTATTTGGGATTATGGAAACTGAGGCAGAAGCAGCACTATAGTGTCCTTACTGTAGTTCTCACTAACCTTCCTGTCCTCCAGACCCTGCTCTTGCCCCAATGACCAACGCCACCCTCAACGCCACCGCCCAGTCGGGCGCGCTGCCCCCGTTGCCCGGTGCCAAGCTGGGGCTGACCGTGCTCTCCTTGGCCTTCATCCTGGGCTTCCCAGGCAACGTCTTCGTGGTGTGGAGCGCTCTCTGGCGTGTCCAGAAGCGCACGATCACCTGCCTCCTCATCCTCCACCTGGCCGTGGCCGACTGCGCCGTGCTGCTCACTTCCCCTTTCTTCCTTCGGCTCCTGAGCGCCGGGCAGTGGGAGTTCGGCTCCGTGGTCTGCCAGCTGTGCCACTACGTCTGCGGTGTCAGCATGTACGCCAGCATCTCCCTCATCACCCTCATGAGCCTGGACCGCTGCTTAGCTGTCACTAAGCCCTTCATCTCCCAGAAGATCCGGACTGCCATGGTGGTCAGGTCCTTGGTCTTGGCCATCTGGATGGTCTCTTTCCTCCTTGCCGTGCCGGTCATTTTCTACCGCAAGCTGGTGCTTAGGGGCAGGCACCTTCTCTGCGACCTGTCCCATCCCACCATTGGCCACCTTGTTTTCCACAACCTTTTTGAGACCCTGACCGGCTTTGTGCTGCCCTTTGCTGCCATCATTTGGAGCTACTGCGTCATCGGGCGCAGGCTGCAGGACACCCGCTTCCGGAGGAAGCGCCGCACCAACCGGCTCATTGTGCTGATCGTGGCCGCCTTTGCCCTCTTCTGGCTGCCCTTCCACGTGGTGAACATCCTAGACGTGGCTGGGGCGCTGAGCCACTCCAAGGGACTCATCATGGCCGGGAAGATGGCCCGGCCCACCCTGACGGCCCTGGCTTTCTTCAGCAGCAGCGTCAACCCCATCCTCTATGCCTTCAGCGGTGGTGCCTTGATCAAGTCAGCTGGCATAGGCTTCATGGCCAAGCTCTTTGAGGGGACGGCCTCAGAAATGTCCAGCACGCGGCAGGGGACGGGGCGGACCACCCAGCGACGCGAGGAGGCCAAGTTGGAGATGGTGCAGGATGGGAACCCAGAGAGCATCACCCTTTCCACCAACCCGCTGGAGTAGCCCTCGGCCATGTGGGACAGGCACTCCGACAATCCCACCGCGTCCACCAACACCCTGGACTAGCACTAGGGCACGTGGGACAGGAGCTGCAACAATCCCACCTCATCCACCAACACCCTGGGGCCATGTGGGATGGGAACTCCCAAAAATCCCACCGCATCCATCAACATCCTGGGTTTGCCCTGTGTCCGTGTGGACAAGAATGGGAAAAATCTTCCTGGGAGGCCCAGAAGATGATGGTGCAAGGCCCCAGCTGACTCCTTCATGGAGTGATAGTGAAACTATCAAGAATTGGCTGGGACAGTGCTCACGTGCTTCTTATTTGGGGGTTGTCCTGGTCTGAACAACCTGCCCGCAACACCCATTTTCCCTTCCTCACTGGCTGTGACTTTGTGGGGACAAACCCAGGCTCCAATATCTCCACCTTGACGCCACCAGGGACTGGCCCGGCTACACGAGGAGAATAATTAGACTTTGTGTAAATGTGGAAAAGGGACTCAGGCCTGAATGGGGGTATATGATGTAGGGAGTGCAGGCGCTGCCATTGGTGTGTGGAGAGGAAGTGGCCTGTGTGCTCAGGGGGTGGGAGAGTGAAAGTGGGAGGGGTAGAGAGCGGTTGAGGGACAGAGGCAGGTGGTGGGGGAAGAGACGGAGAGAAACAGGGTGAGGGATGGTGGGAACGCTGAGAGGCTGAGGCTGGGCGAGTCCGTGTCTTCAGGAAGTGCTTGAAGCTGCACTGACCCCACCCGAGAGCAGGGCCCCCGTTGTGCCAGGCGCTGCACAAACCCACGGTGAGACAGCCCCTGCGGCTAGGCACTTGCAGTCCAAATGGGCAAAGACAGGATTATTATCCCTAGTTTGCAAACGGGGAAACTGAGGCACTGTGGGAGGTGCAGCGACTTGTCAAAGGTGATAATGGGAGTCTGTGGCAGAGCAAGGAACAGCATGTGGGCGTCTAGGGACCCAGTCCACGGGCTGAACCACAGGACCATCCTTCCCCAACTCTATTGTCACAGCCAGATACAAAGGGAATCTGGGATTTCACCAGGGAGCTTTCCTGTCTCCCATCTGAGCTGCGGGGTTGGCTGCTCCCAGTGGCCAGCTAGGGCACTACAAGCCGTCGTTCCACAGTGAGGCGACTAGGAGCTCGGGCACCTGCTTAGAACCAGCGTATTAAGTATGTGAGTCAGCCCCGCTAGGGGGCGCCAGGCCGGCTCAGAGCCAGCCCCGACCGGCCGGGGGGACGACCGGCTGGCTTAGCGGGTGGGGAATGGGACACGTGTCCTGTCCCCGCTAGGGGGCGCTGGCTCCAACCCAGCCCCTCAGCGGCCAAATTCACCCTCTGTGTTATTTTGCTTAATTAAAGGAAAGTTTCTGTGTAGCCTGTTACCAGGCCTGGCCCAGGGAAGCTGTGAATCCTTCACGCCTGCCGTAGCCGCCTCGTTGGTTCCGCCGGCCTCAGCCCCACTAGCCCCTGCTGCTGCCACCTGCTGGAGGAAATGAGCCCTGCTGTGTGATGTGTGTGTGTGTCCTGCTGCAGGGGATCAGACCTGCACTGTGTATGTGTGTCCCTGCCACCCCCTGCTTGGGGGAGTGGGGGGGAGGGGGAGAGGGACCTGCTCCGTGTGTGTGCGGCGAGTAACAAATAGCCACAGAGACGCCGTTTACAAATCAGTAATGCTGCGTATTTCTACGTGACCTTAAATAGAATAATTACAGCCACAAACAACGACGTGAAAAGACCATTACCAGAGTCAGTTTTGCACAGGCCCCTGAATTCGGGCATTTCCTCCCTTGGCCATGCTCAGCTTTGTAACCTTAATAATATTCTTTTAATGTAGCTTGTGTGGGTGATTTCCTGGGTTTTTACAAAAGCGAACTGGGGAAAAAAAAAACCACAGAGAAATCCCCTCATGTGGCATCATACTGACACCCACATGGCTCCTCAGCAGGGCTGAAATCACTGGATCCACCACACAGAGCTGCAGAATAACTGGTAGCAGTAGCAGGTTGTCATCCTCTATGTGGTCCTGCACTCGAGGGGAACAAGCGTTGGTTGCACAGCTGTTTGCTCCCGTGCCAGTGCCTCGTCTGCACTCAATCTCCCCACCCCAGCACCTCCTGGCTCCCAGCCCCCTCACCCCGATCTCCCACTTTCCATTTCTCTCCCTGGCTTCCAATCCAGGCTCCTTGTCCAGCCAGACCCAATGTCCTCAGAGGTCAGACGAAATGATCTATTGCCCTCTTCTGGCCTAAAACTCCCCCACCCCAGCAGCTCCCAGCCCCACTGTCTCTTCTTAGCTCCCGGCCTCCTTCCCCAGACAGCCCCAGGCCCCTTTTCTCAGCTCCTCCTGCCATACTCTGCCCACCTCCCCTCCCCTCCCCTGGCCCCTCCCAGACTCCTCATTCCCCTTGCCTAACTCCCCCACCCAATTTTCTCCCCTCTTCATTCAAATCAGGCAGCTTCCGTCTCCTGGGCCCGGCAGGGGGGCACTGGGAGCAGAAGTGAGACAGGAGCCCTTGTCCTCAGCATCATCTTGGCCCAGAGCTGCAAATGCAGGGAACGCCCTGCTGAGCCTGGGCTACGGAGCGACTTCAGCGGCTCTTAGCTGCCAAATTCCCAAGTTGCTGCTCGGAAGCAAGGGGCACTGGGGCTGCTGACAGAAAAGCTCGCCGGCCGGAAGTGCCCATGGGCCAACCAGTGGGTTTTTCACTAGCCTCGCTCTCCGAAACGGCTGGACTTATTCGGCTCAAACTTTCCAGGAAAAAAAAAGTCTGTCTGAGGCAGACACCTGGCGTGGGAACTGTCAGCCCGAGTTCAGAAAGATTATCAGGAAACAGGGGCTTATAATGGGAGCTCCCCGGGAATCAGTAGGCTGATGAATGGCCCTGCCTACATTAAAACTATAGAGAAGTCCCCCTACACATGCACACACACACACACACACACACACACACACACACCCTCCCTACTCTGCACACACAATCCTCCCTTCAACATGCCCCCCAGGCTCTGGCACACCCTGGGGAAGGATGATCTTCCCGGGGAAGCCAGTTCTTGTCTCTCCAGAAGCTGCGGTTTCCTGCCACTGATCTTGGGTAACAGGAAGTACATACACACACGAGGCTGAGACCACAGCACACCCGGGGCCTGGAGGCTGGGGGGTGGGCGGCCTTCAAGGAAGAGGGATTAAAGGGGGAGAGGGGGGACTCTCCTTAGCTGGCTCCCCCAGCCCCTCACTGAGGGGGAGCAGGTTATTCCGAGCTCTCCCTGTACCCCCGTATTGTCTCGCCCATCCTGACTCACCCAGCTCTTCAAGGGTGTCATTCCCCTCTGCACCCCACCCACCTCAAACCAGCCCCCTTCCTTACATGCCTCCTGCAGGTGGGGTTCGTCGCCCTCTGAGCCGCCCCCCCAAATCGCCCCCAGCCCTTCGCTTGTCCCATTGGGAAAGACTGAGTCCAGGCATCAAGTCATGACATGAGTGGATGAATGCAAAGCCGTCAGTCTCCTGTGCCAGCTCCCCCGAGTGGTGGAGAGGAAGTACTGCAGCGGGACGGAAGGAGACCAGCCATCTGTCCGGGGGTGCGGGGAGCTCTCAGCTGAGCATGGCGGCCTGCAGGCCACCGCGTGACAGGTTGGTGCAGACGTAGTAGGTCCGTAACTGGCCTTTGCCCTTGACCTTGATAACCCCGCGGAGGTAGCAGGTGTAACCCAGGGTCTCCAGGGCCCTGGCTGTCTCCTCTGTGACCTGGGGGGCGGGAGTAAAGGAGAGAAGGGAGAAAATTAACCTTGTAATTTCAGCAGCCCTCCAGGCTCCCTGGTTGGGGGGATTCTGGTGCTGCAAGCGTCCCACAGCGATGCCATGGTCCCTGAGTAGTTGTGACAGGTAGGGCCCAGGTGAGGTGGGGGACCACACTTCCACCCTGCTCCCCCCACTTTCTTCCCTCCAGTGTGAGCTGTGAGCTCCCCCACTGCATGCCCAGCGAGGGACCCAAGTGCTGTGAGCTACTCCACATAGCAGGAAGTCACCAGACAAACCCTGAAAAGTCGCTAGATGTAGCTGTTTAAGCACTGAAAGGAGTCAAAAATGTCACCGAACAGAATTTCCAGAGAATTCAAGAGAGAATTATACACACACACACACACACACACACACACACACAAATTACACACACACACACACACACACACACACACACACACACACAGAGGCGAGTATAGTCACAAAATCATTCACAAGCAGCTCAATAGTGTTAATCAAATCCATTCCGTGCTCTTCTTACGACGTTCTGCTGCGCACCAGAAGCAGCTACACCTACACCAGTGCACTGCCATCCTCAGGAGGGCGCCCTCTGCTCACTGGGAAGGAAACTGCAGCCCTCTGCTCACTGGGAAGGACGCTCTGTACATGACAGCCCAGGTCAGCTGGGGTAGGTTCATTTCAGCTGAGCCTCGTCTTGCCAGCCTGGGTCTGAGCCGACAGGTTAGTGAACGGGAGAGCCCAGAACCAGGGGGAGAGGACATTCGCCTGACCTGAACTCAGCGCTGCAGGGAGCCAAGAAAGTAGATTTAAAAACAAAAGTCTGCTAGGCAGACTCCTTCCCCCCACTGCCAGGGTTCCATTTCTGGAAACAGCTGGGCTGCTAGCCCCAGGCCACGCCAGGGGAAGGAGTAAAGAGGAACCAGAATCAAGCTAGTTCCACTTTTGATCCTGTAATAAGGGCTTCATCCCTGAAGGCAATGGTGCTGCCCTGCCCCATTGGGGCACCGGGCCCCATCTCATTCCACAGTGACGATTCCATGCATGTCCCCTCACCCTGTCATCAACATACAGCTAAGGGCAGCATAAAATTCCTCTTTACCCTGTAGGGGGTTAATTCCTCTTTTACCTGGGAGGGGTTAAGAAACTCAAATAATCTGGGTGGCACCAGACCAAAAGGACCAATAAGGGGAGAAGATACTTTCAAATCTGTGGGGGAAGGTTTTTTTATCTGTGTCTCCCAGAGTCAACAAGGAACCAATACAGGGAAAATACATCTTCCTAAACCATATCAAAGCTAAACATCTAATATTGCAGCAATAGTAAGTAAGAGCAAAGAAATGTTTTAGGTTATCTTTTGTTTTAGGTTCTGAATTTTCCCTATGCTAAGACGCAGGTTTATCCCTGTTTTTGTAACTTTAAAGTTTTGCCTAGAGGGGAAATCCTCTGTGTTTTTGAATCTTTTGTTATTCTGTAAAGTACTTACCATCCTGATTTTACAGAGGTGATACTTTTACCTTTTCTTTAATTGAAATTCTTCTTTTAAGAACCCAATTGATTTTTTCATTGTTCTTAAGATCCAAGGGTTTGGGTCTGTGTTCACCTGTACCAACTGGTGAGGATATGATTCTCAAGCCTTCCCCAGGAAAGGGGGATTTAGGGCTTGGGGGAATAGGACTCCAAGTGGTCCTTTCCCTGATTCTTTGTCTAAATCACTTGATGGTGACAGTGATACCGTCCAAGGACAAAGTGGAATTTGTGCCTTGGGAAAGCTTTTAACCTAAGCTGGTAAAAATAAGCTTAGGGTTTTTTTTCATGTGGGTCCCCACATCTGTACCCCAGAGTTCAGAATGGGGAAGGAACCTTGACACCCCCCAATTAAATTATTGCTTGAACTCTTCTATGTATGTACTTCAGTTCATCCACCATTTTGGGGAGTGTACCACCCATGTTATGGACTGGAAAGACACATTGAAAAACGCTGGTTGCACCCACTCCCACAGTGGCTCCCACACATTCGCCCTTCAGAAAGCTTTTCCAGCTCCAGGCTGCAGCCATCTTAGATCAGGATTCTTCCAGCTTGGCATCCATATTACCTGTAGGGATACATTCTGCAAAGCGGTTAAACTGTCATACCCAGCAAGCCAATATTTCCTGATAAATTTGATATTCTCCACCAGGTTAGGACTCCTCCCCTTCCAATCTGTACACCACATACCGAGATTGCCAAATTCCCATGGGGTAGATTGTTAACATCCTTATCTGCCTTATTACCAAAACTTGGGGTGTAGCAGTACACGTGTTCCCTCCTTTCGCCACTTCACATTGCGGGATCTGGGCAGGGTTTGCAATAGTGACAAATGTGATTAGCAACAAGGATTGTTCCATTCCAGGCCAGGGAATCCTTGGGTTCCCCTTTGTAGGCCCACCTGTAATATGCATGTAACAATTTATACGTCCTTCTTCTTAACCCCCATTTTGTGGCTTTTTAACTGCACTTGATTTCCCAGCTTGGGTATACCGTGCTTCCCAGTCCTTGACCTTTGCTTCTATATGTGTTAACCCTCCTTGTACAGTATCCACCAAAATAACAATAATAACAAGAGAAACAACACAAACACACAACACAATCTTGGCTGGGAAAGTAGCCCCACGGTGCTCTGGGTTATTTTTCCGCCGGCGCCAGCTTGCTTGTAGAGTGTCTGAAAAAACAAAAGAAACATTTCCCACCTCCCTGGTGGGGACAGATTCTTGCCTTTTACAAATCTCCTTGCTAATTGCAGGAAAAACAGATGAATGACCTCCACACTGTCCTTATTTTGTTCAATGGGCAGGCCAGTGAATTATCTCACTGTTCATTTATGAAATCCATGAGGTGACGTACCTCAGTGTCCCCTCTTGAATAACAGACCATGTTTGTAATGGTTTCTTTGCTGTGCCTAGCTTTAAGATTATTCACAGGTAATAGGTGAGAAGCATTATTTCCATATGAATTAACAATAATATTAGCATCAAATCTATTACCAGTGGGCGTTTATAATTATCTTGTTATACCATGCCTTTTATTTAGACAATTTGTCTTTGAAGCCAGTGTGTCCATTACCCTCTTGAAATCTTTGCATAGGCTTTAATTTAATTACATCCTTGGGGTTTTGGTGAATTACAAGGCAGGGGTGTTGCGCATGTAAGCAGACCCCATTTGTATGTGTCTTCAGATTTTAGCCACACACACACACACACAAGGAATACTTAGGGTTAACTTGTTCCCTCTTGTTTTCAGGCTTGTTTTCCCACCTTCCTTACCTGGAGGGCCATAATCTGAGTCTTCTTGTTTACAAGTAGCTTGTTTGCTGACCAAGTAGCTTGTTTGCGCCTTTGTGCTGCCATTCATGGGCAGTTCTCTCCTTCCCTTATGAGCTAGGTAATTTGCATCCACACAGAGGCTTTCTGGCTTGCTTTTGGATCCAAAGCTATCAGCATCTGAGGGTACGTCTACACTGCAAAATTACTCCGATTTTACAGAAGACGATTTTTGGGAACAGATTGTATAAAGTCGAGTGCATGCGTCCACACTAAGCACATTAATTCAGCGGTGTGCGTCCATAGTAACGTGGCGTCGACATTCCGAGCGGGGCACTGTGGGTAGCTATCCCACAGTTCCCACAGTCCCCGCTGCCCATTGGAATTCTGGGTTGAGCGCCCAATGCCTGATGGGGCCAAAAATTTGTCACGGGTGGTTATGGGTAAATCATGTCGTCAGTCAACCCTCCCTCCGTGCAAGCAATGGCAGACAATCATTTTGCGCCTTTTTCCCTGGATTGCCCGAGCAGACGCCGTAGCACGGCAAGCATGGAGCCCGTTCAGCTCACCGCAGCAGTTATGAGCATTGTAAACACCTCGCACATTATTGTGCAGTTCATGCAGAACCAGAAGTTGAAAAACCAGGCGAGAAGGCGACGGCAGCGCGGTGACAAGAGTGATGAGGACATGGACACAGACTTCTCTCAAAGCACGGGCCCCTGGCAATGTGGACATCATGGTGTTAATGGGGCAAGTTCATGCCGTGGAACGCCGATTCTGGGCCTGGGGAACAAGCACAGACTGGTGGGACCGCATAGTTTTCAAGGTCTGGGATGATTCCCAGTGGCTCCGAAACTTTCACATGCATAAGGGCACTTTCATGGAACTTTGTGACTTGCTTTCCCCTGCCCTGAACCGCAAAAATACCAAGATGAGAGCAGCCCTCACAGTTCACAAGCGAATGGTGATAGCCCTGTGGAAGCTTGCAACGCCAGACAGCTACCGATCAGTCAGGAATCAATTTGGAGTGGGAAAATCTACTGTGGGGGTTGCTGTCATGCAAGTAGCCAACGCAATTACTGAGCTGCTGCTATCAAAGGGAGTGACTCTGGGAAATGTTTAGGTCATAGTAGATGGCTTTGCTGCAATGGGATTCCCTAACTGTGGTGGGGCGATAGATGGAACCCATATTCCTATCTTGGGACCAGACCAAGGCAGCCAGTGCGTAAACCAAAAGGGGTACTTTTCAATGGTGCTGCAAGAGCTGGTGGATCACAAGGGACGTTTCACCAACATCAACATGGGATGGCCAGGAAAGGTACATGACGCTCGCATCTTCAGGAACTCTGGTCTGTTTAAATGGCTGCAGGAAGGGATTTACTTCCCAGACCCAAAAATAACTGTTGGGGATGTTGAAATGCCTATAGTTATCCTTGGGGACCCAGCCTACCCCTTGATGCCATGGCTCATGAAGCCATACACAGGCAGCCTGGACAGTAATCAGGAGCTGTTCAACTATAGGCTGAGCAAGTGCAGAATGGTGGTAGATTGTGCATTTGGACATTTGAAGGGACGCTGGCACAGTTTACTGACTCGCTCAGACCTCAGCAAAACCAATATCCCCATTGTTATTGCTGCTTGTTGTGTGCTCCACAATCGCTGTGAGAGTAAGGGGGGGGGATGTTTATGGTGGGATGGGAGATTGAGGCAAATTGCCTGGCCGCTGATTATGCGCAGCCAGACACCAGGGCGATTAGAAGAGCACACCAGGAAGTGCTGCGCATCAGAGAAGCTTTGAAAACCAGTTTCATGACTGGCCAGGGTACCGTGTGACAGTTCTATTTGTTTCTCCTTGATGAAAACCCGCCCCCTTGATTGACTCATTCCCTGTAAGCCAACTGCCCTGTCCCCTTCTATCACAGCTTGGAAATAAAGTCACTATCGTTTAAAAAACATGTATTCTTTATTAATTGGTTATAAAAATAGGGAGATAACTCACAAGGTAGCCCGGGTGGGGTGGGGGAGGAGGGGAGGAGGGAAGGAAAAGGCCACTTCAGTACTTGTTGAATGACAGCCTTCTGTCCACTGGGGTGGAGTGGTTGGGTGCCCTGAGCCTCTCCCCTATCCCGTTCTTGGGTGTCTGGGTGAGGAGGTGGCTATGGAACTTGGGGAGGAGAGAGGGCGGTTAAACAGGGGCTGCAGCGGCAGTCTCTCCAGCTGACGTTCCTGAACCTCCACCAGACACCGGATCATGTCCGTTTGTTCCCGCAGTAGCCCCAGCGTTGCTTCGTGCATCCTCTGATCTTCCTGCCACCACCTGTCCCCACGTTCACTGACCGATTTCCTGTCCTGTGCTATTGCGTCCCTCCACCCTTTCTGCTGAGCTCTTTCAGTGCAGGACGCCTGCATGAGCTCAGAGATCATTTCATCGCGTATGCGGTTTTTTCGCCGCCTTATCTGAGATAGCCTTTGGGACGGAGGAGGGAGTCTTGAAACATTTGCAGCTGTGGGAGGAAAAAAAGGGAGAGAAGTATTTAAAAAGATACATTTTACAGAACAATGGGTATACTCTTTCACGGTGAACAACACTATTCACATTACATAGCACATGTGATTTCGGTACAAGGTCATTTTTTGCATCTTATATTGAGTGCCTGCAGGTTTGGTGTTAGAGATCAAACATGCCGGGCAACAGAATTCGGCTTGCAAGTGGCCATGATAAGCCATAGTCTATTGGCTTCTGCAACTTTCATAACAGCAGCACCCTCCTTTCCCATACCAAGCAAAGCCCATTGAGTTGTCCATTTAGGGCTGCAGTTTTCTTGTTAACGTCACTCACTCATGCCCGTCACCCCAATCGAGGTATGGGCCGCCAACCACAGATCTCCAGAGTCCTCTATCCTGGGCCATTCGCTCTAGCTGGTTCCAGGTATAGCCCATTTTTTTGCTATCAGCCTGAAGGTCACGTCACCAGGTGTTTCTTGGACGGCCTCTTTTCTGCTTGTCTTGGGGGTTCCACCGCAGTGCCTGTCTAGTGATGTTAGTTGGCTGCTTGCATAGTGTATGTCCTATCCAGCCCCACCTTCTCCTTCTGATTTCTTCCTCTGCTGGGAGTTGACGGGTCCTCTCCAAGAGGTGGATGTTACTGATGGTGTCTGGCCAGCGGATCTGGAGAATCCTTCTGAGGCAGCTATTAATGAAGGTCTGGATCTTCCTGATGTTTGTTTTGGTTGTCCTCCAGGTTTCAGCTCCATACAGTAGGACTGATTTCACGTTGGAGTTGAACAGTTGAATTTTTATTGCCAAAGACCGCTCTCTGGAGCTCCAGATGTTCTTGAGCTGTAAGAAGGCTGCTCTTGCCTTACCAATCCTTACTTTGATATCTGCGTCTGTGCCACCCTGGTGGTCGATGATGCTACCTAGGTAGGTGAAGGACTGCACTTCTTCCAGGGGGCTTCCATTCAGTGTGATTGGGTCGTTGCTGATGGAGTTAATCCTAAGGATCTTGGTCTTGTCCTTGTGGATGTTGAGGCCAACCTGTGATGATGTGGCTGCCACTACGTTGGTCTTCTCTTGCATCTGCTGTTTACTGTGCGAAAGGAGTGCAAGGTTGTCGGCAAAGTCCAGGTCATCAAGCTGGGTCCACTGGATTCCATTCCTATGCTCGTAAGTGGATGTCTTCATAATCCAATCGATGACAAGGAAAAAGAGAAGTGGTGACAACAAGCATCCTTGTCTGATTTCAGTTCGCACCTGGAAGCTGTTTGTGAGCTGCCCTCCATGGATCACTCTACAGTGTATGCCGTCGTATGAGTTCTTGATCAGGTTGACCACCTTTGCTGGGATGCCATAGTGCCGAAGGAGCTTCCAGGGGGTCTCTCGATCCACGCTATCGAACGCTTTCTCATAGTCAACAAAGTTGATGTACAACAAGGAGTTCCACTCCATACACTGCTCGACTATGATGCGGAGCTTTGCTATCTGGTCCGTGCATGATCTGTTCTGCCGGAAACCTGCCTGTTCATCTCGTAGCTGTGGATCGACGGCATCCTTCATTCTCTCTAAGAGGACTCGGTTGAAAACCTTCCCCGGCACCGACAGGAGTGTGATTCCTCTGTAGTTGGCACAGTTGCTGAGATCTCCTTTCTTGGGGATTTTGATGAGGTATCCCTCTTTCCAGTCTGCTGGAATCACTTCTTCTTCCCATATCTTCTCAAAGAGGGGGTACAGCATTTCCACTGAAGCATCCAGGTCTGCTTTCAGGGCCTCGGCTGGGATGTCATCAGGTCCAGCCACCTTCCTGTTCTTCATCATGGTGATGGCTTTTCTGATCTCATCTCTGGTTGGTTTATCACAATTGATTGGGAGGTCCTCGTTGGCTGGGTCGATGTCTGGTGGATTTGGTGGTGCTGGTCTGTTCAGGAGTTCCTCAAAGTGCTCCGCTCATCTGTTCATCTGTTGTTCTATTCCTGTTATAGACTTCCCTGCTTGTCTTTAACAGGACGTTCCGGCTTGCTGAACTTTCCAGACAGTCACTTGGTAGTATTGTACAGCTGTTTCATGTTGCCACTGTATGCTGCCTGCTCTGCTTCTGCTGCCAGTCCATCCACATAATCTCTCTTATCCTTCCTAATATTCCTCTTCACTGCTCTGTGGGCTTCAGCATACTCTTTTTGAGCTTTGGTGTTTGCTGCTCTAGTCCTGCTGTTGTTGACTGCTGCCTTCTTCTTCTTTCTGTCTTCTATCTTAGTCAAGGTCTCTGCTGTGATCCACTCTTTCTGCTGGTGTTTCTTAATTCCAAGCACTTCCTGGCATGCTAACCTAAGTGTCTCTCTCACTTTCTGCCATCTGTTGAGTACACTGTCTTCCTCTTCCTCAGACCGATCCTGTAGTACTGAAAACTTATTCTTCAGCGTCAGTCCAAAATCTTCCTTGTGTTGAGTCACACACCCTGCAACGACTGTGGGGGGAGAGCCCCCTCCTCACAGCACAGCACAGCAGCCCCTAGTGCCGCACAGGGGTCAGCACTGTCAAGGGCGAGAGCCCCCTACTGATCCCCCACTCCCCGCAGCACAGCACCCCCTAGTGC